>NW_025953565.1:65775-458659 GCF_022495145.1 Xylaria bambusicola
GCCCCCCCCCCCCCCCCCCCCCCCCCCCCCCCCCCCGCCCACGAAAACGATTACTGCAAGGGTTGCGATAGTTATCGGCTTGTTGAAAGTCTGGCAGCTACACTAAAGACTAGCCGCTACGAAATATAATAGGTATGAGCGTTGTATATACGAGATCTTTATATTTTTGGCGTACCTTTTATATTTAAGCGACATCCATTTTCAAACGTACGATTATTTTGACTTAAGGCTACCAGCGATATTTCGCGAAGGCTACGAAACGTTCCGTCAAAGTCCTAAATTGCGAAGCGATTATGATAGGTTTCCTAACCTTCAGGGTGGGATAAATACCTCTCTAAGTAGCGTCTCACTGTATATAGCTTATCTAGATCTTCTCCTTCGTGCAACTCCAGTACACCCACAACCGCCCCCATGTAAAGTGACCGTTATCTCACAGCCATGGTTATTTTCTATACTCCCCTTACCCCCCTCCCCCCAGACCCGGTATGGTACTTATCTAATGAGTAGGCCCATGGAGTCTTATCTTTAGCGCGTATATGCCACCAATATCCGCCAAGTACGTAGGTAACATACTGTTAGGATGCTCGGATGCTTCATTACTTCGTAAGTATATGTAAGTGAACACTAAGGAAGACAGGCAATGACCCCGCGGATGCTTAAGTAGTCTACTATCAGTCTGGGAAAACCCTGCACACCCCCCTGGTCTATTTGACATGGATATTCCGATCAAAATCATACCCGTAACACCTTGTATCTGACGCTCACATGTCAGCTGGTGATACACCGTTACAACAGCTGGAACATCGCACCAACTAGGTATCTAAGACGACCTATCCACGCCAGCGGATCAGAGACATGGGTTCTCCTAAATATTGTTGGCGACATGTACATTGCCAACATCACGGATGTGTAGTCGAGTGTCCTCTATCACAGCGTTGGCCACTGGAATTTCTCCCACGTTTCCAATGGAAAGGCCATTTGCATCTTCAGTAGCTATACTTCTTAGCTCGTTACCTTTCTAGTAGGGACTTGATTTGCTTTTTACCGTCTTTGATAGGAGCAGCACCGGCGAGGCCACTAAGTAACATGATAATTGGAGCCCAGATCGCGAATATATGCATGGTGAATACGGTTGTGCTAGTGATGAAGTATGTCGCGTAATTTGAGTTGGGTATCGTGCAATTATTAGACAAGTATAAACCACCAATAAGTATTGTTGAACAACGAGGAGTTTAAAACGTGTTGTAGTCTTGTGGTTCATAAATCGACAAAACAGTGATACAAGAAGAGAGGCTCGATTGACTGCCTCATCGAGGAGTCGTCGTAGATTATATAGTGAACCCTCTGTGTATTCTCGTTTCCTCCCAGCCTGCTGTTAATCCGTCGGTGGACAAGAATAATAAGTCCCACTTAAACGAGTTCTTACTAGGACATAGAATTTCTGGATCACGATGTGACACAAGAGACATGTGTACCTAGCTGCTGTAGGATCTGCAGGCTGTCGTTGCTCCATCAAACGTCGATTTCCCAGGGCGCCGGTGTTATGTCCATATCTGCTCTTCTCACGTAATATTTATAATTAGTTTTCAAATGTCGGCTTCGTCTTCCGACTGCCGTTGCAGCCTTGTGAGCATCGGCGGCTTTTCAAAGTTACACCATCGCAACTCCGTTGAGGCTGCACCCAACAATTAATCACAAAGACCTGCAAAATTTCTTGAGTCGAATGCTAAAAATAACTTTCTATTAGGGTACAACTCGTTTTCAGCTATCGTCCGTAAGTACTGGGTCAAAGCACATACTCCTCTACACCCATGATCGACAGACTAAGTGGGTAGATTATGTAGATGTAGTACCAACAGTGATTACAGCAGGCTGAAAAGGCTCATGCAGTTAGGTACTATCCACGGTTAAGGCTACTCTCAGGAGATCAAAAAAGGTAGGGACTGATGTAGCACATCAAGCATAATCGACTTACTATACACCTTTTTGATCGGATCCCATCTCAGCCTGGTCTAGGCATGAGTAGTTATAAGTTCTAAGTATGAACGCGGAGAACGTTGCTAGTCCCACGGACTGCCTTGATACGCCACCAGATAACTTTTTCTATGAAATCATTCTTGGGTCTCATTGCATTTACTTATCACTTTCGAAGTTCCGAGTATCTTGGTGCAATGTCTTCCTCCGAAGGATACACATTGCTATATGAGGGAGATGATCAAGCGAGTTCGGTAGTCTCGCCCAATAACGAGCAATGTGAAGCTTTATGTCGCAAGAGATGTAAGAAGGCACGGCATTACGTTGCTTGGAGAACAACATGCTACATCGTCGCCGGTTTGCTTTCCACCCTCCTCGTGATATCCTTCTCTGTAGTGATATATTCACGAATGGATCCGTACCTCTCCTTGCATCGAGGCCGCAGTTGGTGTAAGTTTGACATTGGCGCCATTTACACCAGTAACTAACGATCTTTCAAGCCCCTGCCATTGATGTGCTTGACTACGAGCTTGTCCAAATTGATAGATTAGGGACTTATCGTCACAGTACTTACGCAGGGCCGCCATCGCCAGAACAAGATGAAGCATGGGACAAACTGGTGCGACGTAAGTAAAAACTTCTCGGTGGAAACTAATCCTGAGTACTAACATCAATAGCCTCGTTTTTTCGGGCCTCTCGTGAGGAGATGGAGCGTGCTGGAGAGTCTACGGATGATGCGGTGAAAATAGCCGATGGGGGATATGTCACCGAGCTTGGAGTGTATCATGAGCTACACTGCATTGTGAGCTTTTATTGACAATTTTGTCGGTCGGTAACGCGGCTTATGAGGCTAACAATAATTTAGCGACATCTCAGATTCTACCTTTACCGAGACCACTACTACCCAAACCTGACAAGTTCTCAACAAGAATATCTTTATGTACATCTCGGTTCGTATCAAATTCAACCATATCATGCAAGCTTTACAGACTGACATGAACCATTTACAGACCATTGTTTGGAATCTCTAAGAAAAGTAGTCATGTGTCATGGGAATAGTGCCTTGTATTCATTCAAGTGGCACGGCGATAATGAACCTAGGGCCGCGGTTAAGTCCAATGCACGGTCGGTGTGTGTGAAGTGGGATTCGATTGAATCCTGGAGTTATTCGCGAACACTGCCGTACAATTACCCTCTCCGATGGTCTGGAAGTCCCGACGGCTTGGCATGAGACATGAAAACTACAACACAGGTTAGGACCATGGGTCGAATGAGAAAAGTACAAGTCTCGAGATCACGTTAACGTGATTGAGGGAGCGTTTAGGGAAAAGGTTAAAAGATAGACGTTATATTCCAGTAGAATCATCAACGTTGTGTTTCCAGTTGCTGGTTTCTTGTAGCTGGCTAGCATTCTATTTGGCCCATACCTTGGGAGATAGTACGAGTATCATACATGTCTTTAATCATAGATTGAGTGCTATATATTCTGCAGACTCCTGATATGCTATTGTCAGTAGAAGGGGTCCCAGAGTGAGTAGAAGGTCATTCACAGCCAAGGAGGTAGGTAGAAGGGGTAGTATAGGCGTCGATATTCATTGAATCCTGAACCTTCTAACCCTCGAAGGGGGGTCCAACACCCCTTTATATAGCCAGTAGGTCTAATACAGCCACCCCTAGGGTCTATGTGACCATATCACCTGACACTGCCTGGGAAATATTTGTCAATGAGAAACTTACGCTCTTCGTACGCCAAGTCCCGCGTAATGGCTCAAGGAAGGTGCAGGGAATTTATTAGAAGAGTTTCGACGGCATATAGTCGGCCGCGATCATCTGCCTCTTTTGTAGGTTCGCTCTTAGGGTAGTATCTGAAGTACGCTTCCCGATAACTCTTGTCCGTCATTTTATGACTACAGTGCCCCAACATCAGTTCCGGGCTTGGGTACATTAATGTAATTTTGATAACGTTTACTTTAGGTTTAAAACATAAATCCATAGAAATAGATATTTCTCTACCAGCAGTGTTCATGGTGATTCCGGGGGGGGGGGGGAGACAGGATTAACTTACTGCGCGACTCTCCAAATTGCAACCTCTTTCTTGTGGTGGGCATAGTATGAACAAGCATCATAGACGTAAAGACCCTTTATGCGCCTATCTATCCCTATATTCGACTCCCATAAGTCCCCATGAATTAAACATGGTTTAATTGTTCGACCCTCAGCAGTAAGGGGGTCGAGCAGCCGTGGGATTAGCTTGCTGGATGTAATTTGCATTGCATCCTCCAGGGGCTGCCAATGACCGTTCACCCTCTTCTCGAGCATGTAAACGTCGTTTAACAACCTAGTGAAAAAGCGTGTCTAGCTGCTGTCCCAGGAAGTGGTCAATGGCTGCTCTCCATCGAATGTTGTACAATAAAATCCAAACTGCCCATTGGGAGAGAGGCTCTTATGGTGTAACTCTGCCAGTGTCCTACTGAGTCGTTCGGGATTTGGTAGGCCATGGGTGACGTCTAGAAAGTCGCATACAAGGAAGTGGGTGCCCCTATTATTGTGGCATTCTCCATAACCGCGCGGCTTTGGTCCGATGGCAGGCATTGTATTGTAAATCTCAGACATGGCCCTCAACTCCCCGCATACTCTTTCCGCGCCATTTTCGACACTGATGGTCTAGCCAGAGGCGGTCAGTGAGTTCTACAGATACTTGAAAGGTGACTTAAACAACCTACCTACAAGAAATAAGAACGTGGCCTTCCATGAAGAGCCGTGGCATCAATTTTCCTATGACTCGTTAACCTGATCTCTCCGATATAGTAGCGTAATATCCAGCACAAGAAAGTCTCCTCACTGTAAAAACTTTTAACTCGTACCACCGCAACCTAATTTTGCACACCAGGTGCTCGAATACTTGCCCATATGTTGGCCCACGCTGAAACCTCGTACTTTCGAATCCCGGAGACAATGTCACCTTCTTCCAATACTATTATGGTTAGGATTGGTCGTCTTCTATACAGGTGGAACAGGAACTTCCCGGCTGCCATAGCAGGGTCAATTTCCGTATTATTATCGTGGAAATTTTGGTAATTGATGTGTGACGGGTGAAGGATACTCTCCCGGTCAACCTCATTGCTGCGTCTGGACGTCTCCGTATCAGCAGCCATGATTAAGGGCTTGATAATTATATTTCCTGTGATCCGCTTAAGACCTTAGACAATGTGTAACAGGCCACGAGTTTCATCGCTTTGGAAATCGCTACATGTTAACTTTGGTGCTTGACCGCTTTCCATTCTATATATTCACTCTCCATGACTACAAATCGCGGGCAGGTCATAACAGTAGTTTGATGACCCTTACACACCAGTGCTTTCTCGCCAAGTTGTCAGCCTGCAACCCAATGCATGCACCACCACCAACAGTACATAGATGGATATCGCGGGCCGAATGACTGGCCAGATCACTTGGGGGCCAAATAGGTTAATGGCGCTTGTGCTCCACTAACCTCCGCAAGTTGATAGTAACTCTGGTGACGTTGGATTAAGAAAAATATCATTTAAAATTTCTTGCGTGTCATTATTACTACCCAACTACCTAATTTCTAGCGAGTAGAATATTGCAGGTAGTAGAATAGCTATCATGAGAAGTACTACATTAAGCATTAGTAGAGGATAGTATCTAGGGAGAAGTTTACAGAAGTAAGGGGGACTTAGAAGCTAAAAATTCTTCCATTTCTTACTTCGTAGATATAGACGGTGGGTTACTGTCTAGACAGGCCTTCTGGGCATGTTGCCCTCTGGTTTATCATTAAGGGCTAATTCCTTATAAATATAGACAAATAGAGTGTTAGGCGATCAGTCGCTTCTAGTCCGCCAATCTAGCCACTCATCAACAATATCATAAAACTCTAGTCCTATCAACTCCCGACCGACACGGCGTCTCCAGTCTACCTGTTCAACATCTGTCCCAGCTTTCTCAGGTAGGTCATGCCCACTGGAACACCGAAACTTCGTACAAATCCACTCTTTCGGAACATACCCAGCTGTTTCCCAGTCGATAATAGAAATAGACCCGTCGCTTGCGTCATAGAGGATATTCCCGGGTCCCAGGTCGCAATGATAGAAAACAAAAGACGAACAATCCATCCCTATTTCCTTGCAGTTTTTCAGAAGATTGTCAGAGCTGAAGTCGTATCCTCCCTCAGCTCTGGCGAAGTAATATTCGGTCAAATGCTTGCCATCGACCCCACTAATAGCTTTACCCTTCCAAGCTGCCAACTCCGTACAAATTCTCGCGACGCGGCGGATGCATTCTTGTCTTAATGGTTCATTCATGTCGTACCATAATTCATTCAGTGTTTGGCCGGCAACTCTACTAATAACGATCAAGTACCGACTGGGTCCGAGATCAGTGTGGTAATAGACGTGGGGGATGCGGAAGCTGAGCGGCTGCTTGTTTCGTACGTATTGCAAAGTGTTGTGTTCTCTTGTGGCATCTGGGGTACCTAAGTCTTTCACCTTGACGAAAGCTTCACCAACGCGCCAGACCGCCGAAACATCTCCTGCATCGTAAACTTTTTGAATAACGCCGGTATCGGAGAGTGGCTGTGTCTCCGAAGGAAGAAGGCCAGAAGAGTTAGACAGAACAAAGAAACCGCCTTTACCATCACTCCATGAGGCAGAGCAGGAGGAAGGTGCTTGCATGTGACGTAGAAGCAGTGTTTCTGAAATTAACCAAGATTGGCTGTCAATCTGGCGGATTGATTCACGGACGTGATTCATGTTCACCAATGGGTTATGAACGAAAAGGAGAGAAGTATATAAAGAAAAATGGAAGAAGCAGTATCTCGTTTCAGTTGTGCACGAGATAGTGTAGCATCACGTGAGTTGCAGATTTTCATATTTCTCTCTTCAATTGGTTATCTTCGCTAATTCTCATTGGTCGTTCTAATGCCTGTAGCTGCCGCATGCATACAACAAACAATAGAAACGGCCGAAGGTATTTGGAGACACAAACCGCAAACTTTCTAATAGCGCCTAGCATAGACTTGATACCTGCTTCCCGCTTCTGCCTTGTACTTCTTGCTGCTATATTCGACTATTCGAATCGACCATTTCCCTCGTAGTTTTCGAACACTAACCCATATCTTGAATTGTGGAAGGAAGGGCTCAAACATCTAGAGTCTTTTCTGGCTTTGCTAGCTCTATATGCCTAGTGTAATTACAAATCAGTCTTGCTTGAAGCAAGGCCCAGGGGCTCGAAGTACCTACGCTGTTGTCCGGAAGCGCCGACACGCCAAAGCTGGCTTCAAGTACCCTCTTCGGCGTTGTGCTTCATGCCAACACCCACGACTATCACAGGGGCTCTTTTAACTTCGGGTAATATGATAACCAAGTCAGTTGGCACGAAGCCTAGAGTGACACCGACTCTTGAACAATGTCTCGCGACCGCCTTGGTGAATATCAATAGCAGCTTTCTAAGTAATTGAGATTGCCGAGCTAAGTGATTTCGAGTTACAATTCTTAGCTGTCAGTGTGAGAGCCGCTTGTTCGACTATGATCCGGGCGCTGGCAATCAGGGGTCCAAGACAAGCATGGACGGTCGACATTTATTTATAGTTGTTGCACTGCGCGCCGTCGAAAAGATGCTTCTGGGTTTTGTTGTGTAAGTAGCACAGTCTTTTCTCCTCAGCCATTCATCCTTTCAACGCGAAATATCTGGGACGTTAATATGATACGTACAAGCACAAGGCTCCCGGAATGATATGTTCGGTGCTGACACGAGAACTAGCTCTAATGATAGCAGTAGGTATCGATACCAACTCGCTTGACCAGCGCAGCTTATACCTCCTCTAGGACCTTCAGTGTAAACTCACTTTCCATTACTCGTATTATTATTATTATATACCCGCTGTGCCGCCTACGCGGCGCGGTCCTTCTACCTATATAGCCATAAGTAAAACCATACGATAGCCGGATAAAAACCCCATACAACCTCTAGCTACTGCTTCGCCGCTTCTTAGCCCTATATAAGCTAGTACACTTTATCTAACTATATAATAGGAAAAGGGAAAGTAAAAAAGCTTGGACTCTTTTACTTTCCTTATAATCCTTAATTATTTAAAAAGGAAAGGAAAGCCTTTTCCCTTTTTTTAGGGACCTTTAGGGGGGCCCTTTCGGCCTTCCTACTTAAATTTTTTTTTTTCGTATTCCCCCTTTTTTAATCCCTTTAATCCTTTTAGCTTTATTATATATAATTATTCTATTAATATTTAATAGCTACCTTATAATTATTTTTATTTTTATTAAGTTTTTTATTATTATTTATAAATTTTTATTAATTTATAATTATATTTTAATTAATTTTTTAATTAAAATCTTCCTTTTATCTTTTAATAATTTATATTATAGGATTATATATTATAAAGTTTTTTTACTTTTTATATATTTATAAAAGGAAGTTAAAAACTTTAAAACCTTTTTTTTATATAGGAAAGTTTTAAGCTTTATTTTTTTAATTTATATTTATATTATTAAAGTTGCTTTATACTTTAAAAATGTATAAAACTTTTATAATACTTTTTTTTATTAAGCTTTTATTCCATTATTATAAAGTAATTATATTTTATTTTAATATAACTTTATCTTTTTTTTTATTTTTTAATTAAAATATTATTTAATTTTTTTCCCTTTATTTATTTATTTTATTAATAATTTAAGTTTATAATTAAATTATTTTATAATTAATTTTTTATATTATTTATAAGTTTTCCTTTAATTTACTTTTTAATTTATTATTTTTAAAATATTTATATAAATTAATTAACCTTTATTATAGCTTTTATTAATACTTTATAATAAATTAAATTTTTTAATTAACTTTTATTTATTATTACTTTATTATTTAAATATAAATTAATAAAAGGTATATTTAATTTTATTTTAAATTAATATATTAATATAGCTTTAAAGGCTTTTATAATATATTTAATATAAATATTTTAAATACTTTTAAAAAAATTAACTATACCTTTTAATTTATTTCCTTTAAATTATTTATATTATATAATTATTTTATATATTAAAATACTTTATATTATTATAAAGTAAATTTTTTTAACTTTTATTATATTATTACTTTATATTAAGTTTTATAATTTAATTATTATATATATTTAAATATTTAACTTTTTTTTAAATTTAATAAAATATTATTTTTATTTAAGTTTTTTATTTAATTATATTTTTAAAAACTTTATACTATTTATTAATTATATTATTATTTATTTAAATTTAACTTTTTATTTAAATATTTTTTAACTTTTAAAGAAATATATAAGTTTATTTTTTTAAAGGGTAAATTTTATCCTATATTTTAATATTTAAATTTTATATATTTATTATATTACTTTTAAAACTTTATAATTTTATTTTATTTAAAAATTAATTATAAAAAGGTTTATATTATTTATAAATTTATTATAACTATTTTTTAATATATTATAAGGTTATTATATAATATTAATATATATAAAAGGAATAATAAAGGTAAAAGGGAAAAGCTTTAAAAAACTTTTACTTTTAAAAGAATTAATTAAAAAGCTATATTATTAAAATAAAGTTATATTAATCTTTTAAAAATAAATAAATAAACCTATAATATTATTTATAATAAATAACCTTTTTATTAAAAAATATAAATTATTCTTTTTTTATTAATTATATTAAAAGCTTTAATAATATTTAATTAAAGGAAGGATATAATACCTTTATAATTAAAGGCTATTTTAATTACTTTTAATATTAATTTAATTATTATATTTATTAATTTACCTTTCCTATTTTCTATTTAATTATTTAATAATAGTTTTTCCTTTTTAATTACTTTTATTAACCTATAATTAAGGATATTTAAGGATATAATTAAAAAGATCTTTAAAAAACCTTTAATAACTTTTTAAATTTAAATTTAATTATTAAATAATTTAAGCTATTATAATTAAAAGTTTAACTTTTACTTAATAGGAAGCTTATATTTTAAGTATAAATAGTAAATATAAAGGAAAATGGAAAAATAATAATAAATAACCTATTTATTAATAATATAATGGAAAATTAAAATAAACCTATTAATAATATAACTATAATATAATAATTACTTAATAGGAAGTAAGTTATTATTAATTTAAAAGGAATTAAAGGGATATTAAATAAAATATTTAAATTAATATTATAGCTTATAATAAATAGAAAAATAAAAGAAAAACTTTCTTTATAAAAAAATATAAAAAGGATATAATTAATTTATTCCATTTATAAATTAATTATAAAATAAATAAAACTAAAATTAAATATAAAAAAAAGAAATAATATTTTAATTATTTAAAAGGATTTTAAAGAAGCCTTATAAAAAGCTTTATAATAAACTATATATATAATAATAAACCTTTTAAAATTATAAGCTTAAATAATAATTATTATATAGTTAAATAATATTAATAAAGTAATATTGTTAAAGTATAATAAAAAGATCTTTATTTAAATTAAGGAATAAATAAATAATTTTAAAAAAAAATATTAAAGGATATTATAAGAGTAATAAATATAACATTCCTTAAAAATAATATTATTATAATAAAAAAGCTATATAGTAATAATATAATAATAATATTTAAAAATATAATATTAAAAGAAGTAATAAATAAAAAGTAAGTAATAAAAGCTTTTAATAAAGGGTTAAAGTTATAATATAAAAAGGTAATTATAATTATAAAAAGGATTTTAAAAAATTAAATTTAAAAAATATATATAAATAAAGAACTATTATAATTATTTTAAAAGGAATATTTAAATATTATATATTATAAAAGGATAATATTTAAAAATAATAAAATAAAGCTAATATTTATTATTATTTATATTATTAATATAATAATAATAAAATTAATATATAATAATAACTTTTTATAAAAGGTTTAACTTTTTAATTATAAACCCTTTTTATTAAAATTAAAAATTATATAATACTTTAATTATTATAAATATAAATATATTATAAAATATTATAAAAAGGACTTAAAGTATAGCCTTTATATAATATTAAAGTATTAAAAAAAAAAGAAATGTTTAATAAAGAAAGCTAATAAAAGGAAAAAGTGTATAAATTATAATAAAGCCTATATAGCTTAAAATAAAAGATATAAAAGGGAAATAAAAAAAATAAAGTAAAAGTAATATATATATTATAATTAAGGAGCTTTTAAAATAAAAAGGAAATAAAAGCTATAAATAAAAAAGTAATTAACTTTAAGGCCTTTTTAATATTAACCTTTACCAAGCTTTGTTAAAATTAGCTAGCAACTGCGGGTGCCTTACTGGGTGGCTCAGTTGGTGCTATAGTAGGTGCTATAGTAGGTGCTATAGTAGGTGCTATAGTAGGTGCTACAGTAGTGCCACAGTAGGTGCCTTAGTAGGTGCTGCAGTAGTGCCACAAGGGCCGCCATAACAGTATTACAAGGGCCGCCACAGCATTGCTATAATAGCTGCTACAGTAGTTCTACAGTAGCTATTACAGCAAAGGCTACAGTAGGTGCTACAATGCCCATCATACCCTTAGTTAACTTATCAACTGGTGCGCTAAACTGCTACGCTAAACCTACCTTAATTGGTTTCGCCCTATTAAAACCTGCTTTAAAGGGGCTTGCCCTAACTAAGTGGCCCAGCTAACTTGCTAGGGGCATTAGTTATTCCGTTAGCTAATGTATTAACTAAATCGCTAATAACGCTATTAACGTTAGGTTTTAACGTATAGCTTAATAAGTATTTTAATAAGCTTAACGGGTATATTAAAAGTATTAGTTAATTTATTAATAAAATTACTAATAGTATTATTAGCGTTAAATTTTAATATATAGTTTAATAAATATTTTAATAGCTTAATTAATATATTAAAACTATTAGCTAATTTATTAAGTAATATATTAAAGGGTATTATTAGTATTAAAATTTAATTAATCTTTTAATTAACGTTATAATAGCTTAATTAAAAAATTAAACCTATTATAAATATTATAAATTAAATATTATTAATATTAATTATACTATATAGCGGTTTATATAATTATTAAAATTTTCTTATTTAATTAATAGATTTTTTAAATAATATACTTCTTTTAATCCTTTATATTTAATCCTTATAATAACTTTATTTATTATAAAGCCTTTACTTTTAATATTATAAACTTTATACCTTTTATTATAACCTTTACTATCCTTTAACTATAAAGTAAGCCCCTTTTATAATATTTATTATAAATGTTTTATAAAGGATTAACTTTTAATAAGTTATAAGCTTAATATATTTATTATTAAGCCTTTTTATCTTATTGCTATTTATTAAATAATAATAACTATAATCTAATATTATAAGGGCTATTATACCCCTATTAACTTTCCCTATAGCTCTTCCACTATCTATTATAATACCTACTATAGCCTACATTATATTACTTACCATAATACTTCCAATAGTGCCCTTTGCCCCCTATTGTACCTACTACTACAACCACTATCTCCTTTTCTTCAGCACTTTTTATAATACCCACCTTAATACCTTTAATAATAGCCTTCGTCTACTATTACAACTATTATTATACCTATTATCCCTCACTCTTTAATGCTTAATTTAACATTTAATATAAGCTATAACCTATATTATTAATTATTACCATAGCATTACTGCCGTTATAACTAAGCTACTATTTAAAAAAGCTATTAGGGCTTTTATTAAATCTTATAATAACTTTATTAAACATTTAAATAATTTAATATAAGGTATTAATAACCGATTATAAAGCTTATAAAGCTTTAAAATTAACTATTAAACTATTATAAATACCCTTTTAATATAATTTATTAAATAGTCCAACTAAATAACTGCCTTTTAATTTATTATCTAATTTATTATTTAATTTATTAAAACCCCTATACCTATACCTATTATTACTTTTAAACCTATAGTTACCTTTAATATTCCTATTATAATATAGGAATAATTAAGTTAAAAGATTATTAAATAAATTAATAACTTCCTTAAATTTTAATAATTATAGGGCTATAATAATTATAATTAATAGCTTTAAAGCTTAACTATTACTTTTAAAGCTTTAAAATTACCTAACTTTATTATTAAGCCTTTTATATTATAGGTATATAATAACCCTAATTAAATTATAATATTATTATTACTTCGAAATAATTATAGCCCTATACTTTAAAGTAATATTAATTATATTTATAACCTTATAAAGGTTTATAATACCTTTATAACCTTTTATAAATTTAATAATATTATAAAAAGAAATAGCCTATATTAAGCTTTTTATAGTTTAAAGTTCTTTATTAATAGGGATTTTAACAGCTTTAACGTTAAATTTAACAATTTAATAATTAAATTAATTAAAAAAGGTATTAAAATAAATATTATAAACCTTTAAAACAATTATTTAAAGGCCTTAAAAGCTAATTATATTATTTAAATTAATTAAATTAAGCAATTTATTAAAACCTTTATAGTAATTAATCTTATTAAAGCTATTAAACTTATAATAGAAACCCTAATAATAAATGCCTTATAGAATAGTTATAACTATTAAAAGTAAGGATTTTATACCTTTAAAACTATTATAATAGCTATTAACTATATTACTATATATATTATTAATTAAACCTATAATAACTTTAATAATAAAAGCTATAAGGGTAGTTATAGGGGTAGCTATAATAACTATAATAGCTAAAATTAACTACCTAATAATATTAAAACAACTATTAATAATACTATTAGCCTAATTATTAAATCCACTTTTTAAGTAATTTAAAAAACCAATTAATAAAACCCTTTAATAAACTATAACCTTATTAAAGTAATTATTAATTTATTTATATTAATGGTTAATTAAGTATTTAAACTAATTATTAAGGTCCTTTAATTATATAATATAAATAATATTTATTATATTTATAATAACCTTAATTAGTTTAATAGCTATAAAACCTTTATAGGCTTTATAGCCCTTATAGTTATAATGGAAGAACTATTAACCTTTTATAGCTTAAATATTATTAAACTTAAAGTCTATTATTTAAATAATAATTATAATATTTTTACCTTAAAAAAGGTATTATATATCTTAAAATTTAGTATAAATATTATTTTAAGTACTTTATATTACCTTTTTAAGGGGTCCTTTAAGGGATTTATATTATATAATAACGAAGGAGAAGCTTTAACTATATTAAATTTTTAATAATTAAACTTCTATTTAGCCTTAAAAGAAAGGCTTTTAACCCTTAATTTGGGCGTTAGCAATTATGCTATAAAAGGGTTCCAACCTTTATTATAAGCATTAAGGGGTAACCCTTTATAGGGTAACCCTATATAGGGTAATACCTTATTAGGCATTATTAACCCTATTAAGAATTATTATAGCAAGGTATTAGTTACTATAAGGGATAAATTAATAGACTTAAAGGCTACGGATAGTAAGGCAAGCTTTATAAGCCCTTATTTAAGGGGCCTATTAACCCCTATAATAGCTCTATTTAAGTTATTAAAATCTATTATATTATAGTATTGCAGATTAAGCTATATAGGCTTACCCCTTTTAAAAAAAACCGTTAAAATAACTATTAATATTCCTATCTTAAATTTTATAAATAAAAAGGACTTTTTTTATATTAAATATATTATTAATAAGGTTATTCGAAAACTATTACCTATAATAATAGTAAACCTAATAATTGCTTTAATAATTATAATAGGTAACCTATTTATTATAAAGCTTATACTTTATTTTAAAACCTTTTATATATTAATCTTAATGGATAAAAAAACGTAATATAAATAGATTTACCTATTAAAAGATAAATTAATACTTATTATATATATTATTATTAAAGGGGCCTTTAAAAGCTTTAATAACTACTATAAGTACTATTTAATTACCTTTTACTTTAATTTTAATATTAAAGTTAATAATTAATTTATAAAGGATTAATTAAATGCTAAAGGTATTAAATTTAATACCTTTAACCCCTATATTTATAAATAGAATAGCTTAATAAAACATTTTATAAAGGTTATATTAAACCATTTTAAAACTACCCTATAAGTTTTAAACCTATTGTTATACCTTTAATATTATATTATAATAGTTATAATAAACTTAATAAACTATATAACGGTTATTAATAGGAACTTAACCCCCTATTAGCTTTTAAAAGATAAATTGGAATTTATTATAATGCCCTATAAACTATTATTAATACGCTATAAAGTTATTAGTTTTAGGTACCTACTTACTATTCTATACAAACTATAGGTTAAAGCTTATAAATTAATAAAATATATTAAATAAAGCTAAATTATAATAATCCTTAATATTAAAACCTATTTAATATATATACTTAAAAGGTATACTATTTAATAATTAATTACCCTAAAGCTATTAAAAAGCTTTATTCTTATTATAAAGCTTTTTAAACCATTTATTAAAGGTTTAACTAATAATTTAAAAAGCTTTATTAATAAAGTTCCTAATAAAGCTATTAATAACCTATTCTAGCATTATATACCCCCTAGCTATTTAAAAGGCGTAATAGCTATTAAAGCTAAGGGCTTAAAGGGGTTAACTATTAAATATAGCATTAAAAAAACCCTATCTTAATCATTAATTTAATTATTAAACCCCTTTATTTTAATAAAATTACCTATTATAAACGCTAAATAAAGGAAATAATATAACATTTTTAATAACTTACCTTATTAAAACCTACCCTATAATAACCTACCTTATAACCCTATAGAGTTAAATAACCCTTATATAGCTACTATAAATATAATAGTCCAAAGTATTGTTTATACTATTATAGCAGCCTTTAAAAAGCTTAAAGGGCTATTAAAAGCTTTAAAAACCCCTAAATAAAACCATTAGCTAGTAGCTTATATAATTAAATTTAAATAACTATTAAAATTAAAAGCTTTATACTTTATATTTATAAATATATTAGGAAAATACCTTATAAATAACTATTAAATATTAAAATAAAAGTTAAATACCTTAAAAAAGATTATTAAATATAAAGTTAAGCTAATTATTAAAAGCTTTAAATAAACCCTTAAAATTAACTTTTTAAAGACCTATATAGCTATTATTATTCTTTTAACCTAATAGCTATTATTAACTTTAATAGCTATTTTTAATTAAAAAATAAAATTAATAGATTTTATAAGGGCCTTTTTAAATAGTAACCTTCCTAAAACTATTTATTATAAACCTTTAAATAATTTATAGGCCCTGCTAAATAACCTTAAAATATTAGAATTAGTTATAAAATATAGCTATTAATTAAAGCTTATATTAATATTTTAACTATTAAAGGCCCTATATAGCCTTAAATAAGCCCTTCGTTAATAGTAAGAAAAGCTAATTATACTATTAAAAAACCTAGGCTTTAAACTATTAGTTAATAATTCTTTAATATATTATAACTAAGCTATAAAGCATTTTATAATAGCTTATATTAATAATTACCTATTAATAAGCTTTAATAAACATTACATTTAATAGTTAAAGGATAAAATTAATAATATATACCCTATAAAAGATAAAAGCCCTATTAAATAGTTTTTAAGGGCTAAAATATAATAAAATAAACCTAATTAAAAGCTTTATTTTAATTAACTTTAATATATTTAATAAGCTTTAAAAAAGCTAAATTTAATAAATATTAAAACTATTAAAGTTCCCCTTTAATTAAATATTATAAAAGCTTTAAAGCTTAAAATACTATTAAATATAACGGATAAGCATTATTATTTAATACTTATAGGAACTATTAATTACTTTATATAAATAACCAGGTTAAATATTACTTTTAATTATTAATAGTTAATTATTAAAATATAAAACCCCTATAAAATATACTTATTTACCGCTATAGGGCTATTTAAATACTTAAAAGGAATTGTTAAACTTACCCTTAACTATAGCTTTTATTATAGTTGAAGTATTACGTATAAGGCAAAGCTTATATTAGGGTACTATTTATATATTTATTGTAAGATAGAGAACGGAGGAAATATTCTAAGTATAAAAAGTATGGCAAAGTATTTTAATACATATAGCGAAGCAATAGTTATATGGTGATTGCGATACGCGTGGCAGTATAGCTATTTAGGCCCTAAGCTCCAGGTGGGTTACCAGGCCAGCCACCGTAACTACCCCCCCCTTCAAAAAATTCTCACCCTAAGAATTGAACTTATAGCTTTCGCGTTACTACTATCTAATTGAAAGAAGGATAGCTTTAGGTTTTTACCCTTTTATTATTATACTATAGGCCTTTAATCCGTAGGAGCGCTTTAAATATTTTTATAATATGTTATAGGTTATACTTATTAAGTTTACTTATAATAGTATTTATTATATTCCTTTTCCTTAATTTACATAATAGTACGTTCTATATATCCTTTAATATATTATTATTAAAGTATACCTTATTAAACTTATCCTTTTTTATAGCCTTTAATTAATCCTTTAATCTTTTTAGTAGTCCTATAAACTTTAGGTTTTCTTTATAAAAGTTAAGTAGTAATTTTAGGGAATTTTTAAAATTATTAATAGGGTATTATTAATTATTAAAGTTTTAACCCTTTTAGTTAACTTAATATTAAAGGGTTTTTTTATAATATAATTAGGACGTTTTGATTTTTTTAACTTTTTATTCTTTTTTATTAATATTAGGATTAATAATTTTATTATTAAGTTATTTAACTGCCTATTTTAATAAAGGCATATTAGGGTATTTTTATAATTGGTTAGTATAGTAAAGGTTTATCAATTATTAATTATTAAAAACTTTAAAATAATAAATAATAGGTCTGGTTTATTCGATAATCTTAAAGTATTATTATATTATTAAATAATTAAGTTTATTAAAAGGATAATTAGTTATTTATAATTGCTTTTTTTTAGGATAAATATCCAATTACCTATATTAAAGTTTAATTTTTTATAATAGCGGTTTTCCTATTTAATCGTTTTATTTTATATTTATTTAAAGATTATTTAAGCTATATTAATATATTTTTTAATAATTTTAAGTTATTATTAAGCTTTTTTATAATTTAATTATTCCTTTATAGGAAGTTTAATTATATTTATAATATAATTCATTTAATTATAATATATTAGTATTAGGAATTTAAATAGGATTTTATAGGGTTATAACTTAATTAATTTATACAATAATAAGGTAGTAGTAAAATTTATAGCAGGTAAGGTATTACTTTAATTATTCTAATAATAGTTATAATATAATTATAACCTTTAATTTAAATATTTAATAGTAATTTTAAGCTATTTTGCTAATTTATAATATCCTATTAAAGATAATTTTTATTCAATACTTAATATTTTAACTATTTTATTTATAAACGAAGAAATAAACTATAGGCCTTTATTGGAGTTTATTTATTTAAGTAATCTATATATACAAAAAGGGCCTTTGTAATATAAATGAATTACCTTTTAAACGGTTATTTCTTTAATATAAAGTATTAATTATAGTACTTTATTTAACCTATCTATTATTATAAAGATATTCTTTCCTTTTTTATTATTTATTACTATCTTTTTAAAATCCATTATAATATAGCAGAATAGTTTTAATAATATAGGTATAGGTTATAAAAAACCTAAAGTTTTATTATAAAAAACCTTTATAGGTTAATAAGTTATACAATTTATAATATAAATTTTATAATCTTTTTCTAATCTAGGCTATTAATATTAAATAGCTATTAGCTATTTTATCTTATTCTAATTAAGGTAGGCTATAATAATCCAATTATATACTTTTTAAATAATATATATATATATATAAAGTTTATATTAAGCATTATTAATTTACCCTTATAAATAACTAATCTTTTATTTATATATTAATTTTTATTATAACTTAAAGTACACTTATAATAAAAGGTAAATATATTTAAATTCTAATTATATTGGAGAACTTTATTTATTAATAATATAAAGGGGGAAAGTGTATTAAATTTTATAATGTTAATAGCTTCCATAATACTATTAAAACTAAACAGTTTACTAATGGAAAGGTTAACATTAAGGTTTTTTATTATTGGGCAGAACATTATTATATATCGATATTTCTTTTTTTTAACCTTTTATATATAAAGGTCTTCCTATTTTTATAATAGGGCGTTAGCTATTATATTTTCTTTATTTGGTTAATAAATAATTAAAAAGTTATATTAAGTAAATAAGTTAGCCTATCCAGCTTAATGGAAGTTTAGCCATTATTTAGTGCTAAAGTATTCCAAAGTCTAATAATCGGTAATAATAAGGAAGGGGTCCCTTCATTAAATACCAATTAGTTCTAGTTTCTAAAATTGTAACCCTTTAACTATTATTAATAACTTTTTATTAGGAATACTATAATTTATTTCTGCACTATATATCATTTTAAAATAAAAAGTAACAGGGTACTATTTACTATCTTCCCCCCATTAAAAAAAGCATTCAGCATAAATTCCGTCTAATGCATCTATCTTTATTTTAGTCTCTTTATTAAAATTGAAGTAAGTAAGCACTAGTGCTTTAGTTAATCAGATTTTAAACTAATCAAATACCTTTTAATAAGCATTATCCTAATAAAAAATAGTATCTTTTTTAATAAGGTTATATAATAGCTTAACGATTTAGTTATATTCCTTAATAAATTGTCAGAAGAAGTTATAAAATCCTAAAAATAATTATACCGCCTTTATATTAATTAGTTTATTTTAATTATATATTATAACGGTCTTTTTAGGGTTAACTTTAATCTTATTATATTTTATAATAAATCTTAAGTACTTTATTTTAATAATATAAAATTTACATTTTTTTAGGTTAGCTTATAAGCCTACTTATTAAAGCTACTTTAAGACTTTTCTAATATACTTTTAATGTTTAATTAGGTTATTGGAATAGATTAAAATATTGTTAAAATATATACTATAGAAATTATCCAAATATTTATTTATAATCCTATTTATATACTATTAAAAGGTAGCTAAGCTATTAATTAAATTAAATAGTAATATTTTATATTTAAATATACCTATATAAGTTTTAAATATAATTAAATCTTTATAATTTAAATATATATATTAGAAGTCGGTCCTCTATAGGGCATCTATAGTGAATACTATAGAAGGGTCTCACCCTGTAGCTGAAGGATAGCGGAGGCTATAGTGGAAGGTACGGGGTCTATAGTGCTGGAAGCAAGGGCCTTATAGTGGACAGGGTCACTATAAGGACTGAGTGTAGGGGACTGAAAGGAGTGTATTGCTTGAAGAACCTATCAACTAAGTAAGGAAATTCCAGCGGTTATATAGACCGCTATACAGTACAGTTAGTGCTAATAGCACCTAATCTACAGTGCCTACAGTGGGCCCAATCTCCCAGCCAAGCCACTACAACGTCAGCTGAAGGATCAGCTGAATCTTAATGCCAGTAGTGCCCTCTAGCATGCCACTTAGTGGACTGGCTAGTGGCCTTAGCATGCCAGCTAGGCCACTAGAACACCCGCTAAGCTGTGCGCTGAAACCTAGCGCCAGTAGCGCTGTCAGCGATCCAGTTAGTGAACTGGCTAACGCCCTTAGCATGCCCGCTAGGCTCACTAGGACACCCGCTAAGCTGCGCGCTGAAACCTAGCGCCAGTAGCGCTGTCAGCGATCCAGTTAGTGCACTGGCTAGCGGAGTGACCAGTGCCCCTAGCGAGTCAGCTGGGCCACTTAGTCAGGGCGGGCCCCTCTAGGGCGGGTCTTGGCAGGGCGAGACCTGCTAGGGTAGGTTTAGCGTGGCAGTTAGCGCACCAGTTAGTGAGTTGGCTAGGGGTGTGATGGGCACTGTGGCACCCACTGTAGCCTCTGCTGTGACAGCCACTGTGGAACTGCTGTAGCAGCCACTGTGGCAGTGCTGTGGCGGCCCTTGTGGCACTGTTGTGGCGGCCCTTGTGGCACTGCTGCAGCACCTACTGAGGCACCTACTGTGGCACCACTGTAGCACCCACTATAGCACCTACTGTGGCACCAACTGAGCCACCCAGTAAGGCACCCGCAGTTGCTAGCTAATTTTAACAATATATAAATATGATAGAATGCTTATCGTACATTAATTTTAATAAAGATTTTCGCTTTTATAATTTTTACTAAAGTTTTATCAATTAATAATAAAGGGTATTTATCCTTTTTTATTAAAGTATTAATATGTTTATAATTGATATATAATTAAAAACTACTATTTCCTTTATGGGCTATTAAGATAGGAATAGTATATAATACGTTACCTAGTATAATAAAACCCTTATATAGATTATTAAAAATGTATTCCCTTATTGCTTCTAATTCTTTAAGTAATATTTAATATAAAGGGCTATTGTTTAAATCTTTAGTTCCTTTTTTTAATAAGAATTTAATATAATAATTAATTGGGTAGTTTGGAGCTAGGGTATTAAAGTTTATTTTATTAAATATACGTAATAAATTCCGGTATTCTTTGGGCATTATATCCTATGCCTTTTGTTATAACTTTTTGCTTTTTCCGTTGGGGAATAATTTGGGCAGTTTATTTTTATCCTTTTTTGTATAGATTATTAAGTTAATTTTACTTAGATAGGTTATTTATACTTTTGCTTTATTTTATATTATATTATAAAAGAAAGGTATAGCATTAATAGTAAAAATATTAATAAGGGGTTAATGTTTATACTATCCTATTATATTTTTTTTTAATTAATAAGGACTTTATATATTATATTTCTATTTCTTTAGTGGTAGTTAAATATTATACTGTAGGGGCTTTTTATCTTAAAGGGTTATTAATAGTTAGTAGTTTATTTTATTTATATCTTTTATTTGGGGGTTAAAAGTTATTAAAAGGCTTTTTTAATATATTTCTTACTTTTTAGGAGGTAAAGGTAACAGGTTAATTGGTAAGTTAAATAGGTAAATATAGGTTTTATTAGGTATGTTTTCTACTATTAATAGTAACGGCTTTAGCTTTTAAATAAATTTAGGATATTAATATATTAGAAATTTCCTATTTTTCTCCTTTTTATTAACCTTTAATCTTTAAACGAATTTAGGATACCGGTATATTATAAACTTTATTATATTTTCTTTATCTTTATTACTCCCTTTTTTATCCTTAAACGGTAGTCTTAATAGGAATATATAGCATTATTTCTAAATATTAAGTAATATATTATATATTTAATAAAATATTTTTCTAATTAAGATTGGATGCTTTATATTAATTACTATTAAGGGTACCTTTTTAAAAGTTTATTCCTATAAATAGAAGTTTATTATTAAAGCTTTTATTATACTTTGGCAGGATTTCGTATTATATTTTATTATTAATTATTTTGTAAAATTCTTTATAACTTTAACATTGGTAGATAATATTATTTTTTAACAATAGTTAAATTTATAAATAAATATTTATTTACTTCTATATTAATAAGTGCTTATAAATTAAATTTATATTGATTTATATTTATTATATAGTTTATAAAAAATAGATTTCTTTTAATATATAAAGTTAAAAAGTCTTTTATATTAGTAATTTTTAATATAATCCTTAAAAGGGAGTTTAATAACTTCAGGGTTAAGTATTTTCTAATTTATTGCTTTTAAGGTTTTTGGTTATATTGTTACTATTATTCTTTCCATCCTTAAAGTAGGTATATAATGCTGTAATATAAACCTTATATTTAATATTAAGTCCAACTAGCTTTAATGTTTATCTATTTTTAAAGCAATCCTTAATAATATATCCCTTTTCTTTATATATAAAGTAACGTTTTTATTTAATCAGCTTTTTTAACTTGTTATAAGGTAGGTTAGGTTTAAGGGATCTTAATAAGAAATTTGTTATTAGTTTAGGCCTATTAAAATTATTTATAAATTGATTTTAATTTTATCAGTAGTTATTAGTATTATTATTTTTAATATTAAAGCTAGACTAGTTTTTTTTAGTTATTTTATATAGTTTATTTATTATATCAGTTTTAATTATATTATAGATAAGCTATTTATATTGGAAAATAAATGCTTTAAATTTAATTTTTTTATTAAAATATTTTTAAATAATTTGGTTTTTAATATAGGAGTTTAACTAGTTATAGAATTCCTACTTTTAATCTCTTTTAACAAGGTAATGTTCTCCAGTAAGGCGGATAAATAAATTTTTAAAGGTTTGGAAGTTGGTAAGGGTTCCTATTTCTAATTTCTTAAATTTAGCGTTTACCTTCTACTTCTTATTAAGGTTGTTATATTTTTGCTTTAAATGTTTTATAAGTGCCTTAGGCATTTTTAATTGCTTTAGGTAGCCGTTTTCAAGGTAGGGCATAAGGTCCTGGGCTACCTTTCCACCTAAATAGGACTTAATATTAAATATTTTAAACTATTCGGTAAAAAACTAACCTATATTATCTTTAAAACGGTTAGTTTAATTATAGTACCAAACTATAAAATTAACCTTATTAGTTATAAGGTTATTAAAAAAAATAAATATATTAATTTTTAATAACTTTTTTTTTTTTTAGTTAACCGTTTTTGTTAAAGGAACCAGTAGTAAATCTGCCTAAACTAGGTTTACCGGATCTGCTATTAAAACTATTATTAAAATTTAAGAATTATCCATAGCTTTATATAATAAGGTTAATAATTAATTAATTTACTTCATTCACCTTTACTTTTTTATTTTTAATTTTTTATCATATAATGTTAAGTATTATTTCCAACTTATTTAATTATTATTCTTTCTCTTAATAGACATTTTCAACCTAGGTTTTTATAACTTTAAAGTTAAAGCTTCCAATAAATACTTAATAATAAAGGTTTTAAATAATAAAGTCCTATATTTCTATAATATAAAACTATAGTACGATTTTTTAAAATAAGGCTTTACAATTAATCCTATATATATTATCAAATGCTTTTTAGTTTATTATTCTATTAAATATAGGGAATATAGTTTTTTTAATAAAAATAGCTACTTTAAAGTAATAATTAATAATATCTTCTTCTTTTAATTATATATATTTAACTATTATTTATAAAGTGTATATATTTATTTTATAGTAGATATTGTTTATATTAGTTATATATTTTAAAGTTAATGTATCCCTTTTTATAATAGTTTAAAATTTCTATTAATAGGTAGAGGTAAGCTCTTCTTAAGCATTTAAAAAGTTATTATTTTTAAATTCGAAATGGCTATTAATATAGGAATTTTTAAGTAGGTTAATGATTAAAGTTCCAAAAAAGTAACAACCTGATTTAGTCTTAAGGAGTTATTCATAATATATATATAACATTATTATATTTTTAAGGTTAAACCTTATAATCTTCTTTCCGTTATTAGAAATAAGTATAATTAGTTTAAGTATAATAGGCCTATCTTTTAAAAACCCGCTTAAGGTAAATAAACTAAATATAATCGGTAAAGTAAATTTATCTTAAGATTAATTTATACCTTTATTTAAGCGGGCTATACTATGTTAATTTTTATTTTAGGAAGTAATCATTTACTTTAGCGTAAATTACTTATAGGGTTTAAGAGAGAATCCAATTAATAAGTCTTTCCGTTAAATGCTAATAAGGTTAGCAGGGTTGTTTAATTAATATAAATATAAAGCTTTTCAATTATTAAGTTAATCTTACGATTATTATAATTAGAATATTACGTATAAGGTAAAGCTTATATTAAGGTACTATTTATATATTTATTATAAAATGGAAAACGGAGGAAATATTTTAAATATAAAAAGTATAGTAAAGTGTTTTAATATGTATAGCGAAGCGATAGTCATGTGGTGATTGTAATACGTGTAGCAATATAGCCATCTAGGCCCCAAGCCCTAGGTGGGTCACCAGGCCAGCCACTGTAACTGCTTTATAAATTCTAACCTATTATAAAATCCATTAAACTATATACCTATAATATATAATAATAGCAATTTTACTAAATACTTAACTAATGTTAAATTTACTTAAGGGTATATTGCTATAATAAATAAAGCTGTTATAAGTTAAAAGTTTAAAAGGGCTTTTACCGTAACCCTATTTACCTTAAAAGCTAAATATATAGCCCTTATAAAAGCTATAAAAGAATTTTAATAGTTATAAAAGCTATATAAAAAGATTTAACAGTTAATTATAAGGCTTATTACCCTATATAGCAATAATATAAGAGCTATAATAACTATTAAAAACCTTAAATATTATTAATATATTAAATATACCCTTATAAAATTCCTATATATTAAGGAAGTATAATATATTAAAAATATTAATATTAGCTATATATCTATTATAAATATAGTAGTTAATAGCTTAATTAAAGCTTTAAAATCTATTAAACAATATTAATTTTAACGGATATTAAGCCTTATAAACCCTAGCACCCTTATTAAAAAGGTATATTAAAATTAGCTAGTAACTATAGGTACCTTATTAGGTAGCTTAATTAGTACTATAATAGATGTTATAATAGGTACTATAATAGTGCTATAATAGGTGCCTTAATAAGTATTACAGCAATGCTATAAGGGCTGCTATAACAATGCTATAAAGGCCGCTATAGCACTACTATAATAGCTATTATAGCAGTTTTATAATAGCTATTACAATAAAGGCTATAATAGGTGCCACAATGCTTATCATACCCCTAGTTAACTTATTAATTAATACGCTAAACTATTACGCTAAACCTACCTTAATAGGTCTTGCCCTGCTAAAACCTGCCCTAAAGGGGCCCACCTTGACTAAGTGGCCCAGCTAACTTGTTAGGGGCATTGGTCACTCCGCTAGCCAGTACATTAACTGGATCGCTAATAACGCTATTAGCGCTAAGTTTTAACGTATAGTTTAATAAGTATCCTAATAAGCCTAGCAGGTATGTTAAAGGCATTAATTAATTTATTAATAGGATCGTTAATAATATTATTAACGTTAAGTTTTAACGTATAGCTTAATAAATATTTTAATAGCTTAACTAATATATTAAAACTATTAGCTAATCTATTAAATAATATATTAAAGGGTACTACTAGCATTAGGATTTAATTAATCCTTTAACTAATATTATAATAGCTTAGCTAAAAAATTAAGCCTATTATAAGTATTATAAATTTAATATTATTAATATTAACTATATTATATAATAGTTTATATAACCGTTAAAATTTCCTTACTTAATTAATAAATGCTTTAAATAATATATTCCTTTTAATCCCCTACATTTAATCCTTATAGTAACCCTGTTTACTATAAGGCCCTTACTTTTAATATTATAAACCCCGTACCTTTTACTATAGCTTCCGCTATCCTTTAACTATAGGGTAAGCCCCTTTTATAATATTTACTATAAATGCCCTATAAAGGACCGACTTCTAACAAGCTTAATAGTAATGGATTATTAATAAAAAGGCTATAAATTAATAATAATATAAAAAAACTAACCCTATTATCCATTTAATAATATATAATATAGCTTTTTAAAATATTATAGGATTAAAAATTAATATAATAAGGTTACTTTTAAATATTAGCTTTAATTATATAATAATAATGTATCTCCTACTTAACTTGGCCACTTAATTAACCTGGCTATATTTTTAACCTTTGTATGTATATAAAAAAAATCCCTTATTTCTTTATTAACAATTATGGAAACCTTTTATAAAAAAAGCAACCTATAGCTTATATTTTAAGCTATTAAACGAAACTTAAAATTATTTATTTAACGTATTGCTACTATTTATAATGTTCCTTATATAACATTTGCCCTTTAAACGAAAGGTTTTAAATTAGTAAATGAAATACCACCTTTAAAAGCCCGATTAATTCCGGATAAAGAAAAATTAATCGTATAATATATTTTTAATTTTATAGTAAAATTATTTCTACCTTTATATAGTTATATAAAAGATATAGCTAACCAATTAATAGTATTATAGGGTTAAAGGTTAATTAGAAAGAACTGGATATTAAACTTTATATAATAAATTCTAAATATTTAAACGTATTTTAATTAAAAAATTAATTATTAATGGGTATTAAACGAAAATCTAATTAAATATTATATTTAGTTTAATTTTATATAAAAAATAATAAATAAAAATAGCATTTAAAAAGAAAATATTTATAACTTTAATAAAATTAGGTTTATAATAGGTAAAATTATATTTAAAATAGTTATAACTTTAATTAAATATAAATAAAAACTATAAGCTATTTAATTAAGTAATTTAAAATAGTTTATAATTATTTAACTAATTTTATTATATAGTTAAATTGTTTTATTATATATTATTTTAATAAGGAAAAATTACTTTATACTTAAATATAAAAATAATAATATATTAAATAATTAAAAGATTATAATTAAAAAAAATGGTTAAATAATAAATAAATAAGCTATAAATTAAATTAAGCATTTTAATAAATATATAAAGCTTTATATAAAAAGATATTATTACCTTTTTCTTTTTAATAGTTATAAAAGCTATTATTTATATAAATTTAAATTATATTATAAAGAAAATAATATTATTACCTTTTATATATTTCCTTATTCCTTTTACCACTTTTAACTATTTAATGTTAAGGTATTTAGCCTTTTAAAATAATTATACGGAAAATAAATTAAAAGCTTTATATAGGTATATATTATTTATATTTAAAAGGAAAATTTTATAATTATATTTCTTTATATATTTAACGAAGCAATTATTTTAAATAATATATAAAGGGGATTTAAAGGAATAGGTTTAATATTATATAATTTAAATTATATTATTAATTAATTAAATTATTTAATTATACTTTAAATTAACCCTTTATTTTTAATAATATTTAATCCTTATATAATTATAACTTTAAATAATTTAACTAAAGTTAATTCCCTTTTTAAATATATTAAATAAAGGATTATATAATATTAAAATAGCTTTTTTATATTTATTATTAAAGGGTTAGGTTAAATTATATATAATATAATTAATGTTATATATTATTTTATATTATTAAAAAGAAAGGTTAAAAGCTTTTATAAAATAAATTATAAGTTTAATAAACGTTATTATATAAAGAGAATTAAATTATAAAATAAAGGATCTTTTACTATTAAAAATATTAGGGATTAAATAAAGGTATAGAGTATTTTTAAAGTAAAAAATTATATTATATATTAAGGTAATTATTATATAAGGAAAAAGGAGATTTATGCTTAGCGTTATAGGGCTTACGGTAAACCCAGTTATAATGTATAAACTTGTAAAAATGTTATAGAAACGTTTAGCAATTCAGATTTAAATTAGTTTAAATTAATTGTACGAATAGTTGTTAAGATATTTTTAAATGTATATATAAAGGTTAAAAATGTAGCTAGGTTAATTGGGTGGCTAGGTTAAGTGGGAGATGCATTATAAAAACCTTTAATTAATAAATATAATAATATTTATTATTTAAAGAATTATAACTATTAACCTATAATACATTTCCCACTTAACCTGGCCACCCAATTGACCTGGCCACATTTTTAACCTTTATATGCATATAAAAAAAATCCCTCATTTCTCCACTAATAATTATAGAAACCCTTTATAAAGAAAGCAACCTATAGCTTATACTTTAAACTATTAAATAAAATCTAAAATTTTTTATCCGATATATTATTATTATTTATAATATTCCTTATATAATATTTGCCCTTTAAACGAAAGGTTTTAAATTAATAAGTAAAATATTACCTTTAAAAGCTTAATTAATTTTAAACGAAGAAAAATTAATTATATAATATATCTTTAATCTTATAATAAAATTATTTCCGCTTTTATATATTTATATAAAAAATATAATTAACCAATTAATAGTATTATAGGGTTAAAAGCTAATTGGAAAGAATTAAATATTAAACTTTATATAATAAATTTTAAACATTTAAATATATTTTAATTAAAAAATTAATTACTAATAGGTATTAAATAAAAATTTAATTAAATACTATATTTAATTTATCTTTATATAAAAGATAATAAATAAAAATAGCATTTAAAAAGAAAATATTTATAAGTTTAATAAAACTAAGTTTATAATAAGCAAAATTATATTTAAAATAATTATAACTTTAGTTAAATATAAATAAAAACTATAAGCTATTTAATTAAATAATTTAAAATAGTTTATAATTATTTAAATAATTTTATTATATAGTTAGATTATTTTATTATATATTATTTTAATAAGGAAAAATTACTTTATACTTTAATATAAAAATAATAATATATTAAACAATTAAAAAATTATAACTATAAAAAATAGTTAAACAATAAATAAATAAGTTATAAATTAAATTAAACATTTTAATAAATATATAAAGCTTTATATAAAAGGATATTATTACCTTCTTTTTTTTAATAGTTATAAAAGCTACTATTTATATAAATTTAAATTGTATTATAAAAAAAATAATATTATTACCCTTTATATATTTCCTTATTCCTTTTATTACTTTTAATTATTTAATGTTAGGGTATTTAGCCTTTTAAAATAGTTATACGGAAAGTAAATCAAAGGCTTTATATAGGTATATATTATTTATATTTAAAAGGAAGATTTTATAACTATATTTTTTTATATATTTATTAAAGCAATTACTTTAAATAATATATAAAGGGGATTTAAAGGAGTAGGTTTAATATTATACAATTTAGATTATATTATTAATTAGCTAAATTATCCGGTTATACTTTAAATTAACCCTTTATTTTTAATACTATTTAATTTTTATACGATTATAACTTTAAATAATTTAACCGAAGTTAATTCCCTTTTTAAATATATTAAATAAAAGATTATATAATATTAAAATAACTTTCCTATATTTATTATTAAAAGGTTAAGTTAAATTATATATAATATAATTAATATTATATATTATTTTATATTATTAAAGGGGAAGGTTAAAAGCTTTTATAAAATAAATTATAAACTTAATAAATATTATTATATAAAAAGAATTAAATTATAAAATAAAGGATCTTTTATTATTAAAGATGTTAGGGATTAAATAAAGGTACGGGGTATTTTTAAAATAAAAAATCGTATTATACGTTAAGGTAATCGTTATATAAAGAGGAAGGAAACTTATACTTAGTATTATAGGGCTTACAGCAAACCCAGCTATAATGCATAAACTTATAAAAATGTTATAAAAACGTTTAACAATTTAGATTTAAATTAGTTTAAGTTAATTATATAAATAGTTATTAAAATATTTTTAAATGCGTATATAAAGGTTAAAAATGTGGCCAGGTCAATTAGGTAGCTAGGTTAAGTGGGAAATGCATTATAGAAAAAAGGTAAAGCTATATTATATATTAATAAAAAAATAATAATAAAATTGTTAAAAAGGAAAACCGGAAAGGATTAAGTAAATATAATAATAGGCAATAATAATTTAATAATAATAATTTAATTAATATATTCCCTAAATTAAAAGGGGACCAAGTAATAAAGTTTAATATAAAAAATAAAAAGAAGAGGAAAAATATTAAAAAAATACCTATTTATAAAAAATTTTAACCTTTATTACCTACTTTAAAACCTATTAAGTTATAAAAGTTAAAGAATTAAAGAACTTTTAAAGTTTATAATATAATAGGACCTTATATTAATTATATTATAAAAGGAAATAATAAAATTAAAAAAGGGTTAAAAGGATTAATAATAAATTTAATATAAATAAATAGTAATTTAATAATAATATATAAGGAAGATTTAAAATAATTAAAATTAAACTATATAATAATAAAGATTATAATAGCTTTAAAAATAATCCTATAAGGATAATACTATTAAGTAAAAGGATAGAATTAATTAAAATTAAATAAAAAAAAGGCTATAATAAAAGCCCTAATAAATATTATTAAAATGAAAGTTTTATAAATTAATAGTAAGCTTAATAAAGCTTTTAATATATTTATTTTATAACTTATAAAAATAGTAGATAAGTTTATATTTAAAAAGACTTTAAAAATAGAATAAAAGGCCCTTATATAATAGTTACCAAAAGTAATAATAACGGAAAAAAGAGCTAAAAGAACTTACTATTATTTCTAAAGTAAAAGAATTATAATAGCTTAAATTACCTTTAAAAAAAAGGAATAGCTACTTAATAAAAAGGTAATAAAAATATAAAAGCATAATTAAAGGAAAGCTTTAATAAAAGTATTTAAAGGTTTAAAAATACTTTAAAGCTTAATTAAATAAATAAGGTTTATTTATAAACTAATATTTAAAATTATAATTATACTATTATTATTTAAAGCTAAAGGTAACCTTAATATAATAAACACTTTTAAAGGAAAGATAACTTTATTAATAGAATACTTCTTTTTAATACTATTAATAAACCTATTAAATATTTTAAATAAAGACCTTATTTATAATAAATATTAATAGTTTAAAATAAATATTATAATAGGAAAGGAGGATATTATAAAGATAATTTAAAGGTTAGCCTTATAAAAAGTATTAAGGGGGGACTTAATATTTAATAGTTTTTTTAAAAATATATGGACTAACTTTAATTAAATAATTAATTACCCTATACTTTGCTAACTTTATCCTAAGGTATTACTTAATTAGATTCCAACAAATAAAAGTAATAATAATCCTAAAGTTAGAAAAGCTAAAAAGGATTAAAAAGACCCTAAGGGGTTAACGCTTAATTATACTTATTAATATATTAAAAAAGGTCCTAAAAAAGAAGCTAAATTATAGGTTAATAAAAGTAGTTAAAAAGGAAGGATTATTATTAAATAGTTAAATAGGGAATAAAAAGGATAGGTTAATAAATATAATAATTAAACTAATATTAAAGGTAATTAAAATAGCTTTTAACTATAAAGGTATTATATCCCTCCTTTAACTAAATATTATTAAAACCTTTAATATAATTAATAAGGAAAAAATAATCTATATCCTTTAATAAAAAAGCTACCTATTATAAATAATATTATAAATCTATTTATTTATTTTTAAAAGATTAGTATAACTTTATTTTAATAGTATAGCTTCTTAACTAATCTTTTTAAAGGTAGGGGTCCTTTAAAGCTTTCCTCTTTTACCCTTATTATTTTTCCTATATATATTAATACTATATAATAACCTTATAATATATTAAAAAATAATTATAATAAGGTTTATAAATAATATAAACCTCTTTATAGTTAACCTTTAAGTAGAATAAAATTATAAAGTTTTAAAAGTAATATAATAAATATATAAAATTTAAGTATTAAAGTATAAAATGAAATTTACCCCCTAAAAGAATAAATTTATCTATTTTTTTAAAAGTTAAGAAATGTTTAAATAAGAAGTTAAATTTAAATAAATAATAATATAGCTAATAAATAGTATAAGGTTCCTAAAAATATAATTAAATAAAAACTTTAAATAAAAATAATACTTTATTAAACTTAAAAAAAGTTAAATATTTAAATATATATAATAATTAAACTATAAAACTTAATATAAAGTAATAATATAATAAAAGTTAAATAAATTTATTTTATAATAATATAAAGCATTTTAATATATAGAGCAATTATATAATATAAATAACTTAAAGGAAATTAATTAAAGGGTATAGCTAGCTTCTTTAAAGGTATTTAAAATGTTTATATTAAATATATTATAGGGGCCTTTAAAGCTATACTAATACGTTAACTTAAAATGGAATTAAATATACCCCTTATTAATTTATATTTAAGTAATAAAGTAGTAATAGGTAAAGGTTAATTAAAAAATTCAATATATTATAAAGTATTAATAAAGGCTATAATAAAGGTTAATTAACTTATATAAGCATTTTAAAAACAATAAGCTAAAAGGTAAATTAAGGGGAAACCTATAAGTAGTATAAGGAATTAGTTATAAAGTAACCTAACTATAAACTTAAACTATTAATAAAACGAATAAGCAAAGGGGAAAGAACTGGATAATACTTTAATTAAAAAATAAAAAAAAAGATAAAGCTATATTAAAATAAGATATAGCTACCTTATAATAATAAAGTAAAAGCTTAGTGGGAAAAGGGTACTATAAAAGTTTTATAAATTCCTAAAGTATAAAGTAGCTTTAATAATATAAATATAAACCGGAAAAATAAAACTTAAAGCCTTTTTATATAAAAGAAAGGTTTTAAAGTTCTTAACCCCCCTTTATAAATATATAAAAGGTAAAAAAACTTTATAATATATAATCCTATAATATAAGCTATTAATAAATAAAAGGAGGACCTTAATTAAAGAGCTAATTAAAATATAGTTATAAATTAATAAAAACCTATAAATAATAATAAAGGATTTAATAAAAATAAAAGCAATTATAAAGTAGCTATTAAATATTAAAAGGATAATTATATATAATAAGGCTAAAGGGATTAAAGAAAGTAGAAAAGGGGGAATATAAAAAAAAAAGAACTTAAATAAGGAGGTTAAAAAAGCCCCCCTAAAGGTTCCTAAGGAAAGGGAAAAAGCCTTCCTTTCCTTTTTAAATAACTAAAGAATATAAAGAAGGTAAAAAAGTCCAAGCTTTCTTTTCCCTCTTCCTATTATATAGTTAAACAATATATATTAGCTTATATAAGGCTAAAAAGCAGCGAAGCAGTAGCTAAAGGTTATATAAGGTTTTTATCCAGCTATTATATAGTTTTACTTATAGATATATAAGTAAAAGGACCGCGCTATATAAATAGTATAACGGATATATAATAATAATATTAACCTATAATTTAATTCCTTTTTTAAAACCTTTTTTAATATATTAATAAATATAATTAAATATTAATTCTTTAAAGTTCTTTTAATCCTTTTTAACTTTTTTAACTTTAAAATTATTATTATCTTTATTTATTAAAATTTAATTAAATAATACCTTAAAGTAAAGCTAATAAAATATAAAATAATTAATTATTTAATTAAAGCTAATTTATATACTTTTAAAAAATTATTAAATAATAGATCCCCTTTTAATACTTTTTATAAAGCTAACCTTTAAATTATTTTTATAATATCCTTTTCTTTTATTATAATATTTATTTTAAATTATTAATATTTATTATAAATAAAGTTTTTATTTAAAATATTTAATAGGTTTATTAATAATATTAAAAAAAAGCATTTTATTAATAAGGTTATTTTTCCTTTAAAAGTATTTATTATATTAAGGTTACTTTTAATTTTAAATAGTAATAATATAATTATAATTTTAAATATTAATTTATAAATAAACCTTACCTATTTAGCTAAGCTTTAAAGTATTTTTAAATTTTTAAATGCTTTTATTAAAGCTCTTTTTTAATTATATTTTTATATTTTTATTATTTCTTTATTAAATAGCTATTTCTTTTTTTTAAAGGTAATTTAAACTATTATAATTCTTTTACTTTAAAAATAATAATAAGCTTTTTTAGCTTTTTTTTTTACTATTATTATTTTTAATAATTATTATATAAAGGCTTTTTATTTTATTTTTAAGGTTTTTTTAAATATAAATTTTCTTATTATTTTTATAAGCTATAAAATAAATATATTAAAAGCTTTATTAAATTTATTATTAATTTATAAAACTTTTATTTTAATAATATTTATTAAAGCTTTTATTATAGCTTTTTTTTATTTAATTTTAATTAATTTTATCCTTTTATTTAATAGTAATATCTTTATAGAATTATTTTTAAAGCTATTATAATTTTTATTATTATATAATTTAATTTTAACTATTTTAAATCTTCTTTATATATTATTATTAAATTATTATTTATTTATATTAAGTTTATTATTAAATCCTTTTAACCCTTCTTTAATTTTATTATTTCCCTTTATAATATAATTAATATAAAGTTTTATTATATTATAATATATTCCATTACTATATGGTTTTTATCACTATATAGTTAAATTCTTACAACTTTTTATATTTTATACTTTAACTATTATTCTTTCTACCTATAACAATAAAGAATGCGTTAAAAGAATTTAAACTATAAATTATAATTTATACTTTTAAATAAAACCTTTATAATAAACTTATAATATTTATAAAAATATATAACGTATTTATTATAACCCTTTACTACTAAATTATTAATATTATGCTTAAATATAATAGTTAAAATATAAATAATAAACTTATTATAATTAAGGAATATTTAATTATATAATTTATAATTAACCTAAATTTAAAATTGTTCCTCCTTTAGGTATATTATATTAAAGATATAGCTAACCATTTATTGTATAAATGTAGGGCCCTTTAAATTGGAAAATATTAAACGATATACTTTATAAATTATATATCTATTATAAAAATGCATTTAAACTATTAAATTAATTATAGTTAAATCTTTTACGAAGATCTTATAAAATATAATATATATTTTAAATATATAAGGGTAACTATTGAATAGGAAGGTATTATAAAGAAAGATATTTACAATTTTAATAAAATAGGATTTATAATAGGTATAATTATAATTAATATAGTTATAATAAGTATTAAAAGGCGGAATAAGCTTAAGTAAGCTTAGTTTAATAATTGAAATTAGTTTATAGCTATTTATTCGATTAATTTTTACGATTAAGCAATATTGCCTTTTATTATTTTATAAGGTAAAACTTATTTAGCATTTTAATATTATAATAGCTTTATACTACTTAATTAATATATTATAGTTTTAAAAAACGGCTAGATTAATAATAAACTTAATTTAAAATAAATTAAATACTTTAATAAATATATTAAACTATATTTAATTGGTATAAAATGCCTTTTTATTTTTAATAGTTATAAAAGTTACTATTTAAAAATATTTAAAAATTATTATAAGGAAAATAGTATTTATATTATAATAATACTTGTTTATTTTTTTTATAAACTTTAGCCTTTAAATATAATATATTTTAGCTTGTTAAAAAAGGCTTATAGTATTAAAATTAGCAATTTTATATATATAAGTATAATTTATATTTTTAAGGAAGATTTTCTTTTAATATTTTTTAATATGTTTATAAAGTTAATAATACCTAAAAATATTATTAATAGATTTAAAGCTATTAACTTTATACCTTTTAATCCTTATGCTATAATTTTTAAGTTAAAAGCTATCCTAATTACTTTTATATTATTGCTGCTCTTTAAGCTACCTTTTATTAATTAAACTTTAAAGATCCCTATTAATATTAAGGAAGCTATTTTATAATTTATTTATTTTAAAAATTAAATCTAAAAATATTAAAATAGCTTTTTAATTAAAATTATTATTATTATAAACTCTTTTTTAAAGGTTATATATTAAATAATATATATATAAACTTTAATATTAAATAAGGTTATTAAGTTTAAGGAGGTTAATAATATCTTTAATAAATGTTGGAAAATAAAAAATAAACATTTATAAACTAAAAGAGTATTTATTCGAACTAAGGAAATAAATCTTTAAATTATTAAAGAGGGTAATAGTACGGTAGGTTAAAAAAATGATAAAGGTAATAGTTATTAGGTAAGGGTAACCGGACGCGTATGCCGTTATAGCATATATAGCAATACTAGTTATAATGCGTATATTTATATAGTAGATATAGAAACGTTTAATAAATTAAATTCCGATTAATTTAAATTGATTTAATTATGTTATAATGATTGTTTTAAGATATAATTGAAATATATTTTAAGAATTTAACCATATGGTAATAAAAACTATATAGTAATGGAATATGTTAAATTTTAAAAGTTCTTTAACCCTTTAACTTTTATAACTTAATAGGTTTTAAAATAGGTAATAAAGGTTAAAATCTTTTATAAATAAATATTTTTTTAATATTTTTTTTTTCCTTTTTATCTTTTATATTAAACTTTATTATTTAATTCCTTTTTAATTTAAAAAATATATTAATTAAATTATTATTATTAAATTACTATTATTTATTATTATATTTATTTAATCCTTTTTACTTTTTTTTTTAATAACTTTATTATTATTCTTTTATTAATATATAATATAGCTTTACCTTTTCTTTATATAGGTTAATAGTTATAATTCCTTAAATAATAAATATTATTATATTTATTAATTAAAGGTTTTTATATTATTATATAATTAAAGTTAATATTTAAAAGTAACCTTATTATATTAATTTTTAATTTTATAATATTTTAAAAGGCTATATTATATATTATTAAATAAATAATAAGGTTAATTTTCCTATATTATTATTAATTTATAGCTTTTTTATTAATAATTTATTATTATTAAGTTTAATAAAGGTTAATATTAAAGGGGCTTTAAAGTTAATTATTTCTTTATTTTTAACTTTTACTTTTTTATTATTTTAAAAGCTTTTTAATTATAATATATATATTACTTTTACTTTATTTCTTTTTTTTATTTCCCTTTTATATCCTTTATTTTAAACTATATAAGCTTTATTATAATTTATATATTTCTTTTTTCTATTAGCTTTTTTTATTAAACATTCCTTTTTTTTTAATACTTTAATATTATATAAAAGCTATATTTTAAATTCTTTTTATAATACTTTATAATATATTTATATTTATAATAATTAAAGTATTATATAGTTTTTAATTTTAATAAAAAAAGTTTATAATTAAAAAATTAAACTTTTTATAAAAAGCTATTATTATATATTAACTTTATTATTATTATATTAATAATATAAATAATAATAAATATTAACTTTATTTTATTATTTTTAAATATTATTTTTTTATAATATATAATATTTAAATACTTTTTTCAAAACAATTATAATAATTTTTTATTTATATATATTTTTTAAATTTAATTCTTTAAAATCCCTTTTATAATTATAATTACCTTTTTATATTATAATTTTAACCTTTTATTAAAAGCTTTTATTATTTATTTATTATTTATTACTTTTTTTAATATTATATTTTTAAATATTATTATTATATTATTATTATATAGCTTTTTTATTATAATAATATTATTTTTAAAAAATATTATATTTATTATTTTTATAATATCCTTTAATATTTTTTTTAAAATTATTCATTTATTTTTTCATTTAAATAAAGATCTTTTTATTATACCTTAATAATATTACTTTATTAATATTACTTAACTATATAATAATTATTATTTAAATTTATAATTTTAAAAGGTTTATTATTATATATATAGTTTATTATAAAGCTTTTTATAAAGTTTCTTTAAAGTTTTTATAAATAATTAAAATATTATTTCTTTTTTTTATATTTAATTTTAATTCTACCTATTTTATAATTAATTTATAAATAGATTAAATTAATTATATCCTTTTTATATCTTTTTATAAAAAGAATCCTTTTTTTACTTTTTTATTTATTATAAATTATAATATTAATTTAAACATTTTATTTAATATCCCTTTAATTCTTTTTAAATTAATAATAGTTTACTTTTTATTAAATAGCTATTATATTATAATTATATTATTAATAGATCCATTTTAGTTTTTTATTATATTATTAATAAATGGGTTATTTATTACTATTTCTCCATTTTCCTTTATATTTACTATTTGTGCTTAAGATGTAAACCTCCTGCTAGGTAAAAGTTAAACTTTTGGTTATAATAGCTTAAATTATTTAACAATTGGGTTCGAATCCGGAAAGTTATTAAAGGTTTTTTCAAATCTCTTAAAAAAGAATATCTCCATTACTCGTAATTCTTTAATATAACCATTATATAACTTGAACTATAATTATACTATAGCTATAATTCGATTATATCCTCAGTATTATATAGTTATTTGGTGACTGTATAGCAATTAAACCTTGGTTATAATATTGTAAACACTCCCACCGACCCTTTGCTTTTAGTATTGCGAAGGGAGCTGAGGGGGGGGACAGCTAATAGGCAACAACAACAAACCAATAAACCTACAACCTTTTATTAAGAATTATAAAATAATATATAAAAAGCTTTAATTAATAAGTATAAAAGGTAAGGCAATATATATTCTTTAAGGTACATCGTAGTCTGTTTACTAGATCTCGTCTATTTAGCTTACACCGGGGTAACCTATATCTTATATATATAAAAGCAATAAAAGAAATTAAAATGAAGCATCCGCTATATTCTTTCTTCCGTAATATTTATACCCCTATTTCTAACCCTATTATAATCTTCCTTAATTATTTTCCTATTATCCTTAATAAATAATAACTTTATACCTCCTCTTCCTTATTTATTAACTTATAATACTTTATATATTTAGTCTTTATCCCTTTATTTTTTAGCTTACTTAATAGCTATATTTAATTTTATTAATTTAATCCTTTTTCTTCGTCTTTTATTTAGGGCTTAACATCGCTTTTTATAATTAATGCTTTTTTCTATATTTATTCGATTAACTTTATCTATATAGGATTTATAATCTTTCCACCCTTTTTATCTATAAGGTATATTAAGCATTAACCTATATTTAATAATATTAAATAAATTTCCTTTTTAAAATATAGGTAATATTTATAAACTAAAAAATCATTAATTAATTAAATATTAAATATAATTAATATTTAGCCTTAATATTAAATATAGTTCGAATTAAAAGATATCTTTATATATAGCACCTTATTTATAATTTAAAGCTAAATAATTATTAAGGCTATTCCAATTATTTAATCGATCGCCTTTAAAAGTGTTAAATCTTTAGCTTATTTATAATCCTAATAATCCTTAATTTCCTATTCCTATAAAGTAGCTTAGTACTTTATTAATAGAAGCTTTTAATAAACTATATACTATTCCGTTAATATTTACCTAATTATTTATTAGTTTTTTTATAAATAATAGGGTTTAAGTATACTTAATAATTATTTTTTTAATGCTTTAATCTTTTACCGGTAGGTTTATTTCGAATAAAAATCCGGTAATAGTTTTAATTAAGTAAAGGAAGGGCAATTTATTGTATAAATAATTAATTAAAATTATTGCATTAATATCCAAGTTATATAATAGAACCAAGGGCCGGAAAAACAAGGCAATTATTTATAAAACGCTTAATACCCTATAGCTCCAAGCATCGTTTTAAACATATAATAATAGGCTAATTAATTCTCGTAGGTAGGAAATATTATTAAATATTATAGTATGCTATATTTTATAGATTATTTTAAACACCTCTTTTTAATAATTAATTATTACGTTACTATATTTAATTATATTCCTAAAAACTATATTAATTATATATATTTAGGACTTCTATTTATTTATAATAATAATATAAAAGTAGTTTTATATAGGGACCTTAAAGTTATATAAATATATTCCTTTTAAGATAACCTATATAATTATATATACTTTAATTAAGGATAGCATTTATTTTTCGAATTCTATTTATATATTAATTATATTAAAGAACTATTTAAAGCTAGGTTTTTATATAACTTTAGGTTTATTAATAAGAAATATTTAAAGGAAAGCTTTTAATTCCTTTAAATTTACCTATTATCGTTATATATATTTTATTAAATTATTAATTATATTATATCCTATATTATTAATTTCCTATTTATATCTTTTAATTATAAATAATAGGAGCTAATTTTTTATATATAGTTAATCGGTCTTTTTAACTTTTATTAAGTATTAAAGGGGTATTTAAATATACTTTATAATATTATATTAGGAAATATTTATATTTTTAAGCTAAGATTTAATATAATAAATTTAATAAATTAATTTTTAAAGGTTTTACCGCATACTTAAAGTAAGCTTATTTTATTTAATTAACAGCTTAGGCTATATAAAAGGTATTTAAATATTTATATTATAATAAATACTTAAATAGGGTTTATATTTTATAATTAAATTATATTAAATAAAGTTTTAATTAATAATAATAAGCTTTTTCCTTTTTATAAACTTTTTAAAGTTCTTTAATTTTATAAAGATAAATAATATATAAAGTATATAATAATAATTATATTCTTAACCTAAAGCTTATTAAAATGCTAAGGTGATTATTGCTTTAATTAAGGCGATAGCTTTTAATTTTAAGGTTATTAACTATACTTTTTAATATAAGGTAGCAAGTTTTAAATAGAAATCCCTAACTATAATATTTATTAAGTTAAAAAAGTAAAGGTATTAATTATTAATATTATATATTATAAATAAATAATAGTTTTTAAATTTAAACTTAAAAATTAATATATATATATATTTAATTATTACGAAACGGGTAGCTTTAACGATATTATTTATAAAGAACTTACGGAAGGTAGGGGTTACGTTTAAGCTTAATATAAAAGTCCTAATAGTTAAAGCATACAATATTTCAAGTATAACTTTAGGGCTAAATATTATACGAAGGCTTTACTTCTAAAGATAAGGCTTCGTATAATAGTTAGAATTGTATATTAATTTAAATATAAAAAAGAAAAGAGAATTATTATACAGTGGCCCTTTCTGGCCAAGTCCTTTATAGGGTAAGGATAATTGTAGTTTATAGGTTAAGTGGCAATAGCTGTCCAGATTAGCAGGCGTATATAAGTATAGTGGACTGTTTAGTAGCTTTATATACGTAGGGTATATAGGTACCTATTACTACTAGCTATAATCCATAATTACCCCCCTTTAAAAAAATGGCTGCATCTATACAGATTCGAACAGTAGGTCTTTAAATTAATGCTTTCTAAATAAAGGAGAGGTACCTTCGGGTTTCTACTTATTAGTTTTAATTAAGGCCCTTATCTATTACGCTATATAATAAGTTTTTCTATAATTAATATTAAAAGGTTTCCTTATATTTATAACTTATATATCAGTTTAACTTTATTATCCTATATTCCATTAATGCGTTCTTTTTTTAATTACCGCTATTAGTTTATTATTATTAAGGTATTCTTTATTAAACTTATTATCCTTTATAGCTTATAGCTAGGCTTCTAGCTATATAGGTAGTCCTATAGAATTTATATTTATATTATAAAACTCCTTTAATAATCTTACGCTATTTTTAAAATTTTTAGCTAAGTATTATTTATAGTTTATATTTTATCCTTTTTAACTAACCTAATATTGTAGCTTTTTATAATATATTTATAATATAAAGATCCTTTCGATTATAAATTCCTCTTTGCCCTTAAGTTCAATAACTTTTCTATTAGGATTTTCTATTGCCTATCCTAATAAAGGGTTATTTAAATACTTTTATAATTGGTTAACATAGTATTTATTAATTATTTATTATATAGGAGGAACTTTTAAAGTATAAGTATTGTTATTATATATTAAAATTTTAAACTTTTATTATATTATTAAATAGTTTAACTTATTTAAAGGGTAATTAGTTTATTAAAATTATTGCTTTTTTAAAATAAATACGTAATTATTTATATTAAAGTTAGGTTTATAATAAGATTTATTAGCCTATTTTGCTATACATTTTTATATATTGGTTATAATTACTTTTATAATTTCTATAAACTAAGTAATCTTTTTAGCTTTAATTTATATATCCTTATATAAAGCTTTCTTTTTTATAGGTAACTTAATAAGCTTCCATTTTATAGTCCTATTTTCTTAATTAAAATTAAATAATATTAAAAATCCCATTTTTACTTTATAAGGGGCTATTCTTATAAATTAATAAGGTAAAGCTACTTATATATAATTTATAGCTGGAACTTTTTTTAATTAATTATTCTAATAATAACTTATATATAATTATAAACGTTAATCGAAATATTTATTTATAATCTTAACCTGGTTAATAGTTTTATAATATCCGGATAATATTAATATATACTTTATACCTATTAGGTTATATAATTTATCTATAAAGGCTAATATAAATTATAGTTTCCAATTAAATATAATTATTATAAATATCTTAAATACTTTAAAAGGTCCTTCATAGTATATTTTAATAGCATTAATAGCTATTATATATATTATATATAGGATTATCTATATACACTTCCCTAACCGGTTTATTATAATTAATATATTATTATACCTATATTTATCTTTTAGCATTTATTTAAAATCTATTATTAAGTACCTTTATACCCTTTTAGCTATAGGTAAAAGCTTTAGTATACCTAATATTTTATCCATTAATACCTTAGCTAATTTGCACTTTAGGCAATTTACCATATATATATCACAATTATTACCGAGCTTTAACTACCAATAACGCATAGCAACCAGCCTTCTAATTTTTGTACGCCCTAGATATACTATAAATATATGGTCGTAGGCTTCCCTAACTAACAGCATATATAGGTAGCTAATATTAGGCACTACTAACCTCCTATTATAGGTAGTAAAGCTATTTTGGATTATCTATAGGTTATTTTTATAAGTTTCTTTTACTTTTTATTAATATATATTTATCCTTAAATTTTTATAATTTACTTTTAAAACTTAATTTATTAACTTATACCCCTTTAAAATATATTTAATTTAAAAGATTAATATTAACTTTAATAAAGGGCATAATTTATATAGTACTATTAGGTATAGCTTATAAAACATAGCTAATTATAGGTTTAATAAAGTTACTTCCCCCTTTTAAAAAGGAAAAAAGTTAATTATTAATTAGAATAATATAATATATTAATAACCCTTTTTTTTTTTATTAAATATATAAGTTTTACTATTTTTATAATAATAAATTAATTATTACATTTTCCCTACTTAAGTAATATATAATTTTAAAATTATATTTTAAAAAAAGTATTACCTAATAGGCCTATTATAAGTTTAGGCGTTACTTTATACTAAAATACTTTAAAGCCTTATAATTTATAAATATTATAAACGGATTTCCCTATATATTAATAAATTTAACTCTTTATTTTTTAAAAGTTAATATTACTATTAACATTTCTTTATTATATATAATATAATTTAACTTAATATTATATATAATTTTGGAAAAAAATATTATTAGGTATTATTTATTATTATACTTTTATAATAGGACCCCTATAGCTATACCGTTTAATATATTAATTTCTACCCTTATAGGAAAATTATAATTAAAATATTATAATATAGGGGTTATAGTTAGAAGTTCCTTTAACCTTTAAAACACCTATTTATAATTATCCATTTAAATAAACAATATATCCTTTTTTATTAACCAGTTTAAAGGTCCAACAATTTAGCTATAATTTTTAATAAACTTTTAATAAAAGTTATAAAAATTTAAAAATAATTAAATACCGTTTACTATTATTAATAATTTTTAATTCCTTATAACCTCTACTTTAGCTTAATTTATATATATACTATTTATAATAATTATATAGCTTAAGTAATATATCTTTATAATATAAAACTTTAACTTCTTAAGGTTAACCTATAAACTAGCACCCCTTAATTATTTAAGAACTTTTTAATATAAATATAGTATTTTTTAATATTATTAAAGTAAATAAGGATATTATTAATATATACGTTATAAAAGTTATTTAAAAAATTAAACAATATATTATTAATATATTTTTAAAACGTTATAGGCCTATTTATAAAATTAAATAGCAATATATAATAATAGTAGGACCTATAATAGGTATAAAACGTTATAAAATTTTCTTACCCTTTTTTTATATGGATATAGTTAAAAGCTTGCTATATATTAATCTTAATAAAGATCTTTACCTTTAAAATTTATAATAAGGTTTCTTTAATTAGCAGTAATAGGTACCTATCCTTTTTCGTTAAGCTATTTAGCTTTTAATAATCTATATATAAATATAAGTTACTATATAGCTTTTTTATAAATAAAATTAATAAAGTAAAGGATATATTATTAGGTTTAATAAAACCTTTCTATAGCTACTTTATTAAATATTTTTAAACAGCTTTTAACTTATTTAATAACATTTTATATAATAAATAATAGCTTAGGCTAGCTTTGGACTTCCCTTTAATAAACTTTATTTTATAATCCATTCCTTATTAATAAAGGAGCAAGGTATTTAAGTTTACCTTACTAAAGGTATATAGAAGGTTATAATATTCCTTAGGTATAACTTTTATAGCCTTTCTTTTTAACTTCTTATTCTTTTCTTTTAGGAATTTACCTATACCTTTTATACGCTTTTTAATAACTTTATTAATTTAATATATTAAGGTACTTTATATACTCTTTTTATTATAGTTTTATTTAATTATTATATTAAAAAGGTTCGTATTAAATATATTAACGTTTAATAATCTTTCCTTATATTAATTAATTTTATCTTTTCTTATACAATAAGAACTTTGGGCATCTTTTTACCAACCCTCCGTAATATTCTTTTCTACTTTAGTTTACTTTAAAGTTCTCCTAGCTTCCTTAATTTCTTTATAGGTTAACTAAAGGGGTAAAAGCGGAATTCCATTTATAGTATACTTTATTTTAATTATATCCTTTATAATAGGATTTCGAATTATTATAATTAACATCGTTATAATAAATATTTTACGCTTAAGGATAACGATCTTAAACGTTATACCTTATTTTACCTTATTGCATTATTATACTTCTTGCCTCTGTTTTTCCTTCCATTCCAATTTTCAATCGAAACTTTTATTTTTATACTAAACGTCCTTTTAATAATATAGGTATTATAATTAAATGTTTACTTTATTTATTTTAATATTATAGCTTATTCCTTAAATAGGTAGTAATAATTTAAGGAATATTAATTAATAGCAATTATAATTAAAAAGGATATTATATACTTTAAACTATTTATAATTAAAGATTATATTATATTATATATTAAAAATGAAGAATAGTACCTATAAAAACGTCCTTCCTTAAATTTTTAAATTTAATTCCTATACTTTAATTATATCCTATCCGCTTTCGCTATTATATTTTATAATAGGATAAAGGGTACGACAATTTTTATAAGTTTTAAATATTGTTTAATCTTTTCATTAAAACGTATACTTATAATAGTATATAAATTAATTTCTATATTTTTAAAAGTATTATAGGTTTATAATAATAGTCCATTATTATTTAATATATAAATATATAAAAGGGGTCTCCTTTTTAAATATTTATTTATTAAACGGGATCCTTTATAATTTTTTTTTAATACTTTCCTTAAATAGGAGTTTACTTCTTTTAAGGTTACTCTTTTAACTATTCGTTTTAAAATTTATTATTATTTACGTTATTAAATGTAAACGTATAATTAATAATAATAGTATTAATATAAGCCTCCTTATCCTTTATTATAACTTCCTTTAAGGGATAATCTTAAAATATATAGCTAGTTTATTTATAATTAAAGTATTTCCCTTTATTAATCAGCTTTTACATTTTATTTTAAATTATATTAGTAATTTAAGTATAATTACTACCTTAACAACTACCTTTACTACCTATACCACCTTTACAATTAATAATAAAGGTATTGCTTATAACACTTTTATAATTACTATTATTATTCTTTATAGTAGCATTTTCCTTTTTATAATTTATATTTTTCTTTTAATCGCCTATATATAAATAATATATTATTTAAATGTAATACTTATAATATACATCGAAATTAATACTATTTTTAAAATATTCGGAAATAGTCTTATTTATTAATTAAATTAATAGCTTATTTTTAAAGTACTCTTTCTATTTAGCCTTATTAAGGCTAGTTTTACTAATTAAATATATAAAGTTATTTTTAAAAGTGGGAAATTCTTTAAGCCTAAACTTTTTAGGGCTATTTTTTATATATAGGTTATAATATTTTGCTTTAGCCTTTTTATTAGTATTTATATTATAATAAATTTCCTATAAATAATCGAATAATTCCTTAAAGGTTTTAATTTAATTTAAATAAAAGTTCTTTAAATAGGGCTATAAGTCTTTAAAGGCTAACCTATTTAAATACGTTTTAATATTTTATATTTTAATTAAATTAATAGTAAATTAATTGTAGTTAATTTTTAACCAACCTTTTATATTATAATGCTACATTTTAAAAGCGTTATTATCTTTTATAAAATTATTATAAAACTTAGAAATAGATACTTTAATAAACTTATAAGTACCTTCTTTAATATAAATAAATCTTAGGGTACTTTAGCATTAATTAATTAAATTTATTATATATTAATTAATCTTAATAATTTAAGCTTTTAGCTTATTATACTTAATAGTAACGGTTGTTAATTTATTAAATAATCTATTAATAGTTTATTAATTAGCTTATAAACGTGTTAAACCTTCCAAGCATTTGTTATTTGTTTTATCTTTATTGTAATATTTGTTTAATAATACGTATAGGTTATATATATTATTATAAAGTTGGATTACTTTGCTTTTATTAATATTTATTAATTCGTTTACCTATAGCATTAATATATTTATTATAATTTTATTTTTTTTTAACAATTTATATAAATCTTAAGATTGCTATTAATAGCTTATTATTATAAAGGTTTATAGCTTAAACTTTTATTATATTTCTTTAAAGTGTTTTAATACGTTTTTCCATATTGTAAAGTTTATTATACTGCCGAAATTGGGAATTTTTACCTTTAGCTTTATAAAAAACGCAATAAACGGTATTATAGGAATTTTATCTTTAATATAGCTTTCTATTAACTTATTAATAAACGTTTAACCTTCTTTTTTATATTATAAATTGTTAATAATATAGCATTTATTAATAAATATAGGCTTTAAAGTAGTAGCTTAATAACGTAGTACCGCTTTTTTAAAAGCGGAATCTTTACCTTCATCTTTATAACCTATAATGGTAGTCTTTTTATAGTTAGGTTTTAGCATCGTTGAAACTTTAAAAGATTATCTTTAGGATTTAGTGCGGGGTTTTTTGTTATTTTATAGCTACATACTAATAATGTCATTTAATAAAAATTGGACTTCTTTTTTAATATACTCCTATTAAGTTATATATATATCGTTGTTTTATATTATAGTTAATTTAATATAGTATAGCTTAATTTTTTTAATTTAAGGGTAGGTTTAGATTGGAATTAATTAATTGTAAAATGATTTATACATTAACCTAATCTTATATAGTTAATAGGAAATATTTAAAAAAGCAATCCCTATACCTTTATAATAAAGGAAATATTTAAATTATTATACAAAGGTTTTACTTCTAAAGATAAGGCTTTATATAATAACTAGAATTATATATTAATTTAAATATAAAGAAGAAAAGAGAACTATTATATAGTAGCCCTTTTTAACTAAGTTTTTTATAGGGTAAAGATAATTATGGTTTATGGGTTAAGTGGTAATAGCTGTCCAGATTAATAGGCGTATATAAGTATGGTGGACTATTTGGTAGCCCTATACGTATAGGGTATATGGGTACCTACTGCTATTGGCCACAATCCGTAACTTTAAATTAGTAAATAATAATATAAATAATCCTATTAAGTTTAAAAGTAATTAATATTTAATTACTTATATTAAGCTTTTATAGTTTATATATAGTAATAATTATTATTAAGGCTACTTTATTAAAGAACCAACGGTTAAATATATTTAAAGGAGCTTGTTAATCTTTTAAAGTCTTTTTAATTCCTTTTATATTATTATAATTAATACTTTTATTAATACTTTTTAAGTTATATAGTTTTAAAGGACTTTTAAAAAGGGAATAAAGGCCTTAACCTAAGTTATTATATATATTTAATAAAAGGGTATTTAAATCCTTATAGAAATTAATAATCCATTATATCTTTTTTATAAATAATATATTAATTACTACCTATTACTTCCTTAATAATTAAATTATTAAGATGAATAAAAGCTAATAACTATTATAAAGGTAAATATAAAGGTATAACTTCTTATTATTATAAAATGTTTATAAGGTATAATACTTATTAGTAATAAGGTATTGATTTATAGTAGGGGGGGGAAGGTAGGATAATTAATATAGGGGAATGTAATTATAGGTAATAGCTTTTTCAATTTATTATATATAAGGTTATTATTTAATTTACTTATATATTATTTCTTCTATTTCGTTACTAATGTCCAAGTAGTAAAGGGCAATTAATGTAGTAGTAGTGATGATTTAGGTGTTTAGTTTTTAGCCTTATATTAATAAGTATAAAGCCCTCCAGCTAGGGTGATTATTGGAATAAAAGTATAATAGGTATTAGAAGTATTAGCTTCAAAGGGGGGGGAGTAATATCTTTTTTAATAGGTTAGCTCTTTCTATTTTATTAAGGAAGGTGTTTATATTAATAAGTTATTAGTTCTCCTTTAAATAGGTTAAGTTATTTTTATTAATACTTCCTTTCCTTTTCTTCTTTTTATATCTTTTTATTAACCTTACCTATTAATACCTTTTTCCTTTATTATATCTTATATAATAGTTTATAAGTTTAACAATTTATTATTTCTTTTTATACTTTATTAATTACCTTTTATTATTACTTATTATAGTTATATTAGTTCCTCCTTTATATAGCTATATATTTTATATTAGTTTTTCTTTATATTAGCTTAAAGTAAATATATTTAATATAATAATAGATATACATTTATAGATTTAAGCTATCTTTACTTATAGTATAAATAGTTAAATTATAAAAATAAAGTAAGTAGTAGCTGTTATTAAATATAATACTTCTAAAGTACCTTTATCGTTAAATAAAACTTATTAATTTAATATTACTTTATATTATATTTGTCCAAAGTATATATTTATATAACTTCCCCTAATTTACCCTTTAATTCCTTTAAACTATTATTATTTATTTAAAGCTTAGCATTTAATTAAATTATAATGTTTTAATATTCCGCTTTAATTAATTAAGGAAGATTTTAATTTTAAAGTAAGTTATAATATACTTTAATTAATTAAATCTATTTAGTTTAACTTAGGTTAGCTTATTAGAAATGTTAACCGTTTTTCTTTTATATTAAATAATAAGGCTGCTTTTCTAAATTACTAATTATTTTATATATTTTATTCCTTTAATTTATATAATATTATCCTAACTTATCCTTACCTTACTTATTTTAAGTTTAAAAAGGTATAGGTATTTAACTTTAGTTCTTTATATTTAGTAGATCTATAAGTAAATCGATTAATAAAGCTTTTAATTATATTTAAAAGCTAAAAAACGGTAGCCTTTTATTAGGGAAACGTTTTTTAAAAGTTATTTTATCATTTTATTTAAATTTTTAATAATTAATATAAATAGATAATCTATTTCTTTTTATCCCTTTAATTTTAATAGCTTTATTAATATTTAATAGTTTAATCTTTTATATAGGTCTTTAAATATATAGCTATTTAAATTTTAAATAGTATAGTTAAAGGTTAATATATATAATAAATTATTTATCCTAACTTTTTTAACGCTTTATAGTCTTTATATTTTAATTACCTTTAAAAATATATTACTACTTATAATAAAGGGCAATTAATGTTACTTTATATTAAATTTTAAAATAATGGTCCTATAGGTAAGTACCTTTTATTCATTTTATTTTATTCTTTTTAAGCTTAAGCTTTTATTGTTTAATAGTTAGGTTGCCCGAATCCAATTCCTTACTAAACGTATAAACGTTAATTCTTTAAGTCCAATAGTATAAACCAATATAAAATATAGCCATTTTTTAGCTATTAATTATCTTCTACCTATAGGGGCACCTATAGCCTTTATATTTATATAATAAAATAATTTAAATATAAATACTTTAATATTAACGTTAAGTATTATTATCTTTAATATTTATATAGTTATTATAAAAAGATTAAAAATATAAATTTAGGAAATTCTTTAAAAAAGTATACTTTAAAATACAATTATTTTATATTTATAATTAAGAACTTAATAGCTAGGCCTCCTATACCTTTAATGCTTTTTTAATCTTATTAAGTTTTCTTTTAAAATCTTTTCCTTTTTCTATAAGGTAGGGGATAATAGGGGATTAATTATTAAATATAATAGGGGTATAAATATTATTTATAAATAGTTAAATCTTTTTAAAGAAAAAGGGAGGGGGGGAAATATAATATATTTATTTCGTTACTTTAATAATTTATTTATTAATATTATTAATTAATTATTATTAACTTTTATAAAACCTTCTTTTTTTTATATTATAATTAAGATTTTAATCCTTTATAGTGCTATTTTTTCCCTAATTATTTTCTATTGCTTATTTTCTATTTTATTAATAGCATTTTAGTTTTTTTAACTATTAGTTAATTAATTAAAGAGTTTTACTTTTAACTATCCAATAGTTTATTTATCCTTTAAAGGGTTTAAAGGCTTTTAAAATTTAACTTTATCTTTTATAAATAGTTGTAAGCTATTTAATATATATATACTATTCTTTATATACTTATTTAATTCCTTTACCTTATACCTTTTATTTCCTATTTATATTATAATTAGGTATAAACCTTTTTATTTATAAAGAAGCTTTGTACTTTTCGATTTATCGTTATTTAATAAAGTATTAAATATTAAAACTAGATTATTAACCTTTAGGGCTTTTAGCTATACCTTATATATATAGCATTAATTAGCTTTCTTTACTATATATTATCTTTTTTTAATAATAATCTATTATATTTTTATAATATTTTCTTTTTTTTAAGTATATTGGTATATTCTATTAAAAAGTAGGTTAATATAATTAATGGATTTAATTTAATTAATTATTTATTAAGTTAATATTACATTTTTAATTAAAAGTATTAATAATTATTTATATATTATTTTATATAAGCTATAACTATAATATTTAATTACTGTTTTATTAACCTATATTATTTTATTTAGCATTTTTATTTAACCCTTTTTTATTTTATTAATAACTTTTAAAAGATTATTAATAATTAATTAATAATTACCTTTTATTAATTTTTAGCCTTAAAGGTAATATATTAAACTAAATTAAATATAATAGCTTAGGTTTTCTATTACTTTTATTACTTCTTTTTTATTTTTAAAACTATTATTATACTTAATTTTTAATAGCTATTTATATTAAAAAACAATTTATTTCCTAATAAAAGCTTCGATTTATTATAAATTAATAGTTTTAAAAAGTATAGCCTTTAAATATACATTTATTTTATAATATACTTTAATAATAGCCTTATATTTATTATTATTAAGTATATATTAAATATTTAATATTTAATTTATAAAAATATCTTTTACTTTATTATATTTATATTTTTCTTTAAATCGGTTAAATTATACTTTTTAATAGGGTATATAGCTTTTTAAAGCATTATAAATGTATTTATATATATTTCTTTAATAATATTAAACGGAAATTTAATAATATATTATATTTCTTTTATAATATTTAAAGCGTTTATAGTAATTTTATAATAAACGCTTTTAATTAATTAGGTTATTAATATATTATTAAATCTAAAATAATTTAATAGCTTTTTTTTATAAGCTTTCTTTATAAATAAAGAAATTAAATATATAGTTTTAATAGAATATTTTTTACTTTATAATTTATAAATGCTTTAATAATACTTCTATAATAAAGTATTTCGTAAAGTTTTAAAAGTTTAATAACTATTTATTTTTAAGCTTTAATAGTTTTGTTTTTTAAGTTAGTAATAGGTTAATTATTATTATAAAAAGTTAGAAATTAATAAAGTCCTTTATATTACCTTTTTATTAATTATCCAATTTATTTAATAGTCCTTTAAACTTTTTAAAAAATCTATTAATAATTATATATTTCTTCCTTAAAATATAGTATAATTTAAAGTTAAACATTTTAATATAACGCATCTCCCACTTGACCTAGCCACCCAATTGAGCTGGCCACCCCCTTAACCTATATAAAATCCTAATGTTTCAATCTGTAATAACTTGATTAGTATTAGTCCTACGATTTAATAATTAGTACCGTTAGGTCCGTTATTTGATAAGGAATCCAGCGGTATTTTTTACTATTTTTTTCAAAATGTATTAAGCGAGATATTAAGGAATACGCTAAAGGGGCGCTAAGCAGGGATTACTTTAGCGCTTACTTTAGCGTATTGCTTAATAACTCCGCGAATATAAGTCGTAAAAGTTAGTAAAGGGTACCGTTAAATAGCTCTTTTTATTACGAATCTAATGGTATATTTTATTATTTTATACGATTAGTATTTGTAGAGTTATTAAATTATCACGTGATTAATGCACCGACGTTATTTATATGGGCTAGGGGGGTGGCCAGGTCAATTGGGTGGCCAGGTCAAGTGGGAGATGCGTTATACGACCTATTTAATAAGAAGGGCTCTTAATAATATTAAAAACCTATTATTAAATTAGGCGATTAGGACTTTTATATCTATTTTAAGGTAAAATCTAACGCTATATAAGTAATTTTAAAAATATAGGAATAATTTAATAACCCTTAAATATTCTTTTTTAATAATATTATAAATTAGTTTTCCTTTTTGCTATATTTTTAATTTATATTTTATAGGTTTTTATTTTTTATATACTTTTTAATAAAGGATATATTCCTAACCTTTTTTTAAAGCATTTACTTTAAGCTATATTTTACCTTTCCTATAATTTAAAGTAATTAAATATAGTATATTTATAATTATTATTTATAAGTTTTTTATAGCTATTTATTAATTAATTTCTTAAATAAACTTTATATTTTAATATAATAGTTATATAAGGGGTAATATAATAGTAATATAATTTTAAACCTATACCTTATAATAGTTAATAATTCTTAAAAACGTTTAAACTTTAATTTTATCTTTATATAATTACCATTTTATAATTTTAACTACTTTAATACCTATAAGCTACTATTTATAAATATTATATATATATTCTATTAATATTATTAATAACCTATATTATTTATTTTTTTTATTAGCTATTATTTTTAAAAGTTTAAAATTTAATAATATAATATTAATGTTTTTAATATATTTATATATAAATTTCTAAATATTTAAGCTAATCTTTTAATTATTATAACGGGAAGTTAATCCTTTTATATTAATATTATTAAAAAAGGGTTTATAATATTATAATACTACATTATATAGGATTTAGCCTATTACCCTTAAAAAATAAATAATAAAATTAATAATTCCTTATAAGATATTTATTATTTAAAAAACTTTTAATAAGGTTTAAAAAGTAATTATTACTTTATATTTTAATATTAAAGGTAATTAATTATATTTTAAAAAAAGATTTATTATTAATAGGATTTAATATATTATAAATATTTTAATAAATTTATTATAGCTTTATAATAAAAAGGCATTTTAAATAATAATAATATTAAATTTAATTGTTAAATTAATTAATTATAAATTGCTATTCTTTTTTTTTACTATAAATTAAACATTTTAATAAGGTTTATAACTTTCCTTAAGGACCTTATTTATTATTTAAATCTTTAAAACCTTTAAAACTTTTAACTATAATAGTATTAAAATTAATATCCCCTTTATTTATTATATATTATATTTTATAGTTTTAATTTTATAAAAAAGAGCTATTTTTTCCTTTACCTTTTTTATTTTATTAAAATCCTATAATAGGGTTATTTTTTATTAATATAATACTTTAATAAGTAAATCTTTCTTTTAATTATTTAATTTTATATTATTTAATTATTCCTATATTTTTTCTAACTATATAGCTATTAATCTAATTCCTTTTAATTATTATATAAATTATAAATAAATATTATTAAATACTTTACTATTTTTTATTTTAATTTCCTTTTTTTAATTCTTTATTTCTTTTAAAGCTTCTTCTTTTTAATATATTATTTTTAATAAAATACTTTTATTATATTTAACATTATTAATAAGGTATACTTTTTAAACTTTTAATTTATATATTATATTTATAGAAATATTTAATATTTATAAAGTTATTTTCTTTATTATTATAAGTTTTCTTTCCTTTATATTATATATAGCTTTATTAAAAATCTTTTTAAATATTTATAAAAATTTATTATTTAAAAATAAACTAACTATTTTATTTCCATTATTAAATTTTAAATAATTATATTAATTAATAGCTTATCCTTATAATAATATAATTCTTTATTAATTAATATTTATTTAGTTATTAAAGTTAATTGCTATATTAAAGGTAACTTTAATAATATATAATAATAATAATATTTAATTATTTAATAAAAGCTTTTTATAGCTATTTATTATACTTCCTTAAAAGTAAATAGCTATTAATTTTTTATAGCTTATAAAGCATTTTTATTATATAGCTTATTTAAAATAGGGGTAATAGTTAATATAATAATATATATATTATTAATTATAATAGTTATTATTAATATTTCTTTTTTAAAGTATAAAATATAATTTATAATTTTTAAAAAGTTTATTTTTAAAAGTAAAAGGGTTATAATAAATTTATTTAATATAATATATATAAATATTTAAAGTATATACTTTCCTATTAATTATATTAATTAAATAATTAATTTATAATAATTATTAGAAAGGGCTATCTTTTTATTAAAATATTTACTTTATATTATTATTATATTAATTATTAATATACTATTCTTTTTAATATAGCTTTTAATAATAAAAGATGCTTAAGCTTTAATATTAAATAGTTTAATAATTATAGCATTATATAAAGTTTTCCTAATTTATATAGCTATTTTAAGGGTCCCTTTTATATAATCTTTTATTTAAAGTAGGTTAATTCTTATATTTAAAGTTTTATAAATTCTTTATATTAATTTTTAAATTCTTATATATATATTATTAATAAAAATTAATAAAGATATAAATTTTAATATTATTTAACTATTAAATTTATTTAACTTATTTTAATTATTAATTTAAAAGATCTATATATTTAATTATATTTAAATATTCTTTTTTCCGGATATTTTTTTTATTTTAAAGGCTTAAAAAGCTATAAATTAAAATATATTAAGGAATAAATTTAAAAGTTCTTTTTAAATTAATCCTACTTTAACCTTTATTAAATTTTAAATTTAATTTAAAAATATTTATTACTATTTAATTTTTTAAATAAGTTTAAACGTTTTTATTATTATACTTTATAGGTTATTCTTTCCTTTAAATATTAATTATTAAATATCCTTTTTAATATTTTTTTTATAAATATTTTCCATTTTATTAATTTATTATTACTTTATAATTATAATATTAATAATTAAATTAAATTAAAAAATTTCCATAGGTATTAATATAAATAGCCTTAAGTTATTTTTAATAAATTATTTATTTATTACTTTTAATATAATATACCTTTTTCCATTTTAAAATTTTATTTGCTTAATATATTTAAATTTAAAATAATCCTTATATTTTAAGATTTTTATACCTTTTTATCCTATATAAATAAAATTTATTTAAAAAGCTATAATTAATTTAAATAACTATTCTTTTTATATTAATTATTTAAAAATTAATATTAATCCTTATAATTAAGTTATTTTTAATAACCCTATATCTTTAATAGGTTTAAAGTTTACCTATATTATTTTTTATTTAAAGGTAAGGTTTTTTATAAAGAATTTATACCTATATAAAACTTAATAAGCACCTTTAATAATAAAAAAGTAGCTATTAATAAAGTTATAAAAGATTTAAAATAATATAAGTATAATATAGCCTTTTTTATTAATTCCTTTTATTATTTTATTTTAATTAATTATAAAGTATTAAATATATAATAATATATTAAAGGATTTAATATATAAAGCTTTTTTTTTATTTATAATATAAAAAGCTTTATATAAATAAATATTATATATAATTAAATAGTTTTATATTTAATAATTAATATTTTTACATTTATAATAATTAAAGTTATTAAGCTTATTATTATTAATGGAATTATATTTAATATTATACTTATTAAAATTAATAAAGCTAATATACTTATTATTACTTTAAATATTATTTCTTTTATAAAGCTTAAATTAATAAATTTAAATAATATATATATATATTTATTAATTATTAATATTTTAACTTTATTATTAATTTACTTTTTATTATAATAATTAATTAAAAAGTATATAATATTAAGTTTAATTTATTAATAATTATAATAATTTATTAATAAACTTTATTATTTATATAAAATTAATAAATAAGCTTTAAATTTATATAATTAATTAATTAATATATAAATTTCCTTAAATTATTAAAGTTAATATTATAGTATTATTATTTATAAGGTTTAATAATAATATTATTATAAAGGGAAGGGTTTAATAACTTTTAATAATTAAAAATATAAAAAGGTATATAAAAGTATTTAACAATTAATAATTAATATTTAAAATAACTATTAATATAATAGGTCTATTTTAAAGTTAAAAAAATACTTTAATATTAATCTATCCCTTTAATATTATTAAAACTTCCTTATAACCTTTATTTTATAATTTATCCTTAATAATTATATTATAAATTAAAATTTATTATAATTAATTAATAAAGATAGCTTTAATTAAATTATATATATAAAAAACCTTTAAAATAAAGGAAATTTCTTCCTTTAATTTAATAATTATAATAATATATTAAAGGAAAAAATAGGTATAATTTTATAGGGTTATATATCCTTAAATAAATAATTATATAAATTATCCTTATTTAAATTAAATTTATTTTAAATTATTAACTTTATATTTATTTTTAAAAATCCTTTTTATTTTATTTTAATTTATTATAAAATTAATTAAATATTAAATTATATATTTTTTAATTATTATTTTTATTTAATAGGAAAATTAATTAACCTATTCTTTAAAAAAAAGTTAATAAGATTTAAAAAGTTACTTTAATCCTTTAAGCTATTTTATAACTTTATTACTATTAAAAAAGTTTTAAAGGTATAAAATAAAGTTAAAGATAAAAAAGCTAATAATATAAATAATTATAGAAATAAACTTTTATAAAGCTATTATTTTATAAAATAATAAATTTAAAAAAATAAATCCTTTAATTTTTAAATTATTTAAAATAATATTATTAGGTTTATTAATTAAATAATTATTAATAAATATTAATATAAGCGGTATTATTTAAATTTAAAGATTTTTATTTAATAATATAGGAAAATTAAATAAATAAAATAGTTTTAATTATAAATTTATAATATTATAAAAATATCTTTTATAATAATTTAAAAAAATAAAAGTAATAAAGATTTTTAAAATTAAATATAAAGGTTTAATTATTTTATTTTTTATTATTTATTTTTTATTCTTTTATTTATTTATATAATAAAGTAAAAGTTTATTTAGCTTTATTTATAAAGGTTTATATAATATTTTATAAATAATTAAACTAATTAAAAGAATTTAATAAAATAAAGAAAAGAAATATAAATTATAATTTATTATTTTTAAGTTAATATTTATTAATAGTTTAATTAATAATTTCTTTTTAAATTATTTTTAATTTATAAGCTATTTTAATAAGCTTATATTAATTTAATATTTTATATTATTTTTTTAATTTTTATATTTTAAATAATTTTATATAATAAGAATTAAAATAATTAATAAAGCATTATATTTAAATAGTAAGATTTAAAAAATAAAAAAGGAAGCAATAAGCTTTTTAAAAGTAAATGTTTAATATTTTATTTTTATAAGCTTTATTAATTAAAATATTAATCTTTTAATTATAGGTTATATTTTAAGAAGTATTAAGCGTTTTAATTTTATTTACCTTATTGAAGATATTAATATAAAGGGAGCTAAAGGGGGGGATAGTTAATAAACAATAATAATAAACTAATAAACCTATAACCTTTTATTAAAAATTATAAAATAATATATAAAAAGCTTTAATTAATAAATGTAAAAGGTAAAGCAATATATATTCTTTAAGGTACGTCGTGGTCTATTTATTAGGTTTCGTTTGTCTAGCTTGCGCTGGGGCAACCTATATCTTATATATGTGAAAGCAACGAGAGAAATCAAAGTGAAGCGTCCGCCATACTCTTTCTTCCGCAATGTTCATGCCCCTATTCCTAGCCCTGTCACAGTATTAAAGTCAATCTCAACGATCTCAGAGGGGGTGTATACATAGTAAGATAGAAAGAGAGCTGTGCTTGCCTAATTAACACTATCAGTGTTCAACGAACTACGGCAACACTGTACTAGATCATTTTAGTGCAACTAAGATGCGTAGTGCCAAGTTCACCAATGCTGGCTTCGTCAATTTGCCATCTTTCCAAGCGCAGTGCCGAGAGACTAGTAACAACTAATGGATCCTTCAAGTTCTGACGGATCATTGTCGAATCATGGGAATAATCTTCGTGCAGAGGCTCGTCCCGTAGCAAATGTTGACAATGTGCAGTTTTTATTGTAGATTAAAGACTACTGTTCTATGCGTTCGTCAGCCGGAGAGAGCAAAATTCATATACAGTTACCGCTCGGCCGTCTTAAATCGATCTCATCCTGAACATATCAATCCACCCTACATCAAAAGGGTTGCTTAGGATTTCCTAAGATATCGCTAGCTATCTGCTGCGATGCCCACAGATTCCTGAGCCGATGATCGCAGGCTCTTTCGGGCCCGTCCTTGCCTACCGCTTCGATCAATCACCTTCCTATTTGTACCCTAGGAAGCTCTAACGTCGTTGCAGATCAATTCGGGACGCGGCTACGCTAGACAGCTGATTGTTCACCTGCCAGTCGGCAAGAAGACTAGTCGGTGAACTTCCAGCCATTCTGGGAGGATTGCGGAGAAGTTTAAGCTGGAGTAGGTAGGTCAGACCGCTGGCGGATTCACAAGCGTACTAGTGGAGAGATGGCTATTCATCAGACTGCTCAATGGTCAAGATTTGCTAGATGTGTTATCACGCTTATAATGTATGACAACAACGACAATGCAAATCAACTCCGCCTTCGCGGTGATAGAATTCGGCCTCGCCGACTGGTATCAAGATGCCCAGGCGTACCAGATCAGACCGACTCTACTGAAAGCACGCCAGCAAGTGGAGGTCCAACCCGTTTCAGCAGGTCGATAATCATTGAGTGGAATGAAGTTGTTGTCGTAGGAATATAAATTGACAACATGACGGCCCGAGATGTGAGCTTTGAACGCACAATCTTCAGCTTCCTCGAACAATCAACACGGTCTCAACTCACCTAACCTCTAAAACAATCCTCTTGACGAAGTTACAACACAGCAAAATGCAGTTCAAGACTCTCCTCTTCACTATCGCCGCTTTGGCTCCCGTCTTTGTTGCCGCGTCGTGCGACCAGTGCGGCGAGTGTGTCAGCACTTGCACAATATCAAACTGCCCTCCGGGCTCTCACGAATGCGATGGCTGGTGCAGTAAGTCATGCTTGATATAAGGATCGCCTCCCTCTTGAGACCATGCTGACCTAGTTTTCCAGCCGACTTCTGCAGCAGCGACCTAGGCTGCTCCTGTTAATTGGCTTTAATGGACGTCATGGCACACACGAGGGGACCCTTGGAGCGACGCAAATAAATTCGAAAATGGTGTATATAAAGCATACACCGCTCAGTTGTCTGTCATAGATGGACTTGGCTAGCTAGAACGTAGGAAGCCACCCGACGTGGTCCCTTTCGTGGTCTGGCGAGCCTCATGACCCCGAAGCGGGAGGCATCATGAATTATGAGAATAATAATGAGAAAGATGATATTTCTGCCAATCCCACACGAGGACTTCTAGGTGATATCGAAAGAAGAATATTACCCAGCTTTCAAAATGAAGGACTATGGGCGCCTTCAGACAAGTAATGTGACCATTGATAAAGTTCTTTCATGACAGTCGGTCATGTGCCGACACGATCGGGCGTATCCCTTGCAGCTAAGACTCCAGATTAAGGGTTGTTGTTGATGATGCTCGACAACTTCGATTTTTAAAGATATTTGCGTTTGGAAATTTTTACTCCTCTGCAAAGCGCTTCCAAACCTCGGCATTACAACTGGAAGACTCAGGAAGCTCTTCAGGAAGCTTTTCAGGATCCCATGACCAGTCTTCCGTGTACAGCTCTGACTTTTCTTCAAATGATATTGGTGTACTTAATCCTTCTGGAACACCCGTCAAGATTAGTCGAGCCTGTACATCAGCTACCCACTTGATGCCTCTAGGTTGGGGTTCTCTTGGATTGGAGTACATGAGCACGTGAATGACGCGTTGAACAGGGGTTGGAACAGTAGTGTGTGTTTTGCTCCCTGGCCATTCTCTCATCTAAACGTCCCCTGGAAGCACTTCGTAATGGTCAATTCATTGATGGGAGTAGGTCTGGACCTGCTTCAAGGCATGTGATGTCCCAAGCCTTTCAGACTGCTCAGAGACGTTGCAATGAATGCTAATGAGATCATTTAGCGTACTTCACACCCCTTGGAACCTCTTGTGTCATATTCCGCAGCGAATATCCTTACAAAAGTCCACCGAGCCTCGATGTAAGGAAATTGTTGGCGATCGTCGAGTATATACAACCCTATTATTGTATCAAAGCAGCTAAGAGCCACTGAGTGGACAGTGTGAAATGATGGGTTCCTAGGCTGAGATTGCTAACCCCTGGGGAATGCCAGTATATCATACAAGCGAGACCTGAATAATTTCACATCAGCGGTACTGAGGCTCTCTATGACTTATAATCGAAGACTGCAGGTTAAGCGCGCACATGGTCTTCAGCACGTGTCGCTATCTGTTGGAGTTGAAGTCGGCGCTACAGCTGGTCGGGGGTAATCTCAGGTTGTTGCTTATGGATGGAGTCAATAGATTTTTTAGCGCAAAGACCCAATCTATATCTTCGTCGGCAGATATCATGCATAGGCATACATACAGATAGATCTGTTGCGTTGTGGCAGAGCGCTCATGGAATTAGGGATTTCCTTCCTCTGAAGTACGCTATTATGCCACAGCTCTAGGCACAACGCCGTTACGACACTAGTACGTTGTATGTAGAGGCCTAACTCTAGATCATTACACACTTGCATCAACGTAGTTCCGATCGTAATCTTCGGATAGACGGTAGGATGCTCTGGAGTGAAGCTTACAGTAGTTGATCGTGACCGCCGATATCAAGCTCTACAATGAGGACTTGATTATTCGCTAACCGGATGCTCCCTCGTCTTTGACGTATCTTGTTAAATATACAGAATCAAGAACTTCAACTCGTTCTATATTCATGTAGGTAGATAATAAGGCGAGTAAACCTGGCAACATTGCCTACAATGAATTCGTCGATCACCTCACTGGCGGGCTGGAGTTGAGCTGAGCTGAGCCTCATCGCCTACTAGCCTCTATCTACCTATTAGTATGGATGTACGGCCAGTGCCCTGTCAATTGTACACTAAAGGCCCACCAAGCCTGCTACACCTCCCTAAAACAAGAGTTTTAATTGGCTGTCACCCTCCATCAAGTCCCTTGAAGCCCCTGGACAGGGATTGGTGGGACGTGGGCAGCTCGCCTCAAGTACCGTACTGTACTCACGATGATTTCAGCTAATTGTCGAACCTCATCATCAGATTTGGTAGTTTTGCCATTCCATCACCAGATCTGTCATTGAACGCGATGCTGCGTGATAGGTAGTATGAGTATCTATCCACGGCGATTTTAAATAGATATGATGTGACGCCAAACCAGCTCTAACTGGCCAGTTCCTTTCTGCCGCAGCTATGAAACGCAAGAGTTTCACAGGGGTCAATGTCACGACCGCCCTCCCCTCCCCCCTTCTCGCTCCCTGCCAGCCATCATTCGAGCCAACATGGTCCCATTTACGCGCCCGACGAGAGCATTTGCGGTAGCTTTCTTTCCTAGGTAGGTAATGTAGAGTGGATTGAACAGGCATGGTAAATTCCTCCATCCATCATCGTGCGTCGTCTTTTTTTCTTCTTTTTCCCCTTCTTCCCGTCTGACGACTTGATCTTCGTTCGTGCAGCTGTACCAACATATCCCATCACCACCTTTCATTTCAGTGCGATATACTTTTTGCTATTCTTCTTCTACTTCTTCAGGGTGACAGGTGCACCGTAATTACACTATAGACATTTATATATACCTTCTTTTTTTTGTGTTGCTGTGTTTTTCGGTCCGCGATATTGAAGCCATCGATACGGTACCACCTACATCTCCAAGCTCTTGCAAGCAGAGAAGAGCCGCGCCCACGCATACATCGTGCATTTATACAGCAACGCCCATAAAAGAACTAGCGCTCATACATCACCATGTCGGCACCTCAGCACACCAGCCCGCCCGTCCAGGGCCAGTTCGCCTGGCTCCACGCCATCGGCGCGACACCCGAGGCCGTCGCGACGCTGAACGACCAGCCCTACGTGTTCTTCGTACTCGTCGCCGGCCTGGTCATCTGTATCCTCGAGGGTCTTTTCATATGGTACATTCATTTCGCGACTATGAAGCCCGAGCAGAAGAAGGCGAAAGAGGACGCGAAGAAGAAGAAGGCTGAAAAGAAGGCCGGAAAGAAACCCGGCGGCAAGCCTCCCGCTCAGCGATAGTAAAACAAGCCATTCTCGTCTTTGCCTCTGGAGAATGTTGGAACGCTTGGGGATTTGCGGGATTCGACACGCTGCCCATCGGCTACAGCAGAGAGATCTGCACTGTGATTGATGTGGGCTGTAAAAGGGAGAGGGTGCAGGTCATCGATACTGGTGTCATGAGAGAGAACGCAGAGATATCCCCATCTTTCACGATCATATATCATCACGGACGCTGGGGTTCGGCTTTATGAAGAATTGCTGATGCTGTGGTCATGAGTTGCTTTCTTTGCTTTTGAAATTAGGCTACGAGGCATTTAGAACTAATGTCAGGATACTGCCTCTAGAAGGATAGATCCTGTGCTGTACTGGGATGGTCCTCTGTCTACCTCAGCGCACCCTTAGACCGGAGAGGTTCAAGCAGCTCTTGAACTATTTTGTTTACGTCGAAAGAATTACAACACATGCGTCAATTGTAGTCTGTCTACTATGTCTCTAATCTCCATTCTTCGACAACCGTGCTCGCTTATCTTCGAAACTTCTGCCGTAGATTCCGCCCAGCATTGGGCCTTCTCAGTATGACAAAGGAATGCCAGTAAGTTCGGAGCTAATGCTTCCTAGTCCTGCAGGAACCACATAACCATATTCGTAGCTATGAAAGTCGTTGCTTTCCTCGTACATATAATCTGACATAGGTTGATCTTGCATGGCAGATAGATCCGATTCAAAGTGGTGAGTATAGATTTGGTTGATCTCCTTATCTGGGTGATTTGATTCAGCTGCCGGCAATGTAACTTTCTTGGCTTTGGTTCTTCTCGTTCCAATAGTCGGTTTCACATCATTCTGCAATGAATCCCATAACAGACGATGAACAGATGACTCTAGTTGGGTGACCGAGTGCTGACTAGAGCCTCTGTTCAATTCGGCGGAACCGCCTCCCAAAAGCTCTGCTCCTTTGCGTCTGAGCTCGGGGGATTGGCCGTTAAGAGATGACGCAAAAATATTTGCTAGTGTAGCGAAATACTTGGTGTGGCTTACTATGGACTGGGAAAAACTTAGTTCCTGTTATGGGAATCTCATTCCTATACACCTACGTACCTTCCGATACCGAGAATTGCAAATTGCTGGTGCGAGATCGAGTAACGATGGGGACTTTTGGGGCTCACGAATTGACAGCCCTTGGAAGATCTTGCGTGTACCGATAATAATGCAAAATGCGGCCTCGACCAAATCGGACGAATGCTCCCATAATTCAAGTGAATCCGGTTGATGGTTGGTGATGAGCCCATCCGAACAGGCTGCGCGGTCTGAGGACAACTTAGATCCCGGGCTCTTTTCCATATGGTTTGAAGATGCGAATTGTAGAATGCATTCCAGACCACTCAAGTGAGCGGTGTGGGCATGTGGAGGCGATATAAGAGCCGAAGACATGTCTGGTTGCTCAATACCAAAATATAGATTGGGATGATTTCCCTCTTCTCCACGATATTGGACATCAAGGATCTTCGCTTTAAGACCAAGCTGTGACCATAACTGGATAGAATGAGAAGTCGTCTTCAAGTAGACACCCCTGGTACGACTTACGGGACACTGACAAATTGTATCGACGACAAGGTCGACCAAAGCATCTTGTTCTTCACTACAAATCTCATATTCGGAGAGGCGCAAGGCTACATCTAGTCGACAGAGACCACGGGGGAGTAGCCATAGCTGTTTTGATTGGATTAGACAAATGAGTTTTTCCTGTGGTATGTTGCTCCCCAGGGAGCTGTGGACGAAGACGCTCGAAGTCACAGACATCGATAGATTGTACGTCTTGCTCGACATGACAAATGCCTTGGAGCTAAGCTGCATGTACATGATGAATGATGAGCTTTTCCTACTCTGCACCAACCCCTAGAACAAGAAAGCAGAGCGGAGGCATGAAGATGGAAGTAATTATGTGTCTATATGAACCGGGGCTTTAGATCGCATTCCGCAGTTACATTGGAGGTCGACTGGAAAGAGCAAGGCGAGGAGAGCACCAAAGAAGCGCCAACCTTGGAAGGCTGGCAGCTACGGCCGGGTCCTCGGCACAAGAGCGTGTGCCTAATGGAAGGTGGCACCACTTGCCGAAGTCAGGATCAGGAGGTTACCAAACTTGCCAAATCACATAGAACAGGTATGAAAACACCGTCCCAGACCGAATCTCATTCCAATCCCATTCCCTCTAGCCACACTTACGACTCGATCGGTCGTTGCTCGATAGCTAAATTGACCTCGGTCGACATGCTCTTTAGCTTTGATGTTTAATTGTACGCCATATGGTGTTATATTGTACACTAATCGTTCAATATTGTACAAGTACAGGCCTGTTGCTGTTCAGGGAAGATCCAGAGGGATTCGGCTGCCTTCGGCCAGTTCAGGAATGGGTCGCAGAGTTTCTGCAGAGACTTTCCGCCTGGGCCTCTTCAGCTCTTCCAATGTGATACCATCCAGCTTTGTGATTCCAACAATTGGCGGCTCCCCCTTCTTCACAAATTCCCATTGACCTAAGCATAAGTTAGTACTAGATATGCGTTAATGCAAGGCCATGTTCAGATTTACCTGGAAGTTTGTTGCCAGCTAGACGGAACGCATCGCGTACCACTTGCTCGTGTAGCATTCCCCTGAGTTCTAAAACGATCTGATTGACAGCTACACGAGCTGCCCAATGGTCGAAACTACCCTTGCCTTTACCCATACGAATCTGAAGTTCAACGTTAGAACCAAATTGAGGATGATTGATCACTTCGAAAGGGGGAAGGGGACGGGGAACACCCACCTCGTTACCGCTAACGAAGACGCCGACGTTACAGCACACGCGCTTATATAACCGATACTTCTGCCCACGTAAACGAGCTTTTATTGTGTCCTCGGCAAGCTTGAGGTTGTGCGAACTAATTCTGCGATGGTGGTCGGTCATACGTAGACCATAGTCACCCCAAACGACAGTCGTCCCTTTAGTAGAGCCTCCCGTGGGAACTCGTGGCCGACCTTTCATCATCTTTTTCTTACGGTCCAGCTGAGGCTCGAGCCAATTGCCGAACATCGGCGCGGAGGCAGAGAAGAGTCGGACACTTTGCGGCCCTGCGAACTTTCGAGTAGCAGCCGCGGCGCTGGGTATTATTGATGGCCGCGTCGTGGGAGTGTGCGCAATGTTCAAGGATCGAAAGGCCCCGACAAGGCACGAGGAGGTGGTAGGGCGCATCATCGCGGTCGTAGAAAGAATCTCTTCAATCACTTCCGCAGCCCAAGCAAGTTACCCAAGCTCTACTTCGTAGGTGAACTTTTGGCGTTAGAAAGCTCCTTCAGACGATTGCTCTTTGATTGGCCAAGAGTGGCAGGTACCTTTACGCATGTGCCTGGTAGAGATGGTACATCCGGTACATCCCTACTTCGTAATGATGATCACTAAAATCCCATCACTAGGCATCACTAGGTACCTAAAGATGTCCCGAGTTCTGCCTTCGCTGATAAGAGAGATAAGAGAAAGGGTTGCCTGCGCAGGTCTGCGCAGCTGAGACATGCCCCACTCATAACTTAGTATAAGTGGGCAAGACCAGCCCGCGCTAAAATCAATTTAAGTGCTAAATCCAGGTAGCTACGATCGCCTACAGCGCGCGCGTCATACGCTGCCATCAACGCGTCTGATTTGGGACGTCTCTTAACCACCAAAGCTCGCCCATCGTCGACTCTCTGGGCGTGAAACCCGCCTACAACACAACACAACACAACACAACACAACACTACACTACAGCCCATTGACCTATCTTCGTAGACAGTCGCTCACTCGACGTGATGCCTGACATTCGTTCTTTTTTTGGTGCAAAGGGCGGCGCACCCCCTGCGAAGCCCAGTGCTTCTAAAAAGGCAGATGCAGAGCCTCCAAAGAAGCGTACTAGTAGGGAACCGTCCGTCTGAATACACGGCAACCAATACTAACGAATTGGTTTTCTTAAGAAGTCAGAAAGGTTGTCGAGGATAGCGATGACGAAGAGCAGGAGCCAGCTGTCGAGTAAGCTTTGAAGATGACCTAGTGCTCGCTCGAATGCACCTAATCCATGTAATACATAGGCCAAAGAAGCTACCCACTAGATCCACGCCTCGAAAGAAGCAGAAGTAAGGCGCCCTAGACGAGAAGCAGGGTTCAATGAAGCTGACTATAGAGTAGTGACAATGAGATACAAGGGACTGCTACCACAGCAAGCGAATACTTCGCCTCAAGTAAAAGTAAAGCTCAACCGCCCGCGAAATCAGAAGCGAAATCACAGGCCAGCCCTGCAGTGGCAGTACGCTCTAGTCCTAGGGTGAAGAAAACCGCCAAGCAGACTACTCCAGAGAAGAAACCAGCAAAGAGACAAGCCACCACAACAGCCAAGTATCACAATCTCCATGATGACGAAGATGCCTTTATGGATGACGATGAGGATGCGGCAGACGACATATTTGCTGCCGATGCTAGGTCCCGTAACAAACGAAAGAATGATGACTACATGGAAGAAGAGAGCGAAGAAGAATTTCTACCCAAGCCGAAGCGAGTTGCGCCTAAGAGCAAGCCAGATGAAGACAATATCAAACCGACCGCTAAAGCCTCCAAAAACTCCACACCTGCCAAAAAACGAAAGACACCCGAGCCTGATTCTGATGAAGAAGAAGACGAGGAGGAGGAGGAGAAACCAGCCACTCGCAAGAAACCTGTCGCTAAAAAGCCTAGGGCCCCGAGAGCGAAGAAGGCCGAAGGACCCGAAGACCCCGATATTCAAGCTATTTTTGACGACATTCCTACAGTGAGACCGCCAACGCCGCCAGAAAAGGACCCAAACAAGAAATTTGACTGGAGAAAGGCAGCAGCAGGCGGAGGCAACTCAGGACCCCCACCAAACCCAACTGGAGACATACCCACAGGAGAGCCTGATTGTCTTGCCGGTCTTACTTTTGTATTTACGGGTCAACTATCGACTATTGCGCGCGAAGAAGCTCAGGCGCTTGTCAAACGTTATGGCGGCAAGGTCACTGGTAGTCCGAGCAGCAAAACGAGCTATGTAGTCCTCGGGGATGATGCTGGTCCAAGTAAATTGGCGAAAATAAGGGAACTCAATATTAAAACTATCAATGAGGAAGGACTGTTTGCGCTCATTCGCCGACTCCCCGCGGGTGGTGGAAGCGGGAAAGGTGCTGAAAAAGTGAAGCAGAAACGAAAAGAAGAGGAGGAGAAGATCAAGCAGCAGGCAGCTGAAATGGAGAAGGAAGAGAAAAGAAAAAGAGCAGAGCAAGAGAAGGCCCAAAAAGCAGCGGTGGCTCGAGGAGCTGTCACTGCCTCACAAGCACCACAGCCATTGTCTGCCCAATTATGGACCGTCAAGTACGCTCCCACTCAGGCGAGTCACATATGCGGAAACAAAGCTGCGGTGGAAAGGATTCAGAAGTGGCTCAAGGGCTGGCCTCAAGCAAAACGCTACAATTTCCAAAAACGAGGCGCAGATGGTATGGGTGGGGAACGTGCTGTCATTCTCTCGGGCCCCCCTGGCATTGGCAAGACAACTGCTGCTCATCTTGCTGCTAAACTCGAAGGTTACGACATCATCGAAAGCAATGCTAGCGATACGCGAAGCAAGAAGCTTGTTGAGTCTGGTGTTAGCGAAGTCATGAACAATACATCACTTCATGGCTTCTTTGCTGGTGATGGAAAGAAGGTCGATAAAGAGAAGAAAAATATTGTTCTGATCATGGACGAAGTCGACGGTATGTCTGCAGGTGATCGAGGCGGTGTTGCCGCTCTCGCGAAATTTTGCAAGAAGACGGAAGTGCCTCTCATCCTTATATGCAATGAACGCAAGTTGCCAAAGATGAAGCCTTTTGACTTTGTCACATACGATATCAAATTCCAGCGACCTCAAATCGACCAGATTCGTTCACGCATGATGACGATATGCCATCGAGAAGGCCTCAAACTACCCGTGCCGGTTCTTGATGCTCTCATTGAAGGCAGTAATCGAGACATCAGACAGATCGTCAACATGTTGGCCACAATCAAGCTAGACCAAGTATCGATGGATTTCGATCAGAGCAAAGACATGTCCAAAGCATGGGAGAAGTCGATCGTTCTTAAACCATGGGATATATGCCAGAAGATGCTTGCCGGGGGTCTCTTTTCTCCCGCGAGCAAATCTACCCTTAATGACAAGATCGAGCTCTACTTCAACGACCATGAATTCAGCTATCTCATGATACAGGAAAATTATCTTCGCACGAAACCGTCGACACTGGGAGCCTATCGGGATAACAAACGAGAACAGAATTTGAAGCTCCTCGAGGTAATGGATCAGGCTGCTGAAAGCATATCCGATGGTGACCTAGTAGATCGAATGATCCACGGGCCACAACAGCATTGGAGTCTTATGCCGACTCATGCTGTATTCAGTACGGTTCGACCGGCCAGTTTTGTGTCTGGGCAGCTTATAGGTTCAAACTTCACCAGTTGGCTTGGAAACAATAGTAAATATGGTAAACTTGGCCGCTATATACGAGAAATCCACTCTCATATGCGACTTAAAGCATCTGGTGATCACAACGAAATTCGCCAGCAATATCTTCCGATTTTATGGACACAACTTATAAAGAGATTAGCCGACGAGGGGAAGGAATCTGTCGAGGATGTTATTGAACTCATGGACAGCTACTTCCTCACCAGAGAAGACTTCGACTCTATCAAGGAGCTTGGCGTTGGTCCTCAGCACGAGGAGGCTGTTTCAATCGATACGCAGACCAAGTCTACTTTCACTAGATTGTAAGTTCGATATCTTTCTTCTCATGGAAATCATGCTAATCATCGTAGATACAACGCTATGAACCACCCAGTACCATTTATGAAGGCTAGCGCTGTTGTTGGCTCTAAGAAGGTTACCAAGGATAAACCTGATCTTGAAGAAGCGATGGATGATGAAGATGATGCTGAAGCCCCAGAAGCAGTGGAAGTTGCTGATGATGACGAAGACGAGGATATTTCAAAGGACAAATACATCAAGAAGCCTAAAGCGAAGAGTGCGAAGAGAGGACCAAAAAAGGCGGCTAAGACGGAGGCCGATGACAATGAAGACGAAGAGAAACCAAAAGGTAGGGGCCGTAAACCAGGTGGGACAAAAGGCAAATCCAAGAAATGAGTGGCCGGGACTATCTTGGAGCCAGGAGGATGCATCAATAGCTAAATACCTCCCGCAATGGTCGTTAAGTTCATTGTTGTGAACAAAACTTGTGGCATGGCTACATTTGCCAAGAGAGAGCGTGGCTTTTACTATCTAAAGATACAGAACTTGCAGTAAACTGCCTGTACACACCAAGCACAGGCCATACCATGTACCTGTAATGGTAATATTGTCATACTTGTAGTGTCTTCAGTATCTGATCACGCCCCAGTACTCGTTACTTCCACACACTTGCGATGACCTGCTACCCACAACACGCAACATGTACAAACAACAGAGGTACATATGCCCTTCCTTAGGTACTCAATGTCATTGTGAGGCGGCTTGAATTATTCTAGTGCCGTGCATTGCCCTTAGAAATTCACAAGGAATTCGTGACTGCTTTTAATGGCAGTTCACATCCTCTCCAATTTCTGTGAGCTCCTTCTGCAAGGCTACCAAACCATGCTCTTCCTTTGCCAATTCTGCTGGTCACGTAACTGGATCTCGAAGAGCTATCATAACTCAGTATCGAATCTTTTTCTTGTTCAATATGTCCGCCCGGAGTCCCATTGGTCGGCCAATTGTTGGTCGTCCGCGTCGAAGCTGCAAGTTCTGTCAGATATTTCTATCCTGAGAGAATGAGTACTAATTCTAAACAGACAATGCTGGATCAGACGAAGGTAACTCTGCTATCAGAACTCCCAGTCGTCACCGCAATCGAGACGGAGCAACGTACAGTGAGGATGATATCAGCCCTATCCCACAGGTCCCCCGCATACCGGACCGGTTCCAGCCTCGTAAAGGGCGTCATCATCTTAACCCCAATTCAGGTTCTTTGGTGGATTTGAAAGGAAAGGGGAGAGCTGAGACGGAAACTACTCCTGCACCTGATACTCTCTATCTTCCTAACTGCTCCATCGGGAAGCCCAAGGAAATACAGGTTGTTTCAAATGCTATGATGCAAGCATATGTCGCAATGCGCGGAAACTATTTAGGAGGTGAAGATGGAAATGATCCTTTATTTAAATGGATTCAGCAACGGGAAGAGCTGGCCCAGTCTTCCAAACCGCATATTCATCACAAGCGCGACGTCTCAAGGTAAGATGCTATCACTGTTTAAGCCCCAAGCCATTGATCTACCTAGAGTTCATATTCAACATACTTGCAGAAATGAAGGAATTTGGTCTAAAGCTAATATAATAATCTTAGAATGCTCCAGCTCATCGATAAAGCCCTCGAGTCTTCCAACATGGGCGGTGACTCGCCTCGCGACTGTATATTCGAAGTGTACCGGCCAGAATTTGAGCACATCCAGCCACCGCAGGATATGGACATGTCTCCTCACATTTTCGCCGCGTCCTGCGATGATTTCGAGTGGGAAGACGACTCAGATGACGAAGAAGCCGATGTACCTAGTGGTCGTATCTCACCCTGTACTTTCTTAGAGTGGTCCAAAGACTGCGTACGATGGAATGCCAATGATATGGAGATCAAGCAGGTACGCACGGTGTATCTCTCACCACGATATATATATGTACATTGCCTGAGCGGCAGCACTCACACGTCTCTCCAGGACACTACAGACTACCTGCGCATGCGTCCCCCCACGCCTAGAGTTCCAATCCCCCGGCAACGTCACGAGCATATCCCGTACGGCAGACTCGAGGCGCAATGGGACATTCACACGGGCGAGGAGCTCACGCCTACGTATTATGTCCCTAATAGCCCGTCTATTATTTACACGCCGCCGGGCATCGACTTCGTTGGCTTCAGGACGCCTAACTTTCACGCACAATATAGACGCATGGCACCGCTTGTGGAACGCGAATTGCGCGGAAGAGTCTATGGTGGAGGGGAAACGGCGCTCCCTGGGTTGTCGGACGGTGAGAGAACCCGATTTACTCCTGTAAGTCTGACTGTGCGCACATCGTTTTCCTATACTTCTGTCTACCTACATTACGTGCCCGAATACCTATAACTATCGTTGGTACCTCATAAATCAGGAGGGTATCTATCTTCGCTGAGTCACTAAATTCGAGAATTCTCTTCCTCTTGCCTGCCCTGAACACACCACAACACAATCATTAACCCAACCCTCGCAGTCCGAGGTCGACGCAGCGACAGCTGTCATCCCCGAACTCCAGAACGCCCGCGGCACAGAGGTCTCCTCCATCCTCCGCGAGCAATGGGCCGCGATCCAACAAACAGAAGAAGCAGAGCGCGCGCTATACCGCCACGCCGAGCTCCAGCGCGAGCACATCGCGCGGCTCGAGTTCGACCAGCGGCATCTGAACGAGTTCCTGCCGGCACTGCATATGCGGCGCGAGATGCGCGATCGGGAGATAGAACGGCGCCGCGCAGAAAGGATCAGGGGATACGTAACTGATCACGCCCTCGACACCCAGACCCGTCTCGACATGGCCTGGTTCCGCCTCCATTCCACGCAGGCCAGAGTCCACGAGAACATGCGCTGCATCGCGGGCCTAGAACACGAGCTGCGCGATCTCTGCGAGAGCACCGGCGTTCGGGATCCCGAACACGCGTACGCCGTGCTCATGGGCGCGGAGTCGGAAGACGGTTTTCGCAGCCCTCGGTTCGGCGCCGGCGACGGCTTGGGAGCGTATGGTGGCTCTGGAGGACAGGCGTTCGGCCCGTGGTCTCCTTCCTCGCTGGGTCGCGCCGACGAGGAGTTCGATCGGCTCGCTGCTGATATGCGGATGAGAAACGCCGGTGGGAATCGCTGGAATGCTGATACTTCCGGCGACAGCGGGGTTGCGGGCGTGGATAATCGAGAACAGCATCGCTTTGGCCGTCATCGTCTAAATGGGTTGGGGCAGTAAGTTTGAGACTGGCTGGACTCGCTCGTTTACGCTGCTGTGAGGATGTGAACGGGATGGGGAATCCTCATGTTTCTGGTGCCAATTCACCTTATCCTATGATGGTTAGGTGGGAGTTCACTCAATTACCGGCACGCTTTCACCGGTCATGTTGTTGATCATCCATTTCGCACTCTGGCCAAAGTCGATGTCTATGTCACCGCCCCTGCTTGGGTGACCTCAGTACGCCTCGGGCTGAGTTTGCGAACGATTTGTCTTTCTTTCTTTCTTTGTTGCTTCTTTTCTGAGATAGTGATCTGGTTGGGATTGTCGCAGGACTGGTACACGGACACCCTTTTAATGACGAGTGAAGGCCATTCTCCTGGCTTGGTGTTGTTACGGCTCCTGGGAATGACGGGTTTCCCTTTTGTTGTACCTAGTGTGAATCAATGGCAATGGGTCAATGTCTATGACGGGATATCAGACAAATGATAGGCATAGAAACAGAGCTCCTACGAGACCTGCTATTCTGGGCTCTAGCCTCGCATATGAATGTATGGGCTTCTATCGAAATAAGTAATTCTGGAGTCTCGTACTTCCATCATCGGTGCAAGGTGACATGTGTAACTGGGCAGCTTTGCCAAACTCTGATTCGATTAGATGTATATAGACGCACGTCGAACATTCTGGATCGTTCAGCATTCCTCGACGAAGAAAGCAAGTAAAGTACATGAAAGAAAAGTCCCGCCTCCACCATTGTCCCAAGGCGAATAACTCCCAGATCTGTCTCCGTGCCAGGAGATATATAGAATTGAGACGCTTGCAGCTGATTCACAAAACAAACAAGATACACACCAATTACATATTGCTATACAGAACGGGGGCTTACATCCCAATTACAACCAAACCCCGAACCAATCAATATAGGAAATGAATAACGTGGAAGCTTGGAGTCAAAGAAGATGAGCAATGGGTCCCAGCCTATCCCCAACGAGCTCGATTTTGCCGGTCATACTCCTGTTCACTGTATCCATTCCACTCGTATTGCATGCTCTGGGCATCGATCGGACTCCGCGTATTCTGACCGGAGACTCTCGTACCGTCGAAGTCGAGACTCATGTAATCAAGCTGGCCTTCGATACGCCCATTCCCTAGGAATCTAATCCATCCCTTGTTGTTATTACCATACCACACCGGACCATCCGTCTCCTCCCCACGCCAGGTGAAGGGCACGGGCTCGTCGGATGACTCCCAGGGTCGCTCGTCGAAGTGCAGGATCCCAGTCACGATGCCTAGGTCGAATTTCCCCCAAAGCTTGTTACCGCTGAGGGTGAGTACGAGATCGAAGTCTTCATGACCCCATTGGTCGTTGACTTCTCGGGAGAAGATGTCGTAGCGCCCGTTCAAGAGACCAAGGGATCCTAGGGAAGATGATGGGGGCGGACTGTCGTCATCATCGTCGCTGTCGTCGTTATCATCATACTCTTGGTAAGGCGGTGGGGGTTCGTCAAAATCCTTGTGTGATTCAAAAGCACTCGAGCTCGAAATTCTGCCTCTTCTGGCCCAGTTGCCGCCGCGTCGTGCGGTTTGCTTAGCGGGATACGGTGCAGTGGTTGCTGCCTCAGCCGTGGAGGTGCTTCCTCGACTAGGCCCTTGGGAAATGCCGCCACGACGAGCAGTCTGCTTCTTGACAGGTTTCGCAGGAGAGGATGCAGTGGGTTTTGCCTTGCTCGCCGCTGATGCCTTCGGTTTCGGGGCTTCTTTGGCGGGCTTGGGAGCAGGCTTGCTTTTAGTTGGAGTATCCTTTACGCCTTTGTTAGAAGCTGATTTAGTCGCAGATGTCTTTGTCTTCTTCGCAGCTGACGAGCTCTTCGACGCATTATTAGCGGAAAGCGTGATACTAATGTCACCGATATTGATGTTCATATCGACATTAGAGGAGTCAGCTTTACGTTTCTTGCTGGCGGCCGTAGTGGAAGCCGTCGAGCTGCCCTTGCCTGCCTTCGCGGCCATTTTGGCTTCCCGTTCGCTCTTGGTCCATTCCTTCTTGAGGTCTTTTTCTAGCTTCTGTATATGCGACGGAACTGTGAGCTTGCCGTTGTTGACGGCGTCGTATAGACGCATGCGCGCAACTGATTTGGTCTTGGATGATTGTAAACCATAGTGAATGAGCTGCGCTTCAAACCAGTGAGCCGGGTGATCTTTGTCAGATCCTGATTTGAAGTGCTCCTTGAGCTCAGAGACGGTGGCACGACGGTGGCGGTTGTGGCCGCTCGCCTCTGCGTACAGGTCTCCTGCGAAGGAGAATCCGTCCTTTGTGACTGCTGGAGCAAGAGACATGGCTCATGCGAGTGAGCTGTAAAGCTGTATGAAACGAAACTCAAGCAAGTTGCAGATCCTAAATCTTATGTATCGAGGCTCTGATCTTTTGCTTTGGCTAGAGCAATAGAAGTTTCACTACCACCCCCGGAAGTACAGATAAGTCGTAGGATTCTGAAAACGAATCACATGAGCAAACACATTCAGTTCTTCCACCACGTTCCAGCGCCTACTGAGCTAGCCGCTAAACTACAAGGCGATGTTTGAGGAGAGCTTAATGGTGAGTGGTAAGGTAGCAAAGTATTCACTGAGACGCATTGATCAAGTAAGCGACGACAAAGTGTGGGCGCCAGCCCCTCACTAAAGTGCCCAACCTTCTTGTCGGCATATAGCAGTACTACTAGGTATTTGAGTACCCGGTGCATTGGTTTTTACTCACACTTCTGAACCTTGTAGCTACATGTACTACGTATTTTTGCGACCAACAATTACAACAAGGGGGCAATTGAAAACCAGGGTTGCCTAGCCACATCCAATGGTCATACTCCAGTTACGAACTGGACGAGCTATGTAGGGAGGGAGGATCGATTCCGGGCGGCACTATTGGGATTAGGTGCTTAGCCCATTTGAAGGCTCAAGATTCAACAGGTATATAGGTATTGTGGTTTCTGATCTGTCACATAGATACAATTCCTAGTGGTATGTAATGCCAAGTACATTCCAACCTGCTCTAAATGTAAGCTTGTAGTTTAGCGAACTCTCAAAACTGCCCACATACGGGAATGTGCGACAGTCGTGAATGTGTTATCATGGGAACTCTTACATTTATGTCATTTTCAAGTAACCGCACAACAGATACCTCAGATCGACGATGATATATACATATGATAGTTGTCTGAAGAGTTATAAATATCGACCATGGGTATACACGTCTCCAGTACCCCTAGCCCCTGTTTATGATGTTCCTCAATCATTTTCATCAACCATACCATGCCAGAGTCGTAAAAAATATTGGTATATCTCTACCAACCAGATTTTTGTTTTCGTGAGAGGAGCAAATTTTATACACATTACAGTAATACCCAACGCCAGGCCGCCAGCATATAGGTCATCAAGGGTTGAACTTGTTGCTTGTTGTACATGAAGAGTCTTTTTACAAGGAGCATCCTGTGCTCCTGATATGCTGATTTGGAGGGCAAGATATGGTGGATTTATTGGTTCTTAACGACGCCAACCTTAGCAGCGCGTAATATCCTTCCGTTGAGCTTGTAGCCCTTTTGCTGGACGTGGAATACGGTGTTTTCCTCCTTGTCTGGCATAGGAGTCATAAAGGTAGCTTCGTGCTCATTGGGGTTGAACTTTTCACCCTCGGGGTTGAACCGATCGAGACCGTGCTTGGACAACGTTTGGAGCATGCTGGTTTCTGTCATCTTGACGCCCTCGTAGAAGTTGTTGAGATCGACATTGGCTTCCTTGTCCTCCTCAACCTTCATCTTCTCCTGGCCCATGGATAAGGCGCGGTCCAGGTTATCGATGCTCTCGACGAGATCTTTGGCAAATCTCTGAATAGCGAAATCACGAGCAGCCTTTACTTCTCGCTGGGTGCGGTCTTGAAGGTTCCGGAAATCAGCCACAGACCGAAGGTATTTGTCCTATTGTGAAGCGTGTAAGTAGATTGTTATGACATGTTCATAGGGCAAACCCAACAGCGACGTGAGAACTACTAACCTTCCAGTCGATAGCTTCCCTCTCTTTCGTCTCAAGCTTTTTCTTCAGTTCAGCCTCAACACTTGACGGTGACTCAGCATCTTCGCTCTTTTTGGGTTCCGCTTCTGGCACTGCTTCTTCACCATCCTTCTTTGTTGTTGCGTCCGCCTGGTCGCTGTACCATCTTGTCCTTGCGGATAATGAAGCTTTTAGTGGATTTAAAGGTGCGGAGGGGAATTGCGATCGCACGGAGGGGTGTTGCGCAATTATTTTTGAGCTCGAAGAAGCGGCTCTTGAAGATGCAATGAACGCTCGCCGAAACATGTTGATAGTAGGTGGAATTTACAAAGGCAAGAGTAAGTCATATAAAGCTCAAGTTCGAAAGCGGATGCGCAAGTAAATCAATGCGAACCAGCTCGTCTTAGATAGTGACTGGGTACGCTGCCTAGTCGAGTGGGAGGGCAGCAAACGAATAATTTTTTGGCCCCATTGCCCCGAAGACCGGTGTGGCGGGGACCTACAAGCTACCTAGGTAGGTACAGTATCCGATTGTGGCTGATGCAGAGACAAACCGGCAGAAATTCTGACCGCCTATCTCACCACCCTGCACAAGCGTTTCTGCCACACCCCACCGCCCCAGTCCCCTTCTGCCTTCCCTATAAATGTCTGCCCTTCCTCCCATTCTTTAATAGTTTTTTCTTTCTTTTCTTCTTTAGCTCTCTTTGCCTTTTGGCTTAGATCAAGTGTAGTATCTGTTCTTTTCAGTTTAATCTCTGAAAGAGTCCTACTTGGACTCAATCGTGATTATTCTAATTTTTACCACCCGGGATTGGTCCTCTGTGCTTGCGCATGATCGTTCCCACCGTGTCCCTGGTATTACACTGCCTCCAGGCGACGCAAAATTATGTTTTCATTGCTATCTCTGGCCTGACCAGTGTGGTGAAGAAGACTGCTGTATATGTTTGAAGCTGGAAGGGCGAGAGTGCTTGTCTCTGAGGATTTGGTATAAGTGTTAAAATCACGGAATTGGAGGCAAGCCAAGGTGATTATCGTGTGGGATATCGTCTCATCTCATCTCGTCTCATCTCTGGATTCATAGTGGCAGCATTCACTAATGACAAGAATACGAGTTACAGACACGCACATAGGAGAAGTATTGTCTCGGTGTGGGCGGAGTTCGATGCTGCTCGAGAAATAGGTGTAGGTATACAAATGGAATTATGAAACACGCGACGTCGGACGTGGCCATATGCAGTGATCCAGATGAATGTAGTTGTAATTATGCTTCATCCACCCTGGATATCTAAATCTGGATCTGAAAAGGGCTGGAGTCGGTTGATAACGTAGCCCAGATGGCATCTTTTGAACAGTTCGCGCATGTTGGGTGAAATTACGCGTGTTACTGCGATGCAACAGTCGGCGCGTGTAGTTGCATGTATACGGTACCTAGGTTGCTCGGCACTTATGTCTAGGTTAGCAGAGGCCTACATCTTTTATCAAGTAGCTGTACCTATTTCACCTCCCAACCAATACCCACAGTATTAGGTGTAGTCGTTGTAGCCTTGCATCTTTTAATCCCTGCAGAAATCCTCAGTTAATGCTTGTGTTTCTCAGCCTTGAATAATCTCCGTTCCTTTATTTCCCACTGCCGCCACCATCCTAGACCACCTTTCTCCTGCCTCCCTTGTTGCGCGCGCCTTTGATACTCCATCTCTTGCTATTCCGACCTCTTTTACTATCGAATAATCTCATTATAGTGGTTTGCGCATCACCTACAATGGAGTACGACACCATGATGATGGACGGCGAGTCCCTAGGACCGTCCGTCAAGATCTCAGCGGTAGGTTGACGAAGCCGCTACCACCACAACAATCGGTGTAGTAGCAGCGCTCGCTCGTCCGCCCTGTCTTGTGGTGATGTATCTAACTTTGGATCTGTATTGTAGGCCGACAGCACGCACGTCGATTTTGAGCTGAGCAACGTTGATCTATCCTTTGCAAACTCGCTGCGTCGTGTCATACAAGCCGAGGTCCCCACCATCGCGATTGACTTAGTCGAGATAGAGGCCAACACATCCGTCCTGGCCGACGAGTTCATCGCCCATCGTTTAGGTCTCATCCCTCTCGATTCTCGCGAGATCGATCAACTAAATTACACACGCGACTGTGACTGCGATCAGTCCTGCGGAAAGTGCACTGTCACTCTTACTCTCCATGCGAAGTGCTCATCCGACGAAGTCATGAAGGTTTATGCGAGAGATCTCATTGTTGGCATCGATAGACCGAACAACCACATCGGGAACCCCATCATTACAGATCCTGATGGACAAGGCTCATTAATAGCGAAGCTACGCAAGGGCCAAGAGCTGAAGGTAACATGTGTTGCGAAGAAGGGTATTGCAAAGGAACATGCAAAATGGTCGCCGACTGCTGCTGTCGGTTTCGAGTATGATCCGCATAACAAACTACACCACTTGGATCTGTGGTATGAGACCGACAGCGCCTTAGAATGGTGAGTTCCGATTTCCTTTACCTATCCTCTCTCCACCTCATCTCCAATTCTAACGGCAGTGGACAGGCCCAAGAGTAAATACGCAGATTGGGAGGAACCTCCAGCAGAAGGCGAACCGTTCGACTACGACGCAGTCCCTAGCCGGTTCTATTTCGAAGTAGAGAGTGCAGGAAACATTGAGCCCGATACCATCATCCAGGAAGGAATCAAGGAACTACAACGGAAACTGGCTGGCTTGATTCATGGCCTAGGTGAGAATGACGATATGAACGGCGACTACGATGGGCCCAGAAGCCCCGATGGTATGGATGGAGGAGCACCTTGGCAGGATCAAGGCGGCTTCACTACTCCATATGCTGGTGCAGGCAATACAAGTGCCTGGGGCGGTGGAGGTGCCACCGCATACGGTACTACACCTTACGGTAACTCGGGATCAGCTGGATGGTAAAGATGGTTGATTGGTGGAGGGAGGCCGGATCTAACCATAAAATTCAGTGGGTTTCATTGCATATCGCTTTGTACTATACCAAAAATTGCTTGTTGTATCATTTCATTGGTGGTCTTTGTGGTTCGTCACTCATACTCATCGCGCAAGGAGTTGGGCGTTGAAATTTCAATCGGAGTATAGAACTGCATTCAACAAATCTAGACATAGGTTGCAAGGTAACCGTTGACTGGCGCTGAGCATTACTTATCATCAGGGCTGTAAGCTAATTGCACGATATAGATAGGTCAGGTCGCTGAATGACGACGAAGTTCCAATAGTAGTCTTGTACCGGTCAAATACAGTGAGTGGTCTTGATTACATTATCCAAGTGATGGATTCAATAGCAGACTATCTATGGGTACCTAAGTCAATGCTCGCAAGATGCAAGTTCGCTGCCTAACTACGTGATAAACGCCATTACTCCTCCCAATTGACTGGCTATGCATACACACTTTATGTATATATACCGACCTCTATATCCATTCTGCCGTAGTCTATCCGTTTCAAAAACTCATGGGCTGGTTGGGTGATGATGCTGTTGCTGCCGCTAAACGGTTTCCGAAATCCTATTCTTCTATACCCTTGAATTTCCTGTATGCTTTGCGATGTGCCTCGAGGAACAAAAATGTACATATGGTTTGTCTGTTATACATGGTTAGCACGACTTCTATTTTCCGCACCCTGACTCCTAAAATAGCTTTATGGGGGAAGAAAAATGGACTTGGCAAATAGATCCTGAAAATAAGGGGTTGACATACGGTCCCAGTCTCAAAAAGGCCGGTACCCAGCCCTTGAACATCCAGGAGACGCCCTCCTTAGCGTTGATCTCGGCAAGGAGGCTGAAGATCCCCTTATTCGTATGCGCGCTCATGACGCGGCTCTTGATGACATCGACTGGAGAGCAGATAGTGGTAGCGATGAATCCCGCGAGGAAAGAACTGGTAAAATGTGTCGTAGTGGTGTCACCAAGCCCTGTGTATGTCATAAGCATGACCTTGATTGAGTCATAGCTGGCGAGCTGGGAGGCGTTCATGAGCGCAGCACGCGTCGCATTGGGCCATACGCCCCGGAACCAGCTAGACAGGCCTTCGTTCCGCGCCATCTTGATCATACCATCTAGACCATTTCGATAATGCCGCTTATGTGATGGTCCTAGCACGGCCTCCTGCTGCATCCGCACGTTGACCACATCCGCCGCGTTTCCTGATATGCCACCTAGAAGCCCAGAGAACGCAGATAGCCCAATTAAGAGAGGTAGGCTTGTGCGCTGTCCTTCGGGTGTGAAACGACGCTTGAGGTCTTCGTAGACTCCGAATCGCACTGTTGAATATGTCATCTGCCGTAATAGCGACGCTGTGAGCCCGTCGTAAAGACCTCGTGGCCCTGATTTTCGCAATATGTGCATGATTGTGCTACTCATGGTTTTCGGCCCGTCAGCCGCACTGAGCTGCATTCGCACCTTAACTATACGACAAGAAAAATCAACCGATTAGCGCTAGACTGGCTGGCTGCTCAGATGTAACATACCAAGATCGAGCGGGTGTGTCACACATGCCGCCATACTGCTCGCACTGCCGCCAAACCAAAACGGATATGCAATTTGCTTAAGCACGACCTCTTTCTTATGTAGCTTCGGCTTCATGGCAGGACTTGGAATTGGTGCCGGAGGCGACACCGTTGCCGGGCTGTTAGGGCTATTCGAAGACATTGTAGTTTGCTGCATCGTCGCAATACAGTATTGCGTGCACAGATGGTCTAATGTCGCCGTGTCGTACCCGCCGTTCGGTCTTTCGTGGTCGTGACCGCTAGATGAGCACCGTTCGAAAAATTTAGGAATGACGTATGAAGAACGGGTCGATTTTCACCACCAGGAGCAAACGACAACGATATCTAGCCATTAAATAAGCAGAATAACCAAGGCAGGGCAACGCAAATACACAGCTACCAGTGAACCACAGGCACGGGTGGCCGATTGAACGAAGGGTTGTTAGAATCCACGGTTCTGGCTACGGGGTACTCTTTTCCGGGTTGCTGATTTTCTGGCCTAGCCGGGCACTACGGCTCTTACCTCATAGCACAGCATCGGCTTTTTTAACCCCGAGAAAGAGAGATGGGTCAACCTCAAAGTCGGCGGCGCACGGGCCAAGACGGCCCCCAACCCAGGTATGCAGGGTCATGCGATTTATCAATTGCATATCAACACCGCGCGTCATTGTCACGATAATCTCGAGGCCTCTACTCCTGCCTATCTGGGGTCTGCGCAGGATCGCAGGATGTGGGCGTCTCGGTTCAACATAGTGCTAAGAGCCACCAGGAGAGCGACTGCGATTGCACCCTGTCGGCCGCATCGCAGGTTTTTGTCTGACGGTAGGTCCCCTTTGCTAGCCTCGCGGCGGCTAACGGCGACACCGGACGAGACCGAGATCGATGGCAAGGCGTACAAGACCGACTCGTGGTTCAACGTGCCCACCAACATTATAGAAAAGGTTCCGCGCCGGCTGCATTTGCAAAAGGACCACCCTGTATACATCACTCGGCAGATCATCGAATCTGTCTTTCCCGCGCCCACCTACAAATACCACAATGACTTCAACCCCGTCGTCACTGCGCATCAAAACTTCGATTCACTAGGATTTCCGAAAGACCATCCCGGCCGCGCCAAGTCAGATACATACTACGTCAATCACGATACGTTACTGCGAACACACACGAGCGCACACCAAGCCGATACCTTTCGCGCCAACCTGAGCGATGGTTATCTAATAAGCGCCGACGTATATCGGCGCGATGAAATCGACCGCAGCCATTATCCTATATTCCACCAGATGGAAGGAGCCCATTCCTGGGACCGCACAAAAGTGCCGAACGGCGATGTCGCCGCCGCCGTATGGTCGGACATAGAAAAACTACCGAAGCACAGCGTCGAAGTTCAGGACCCCAACCCGCCGTTCCACCACGAGCGGAACCCTCTGCAAGCGGACCACCACTCTGCGGCTGAGGCGGAAGCTATTGCAGCCCATCTGAAGCGGTCCCTAGAACTCATGGTGGTCGAGATATTCACGAGAGCCAAGGCAGCCGCTAAAAGGGCTGACCCTGATTACGTTGATGAGCCGCTCCAGGTGCGATGGGTGGAGGCGTACTTCCCCTTCACCAGCCCCTCTTGGGAGCTCGAAGTGTATTATGATGGTGATTGGCTCGAGTGCGTGGGCTGTGGCGTGGTGAAGCAAGACCTGTATATCAACGCAGGTGTGCCGAACCAGCTCGGGTGGGCCTTCGGCATCGGTCTCGACCGCATCGCGATGCTATTGTTCAAAATACCGGACATCCGACTCTTTTGGTCGAAAGACAAACGGTTCCTCAAGCAATTCAAGGGCGTTTCGGACAACTTGGACTCTCTAAAACGGTTCGCCCCTTTCTCTAAGTACCCAGGGTGCTACAAGGATGTATCGTTCTGGCTGAAGTCAACGTCTTCGGCAGGTGGTAACACAAAGGCGAATGTGCACGACTTCCACGAGAACGATGTGATGGAGATTGTGCGGAGCGTGGGCGGTGACGTCGTCGAGGATGTCAAGCTGTTTGACGAATTCACGCACCCGAAGACCGGGCGCAAGAGCATGTGCTATCGCATCAATTACCGCAGTCTTGAGCGCACCTTCACCAATAAGGAGGTCAACGACATTCATAACAAGGTCGAAAAGAAATTAGTACGAAATCTTAGGGTTGAGATACGGTAGCATGTAGGGTGTAGTATCCCTAAGATAGGACATCGGACCTACAAACATGGTCGTCAGTTTCGCCAGGATATAAAACAATCCTATGGACGGACAGGAGACACCGAGTTATGTGTCATGACGATCAGTTGTTCATTCGATGGCCTGCCATTCTATCCTACGATCACATCGAAAAGGTCTGTACGATATGTAGTAGCGTCGTCCGCACGACGATTGTATTAGCATCAATGTAAATATAGATGATCGTCTCCCGCCTACAGTCAGATACACATGTACAAAATAATAGAACACACCTTGAACAATTTTGTTATGTATTGTGAAATTAGCAGCAAAAAGATCACTATGCTATTTGAACAGCTTTATCCTAAAATGCTTCGTCATCACTTACTAGATTAATGTGATTGCCTGTCTTCTGAGCATTGCACAGCCGAATTAATATTCGTCACGCTCGTGTTTATGTCAGATATTAAGATTGTTGAGCAGCCAGCCGTGATGTGGGCGGGTAAGTATTTCAAACCCCGGGAATTCGACGCTCACTGCTTACTTAGGTAGCTAAGCGACGATTACGAACCCGAGGGCTCCGGATCCACGTCTGGGGGGACTGCCAGGTTAGAGTCGGCGTGGCTTATCTAGGCACTTACTTACGGATATTGAACGATCGTGAGATCGGAAGAGGATTCTGTTTGATCACTTGCTAACGTGTGCTCGTTAAGCCACGCTGTAATTTTAAAGAGTTACCTAGATTCGACAGCGGAACTTGGTATTTCCCTGTTGGGTAACTAGGTAGACGCTAGCGCCTCCGGTTGGTTGGCAACCAAGTGCATCGTCGGTTTATTCAATTCACCCACAAGAGACTTTTCAACCCTGTGTGGCGCTGCTTAACTCCCTGTTTTATATGTTGTGCGTCACTAGCTCTTCAAAACAAAAGGGATCAAAAAGGGGGTTCGCGCAGGTAAGTGGCGTATTCGCTGCTGGTTAGACTTGCGAGGAGAAAAAAGTCTTGTTTTGGCTGTGCTTGAGAGGTAGTGGATCGGTTATGTGTCAGCAGACGAGTAACGCCGCTGCCAGCGTTTGTGGAGGACTGGCCTTGGGTCAAGAAGGCTGAGCCAATACTGCTCTCTACATTGCCGTCATCACATGGGTGACATCTACATAGAATTCCATATGGATTTTAGGTCTGGTTCTCGAAAGTCTTTTAAGGTTGATCAAGTACGACGCTTCGGCGGCTTGCTGGACTAGCCGGAACGTGGGGCGTTCTGTAGATCGATTGCCCAGTGCGACACGCTTGCATCGGTCTCGGTTCTGAGCTCCTCCGGGATTCTTGGACGCTTCGCCCACGCAGCCGAGATATGAGAGGCCAATGAGGCTGTGCCTGGTGATAGTAAACAACTGATACCTGTGCCTGATCCTCTCAACATCTCAACATTCCAGCATTCCAACATTCTGGATTAAGATGAAACGCCGGCACTAGTCGAAGTTCCTCCGTGTTTCTGCTAGGGTGAAATGAATTGTTTGATACAAACATTGAGGCCGGGCTATTGATGGCTGTGCTCTAGATAGATATTGGGCCATAAGTCATGTCCAATGCGGTGTAGGTACACACCACTACACTACGCAGTAAGTACATACGAGTAAGTAAGTACTTTTCTAGAGAGCGCAATTCCAAACACTAGGGTGCCTGCGTATCCTTTGGAGCGCTGCTTCTAGGCGTTCGTAGAAGATGCGAAAGTATCGCTGCGCCTTCAAAGTGGTGGCAAGTTACATAGCCCTGGTGGGTGACGCAGTTGAAGATTTGTCTGGCCAAGCCTGCATTGCCACGCACGCCAAATGTTCCCCGCGCCCGAATCTTCTTCGACTTGCCTCTCTTGGATGGCACGCACCGCTTTCAAAACACTGCAGATGGATAATAGTACCTACGTTATCGTATTCTGTAGGCCGGTATTATGATCTGGTCAACCAGACCTGACCGCTCAATGATTTGTTTAGTACTCAGTAGCTAGGGAAGTAGTATGTGGGTACAGTGAGTATTATTCAGAAGACGTGTCCAGGCCACCTTTGAGGTCTAGTCGGGTGAACATACCGATGTGTGACCAGCAAAGCTTTATGTTCGACATCAGATGAAGTTGGCTCACTGCTTCTTGAAGGACAGATGATCACAACGGGAAGGATTGGTACCATCGCAGTCCCAGGGCAGGTCGTGATGGTGACGAAGTGGACAGAACGGTTTGGAGGCATGTGACCCACTTTGGAGTGGCAGACAAGAGTCTTTAGCGCCCCATAACCCTGTCCATCCTGCCAGAACCCCTGCCAGCCCCCTGTAGGCGCAGTACTTAGCGCTAGCGGCTGCACCTAAACTCTAACCCATACAGCCACTTCGCGCAGATACCGATCCGAGCAAGTACATATTGGAACGCTCGTCTCCCATCTCCTCACACACACCTCTCTCTATATCTTCAACAAGTCAACCGAGAATCACAACAGAATCTTACAGCTTCCTTAAGCTACACCACTCTCTTCTCTTTCTCTAACCACGGATCTAATACACACAACAATACAGATATCGACATCAAATATGGCGGGTTCTTTATCGCCTACCGGTTCTTTTCCCACCTCGCCTTCGTCACCAGAGCGCCCTCTCTTCGAGCGTCGCGGCTCCTCGAGGTCTTCTCTCAGCTTAGATCTGTCCAGCATACCACCCCTCACACAACCCACGCCGCCAACCAACACCCTATTAATCACCAATTTGAATGACTTGGACGTATTTCGCCCAGACAACCTGCAAACAATTCGAGGGCTTATCGAGCAAATCGCACCTGTATACACGTGGTCACCATTGAAATCCTTCCGTCGCATCGTGGTATCGTTTCTCGACGAGCAGGCCGCTATCAAGGTGCGCTCGATATGGGATGGAGAAGCCATAATGGGTGAGAAGTGTCGTGTGTATTTTGGCCAACACACACCGTTGGATTTGGCCAAAAACAACCACCTGCCCCTGCCAGATGCGGGCAAGCTATTCTTCATCAGCCCACCTCCGTCACCTCCTCATGGCTGGGAAATGCGATTAGAGGATGCGCCTAACAAGATGGTCCATGCTGAAGATTTAGCCTCGGCCCTCGCGAAGTTACACCATAATCAAAGCCCTGCTTCGGCTGATATTTCGCCTGTTTCGCCCACAGATCTTGCGTCTGCCGGTATCAGAACACGCAGCAGAAGCAGCACCTTGATCTACCAGCCTTCGGAGCATGGGGGTAGCCCACATCTGCCTGCCATATCTGTGGACGACATGACTGACGAGCCAGTCATCAGCCCGATTAGCGATAAGCCTATCATGGCACACACTTCACGACCCCCAGTCGAGTTAATGGAGTAACCAGTCTCCTCGATACCTACACTCGAACATCTAAAATTTGTACTTGTATCACTTAGCATTCTTCATTACGCCTTTGTTGTCTGGCAGTTACGGCGTTATAGGGAAAAGATGGCTTTGCATGAGCCGTTGACTTTTGGACGGAGTAAACTGCATTTGATCACAACATCACACTTGATAAATCTCGCATTAGACGGGTTTGACGGGGCGCAGAGACGGGTGAACGGACAAAGCATCCAGATATCACCCAAAGCTGCTAAGAGTATAGAATAATGCGCGTGTCGTAAAGACATACCCTCACGCATGTCTAGTTGAGAATGACCATCAGAAGAATATTAATAGGCCGAAAGAACAAAAATTGTCCAAGTCCATTTGATCATTTTGTGAACATGTTCCAAGCGCGCATGCTAATTAGACATGAGTAATTATGTTGTAGGCACTTACTCAGATCGATTCCTGTCATGTACAGTTTTCTTTTACATGTTGATTCATACTTTAGAACTACACGGCATATTCAACTATTATTAGAGATAGAGTTGTCGGGCCAAAAGGAGGAGTATTGATGTTGTAGGTTAGAGAATTCTACCTAGTAGAGGGTGTGCCAAGCTAGATTTCTTTATGTAGTCCGCATGAGTAGTGCCTTTTGCAACAGAAGCAAATAGTCTCATTAGAACAAATCTCCGAATATCCAAATAAGCATCTTGAAAGCATACCAAGCGCAGACACAAGCGAGCCCCGAAAAAGAAATCAGGGAGAGCAGAGCCGTGCGTTCGATCCCCGGCCTACTGACGGACCCGGCGGTGGCGACACCCCGCTCAGTGGACATCCTGTCAAACGCCGGGATATACTTGAAGGAAAATCTGCTCACGTACCCTAGCCCTCCCTTCGATTTATCTTCTAGGAGCACAGTGTAGAAGACTCTTCGAACGAGCTAGAATTCCATGCATAACCTGCGTAAGCGCCATGCCTTGGAGAAGCACATATGCAAAGGGATGAGGCATTCGGCAAAGTGAGAAAGAAGTATAATGCAGAAAGTGCGAGGGGAGAGGATCGTACGTACATTGATATTGCGCTCGTCGAGCCAGCTGAAGCTCCGGTTGATGTAGCTCAGGGTCGCGAAGAAAAGGCATTGTCCGAAGACGAGGGCCGAGTAGTACACGCTGGGCCGTTCGATCTCGAGACTCGCTGCCAAGTCCCTGCCGTTGAGCCAGTACGTCTGCGCGCACATGAACTCGCGCGAGGCATATGTTGGTGGGCGGCGCTCGAGCCCCGTTATGATGTTGTTCGCGAGGTTGGCCGAGGCCTTCGAGGGCCGGATCTCGGAGATGACGAGCGACTCCATCATGCTCCGCGCGGACTCGGGAGTCGCCATCCAGGCGTGCGGCGTCCCCATGAGGTGCGCTATGTACCGCCAGAGAGCGAGATAGTCGAGGATCTCCTGTCGACGCATGTATATCCCTTGGCGCGGGAGACCCATCCAGATCATGGTTGTCGAGAACGTGTTGATCGTGCCGATACTGTCTAGGTCGTTGATGGGTATGCCATACTTGGATATGTTGTAGTACCCAGGGCGCTGTGATGCCATTTGTAGAATTCGTCGGCGAATGGTGGAGTGAAGCAGGCGAACCCTAATTGTTAAGTCAGTTGTGGAATTTCATGATAAACGATGTCGAGGATCGCAGGAGACTCCCAAGGAAGCAATTTTATCCCTAGGAGAAGGAGTGCTGTAGTGGACATGCTTTACTGACCGCACTGAATTCACGAAGCCATCACCGCCCGGTTGTATGGATTTCAGATCTCGATGGACATTGAGAGTGTGTTGCGTTGTCTCGAGAAGACGGCGGCGCACAACCTTTGCGTCGAAGCCTCCTGTACGGTCGAGCGTTTCGACTGTCCTGGCGCTACCCATGCCACCTAATAGCGATAGAAATGTTAACTGTGTATGTTTTAGTAATCACGAGCAATCTTCCACATCTCGACGCTGAAATTCCAACTTACTGTGCTAATAGCTGGACCACCGTACCGCCAGAATATCTTCTGGCCTCTTTCTATCTGATCCCAATCGACCCATTCTGGAATCGTATGGACTTCGTTCCATAACCTCCCAATCGTCTCATCATTGGAAGCGTATTCTTTCATCAGGCCGTACATATCCCATCGTGGTTTCTTCCCCCCGTTTGTCTTAGCCGTCTCCTCGGTCTCCTCATCCGGGGGTGGGGTTTTGGTATCTGGGAGACTTGCTATCTCGTGTAAACGGTCTACGGCATCTGTGGCAATTTTGTCGTACGAATAGGTTAACGGTTTAAGCTGTTTTGGTGTGAGATGTTTGGACGACCACTTGAATCTCACACCCCAAAAATCCTGCCACGTCCCCTCCACGAAGTTTTCACGGCCGTATGTGCTGGTCATCTTTCTGCTTCTGCAGCACTTCTCACAAGAACTTGCGAACGTGTACTCTAAGCATGCCGATGATCATATAGACGTCCAGAGTTCAAGGACTGTGTGAAATAGTGGCACGTAGTCACACCAGGTCTCAGTGATGATATAATTCAACTTTATTTTTGACGAAGAAGTGTATATACACGGGCATTCAAATGACTTGAAATATAAAAGAAACCAAGACCATCCGTCCAAGTGGGAGAGAATTGGGTGCATACTATTATCATGACAACAAGACCCGATGAAATATACTTTCTTACCAGATAGATAGATCTTGACTAACAAGCCGAGGTAACCTTAGTGCCTTCTCTAGATTTCGCATGTCAGCACATGTGCCGATCGATGATCATGTATGAGAAGGGGATCGTGGGAATAGTAGAAATGACCAAGATGGGAAAGCAGTTCGTGAGCCTTGGTATCTTTGCCAGGGGGCGAACTGGAGTTGCTTCGTTGACGTCGTTGTCTGGTTGGATATTGAAGCTAGAGAGGCCCCATTTGATGATACCACCGTCCCCGCACTGAGAACCCCCGCATTGGCGGACATCCCCTTGGTAAATAAATACTACTGTAGGTACCTCATTAGCTGCAGGCGGCTCCTATCCACTCAGAAGTAGTATCAACATACTTACTTTGTATGTAGCAGCTTTTGCGCCTTTGTCGTTGACGAAGGCACGGAGAAACATCGGCTTCAGTTGTCTCAATCGACTGTTCTGCTTTGAATTGTTAGGACAATCGAGCGTCAAATCAGGCCAGTGAAAAAGAGAAGAAGAAAAAAAAGAAAAGTCGTGGCCATTCCGAGCGTGGACGCCCGCCAGTGACGTAGGTATCCAATACTGCTTGTTGTCTTACCACCCAAGCCACCTATGCTAGGTAGCCATAGTGCTAGAGCAGCAGGACAACTTTAATATTTAAGTACGCTCATGATGGCTATACCTTGACTCTACCTACCCTTTACATACCTCCATGAGCAAGAAAAGATTATACTAAGCCATATAGATCTTAAATGGCTAAGCCATTAATGCAGTGGTTAAATATATGTAGCTTTATTAATATTAACTTTACTTCTTTATATTATTTTATTATACCTTAAAAATATTAGAATTAGCTTTTTTATATATTAATCATTCACCTGTTATTAAATAGTACTCGAACTAAGTAGTATGGTTTGTATCACCTGGGCAAAAGAAGGGGTGACCTGTGACGGCCTGCCTTGGTAGATATGGTAAATATGGTTGAATCTTTAGCGGTGTAGGTAAGTGCTTTGCTTGCCACGCGCTTGCCACGCGCTAATGCGTTTGCTTTGGCAGGAATGGTCGCTATCATTTCAACTCTCTACACACCACACACCTGCCTTCCCAACACACAAGCCCATCCTGTGGATGTTAGAGGTATATGATGAATTCTGCTTTCTCCTTTTTTTCTTGTTTCTTCCTCATGTGGGATTTCCCCAGCATATACAATATATTAAACGATTATATTTGCTGTGTCCTAAGCTACCCATGAAGAATAGCGTACTTGGAGCCATTCAAGGTGAGTGTAACTAATCAATCAACACGAAGAACTGTATGGAATCTAAGATAGAAGACGTTGCATAGCTAACGGTGTTATGGATCATTTAAGGTCATATATAATATATATATTTTTAAGATCAATTTTGAAATATGTTATAAAGTAATGAAAAATAATAAATATAAAAAGAATGTTTTTTTAATATAAAAAATAATTATTAAAATAATAAATTATTAATTAATTTTAAATTAAATAAAAAATTTCTTAAGTTTTAAATTTAAATTAAATTAGGTTTGATGCTGTAGAAAATGCTCCCCACTTTAAAACATTTAGCTTACCACTTCTGTTAATTACAAATGTCTGTAGAACTTCAATAACATCACGCGATGCGACGAGGCGCCGAATATGGCTTCTAATGGCCATATGTCGACCGCGTCTCCCTTACTATCAAATGTCATTGACTTAACCCAAGACGATACCGATACGGATACCGCCGTGAACAAGAATCCAACCCGGTACGATGTTCCCGTTCGTGGTCTACCCTACATCGGTCCTGATTTCAGCCACCCAACACCTAAGATTCATGCAACCGATCAACCGAGAACACCTCGCCAGGACGAAGATGGTGACCGTCCTTCAAAGCGCCAACGGACGGGAGACCTGTCTCCGACATCTAATGGTTTTCAACGGCAGGAGGTTACAGCTGCACTAGAGAAGTGTTTGGATGAGCAGGTCTTTCCATACATCGATCGTGCTGCAGCGGCTGCGCAGCTGTCGCCTGCTAACTATGACCTTGATGGGCTCGGGGCCGAGGTAATTCGGACAGTTGTTAACCGGGATTTTAAGCGGTATTTTCTGGAGGGAAATGGTCGATTGGATAGAAAGACAGAGTCGACTATTGCTGCCGGCATTCACAGACTTGTCATCGAGCTTTCTCGAGTACGTATTCTAGGCAAAGGAGTGTCTCATTGAGCAGGTACTAATGGTTGATATCTAGAAATACCATCGCCTTGCCCCGAAACTATCCTCCACACCTATTGTCAGATCTTCTGACGCTGGTACCGATGCCATTCATGATCGTCTTGCTTCCATATCGGTACCTAAAATTCTGCCCTCCATAGAGAAGGGAGTCGGCTACAACGATGATGATCGTATTCAAAGTGAAAGTGATGATGTCGACGTCGATGTCCAAAACTACAACAGCACGGAAAACAACGATCTTGACGATGGCGATGACCATGGATATGACAGCGACGCTCCTGGTTTCAGTCATGAGGGGGTGGATGAGCGGGATCTATCACATGCCCGTGATGAATTCATGTCACGGGCCGCTGAACATACGCCTCTCAAACATCGCCCGCCTAAAAAACCTGTATTGTCTCCGCAGCAGCTGCGTACCCGAGCGAAAGCGAGCCAGTGGCAGTCTGGGAAAACATATAATTCGATATCAACGGAAACAAAACGTCCTCGCTCATTTGGGCTGTCCTTGCGCCCATATTTATCGGCACTGGAACGGCAGCAAACTATAGCAGGCGTTTCCAAGGCAACTCTCCCTGCCGGCAGGCAGTTGCCTCAGCAGGTGTTTCACGTTGACTTTTGTGATGCTGAAATCTATCATCTTCAGCAACTGGCACGAAAAATCTATGGCAAGCCAAACCCACTGAACCGTCAGAGATCGACACTTCGCGATTTGAGGAACCTTGTGAAGAAGGTACCTAGCATGAAGACCGAGCTGGCTAGAATCCATACCAACAGATATGCCGGTTATGACTCGCCTCCGCTTGTACTCAAAACACGCTCCTCTCGTGATGTCGAAAACTTCCTCAATGACTTGCATTCGAAAAGACTTAACACAATATCATCATCTCTGTTCATAGAGCAAAACAACGAACGTAACTCGATAGCTCAGAGTCAGGCGAACCGGGCCAACAAGATTCCGGCCTTGATGCTGCTGAGGGAGGTTACTGGCAACCGATTAGGAGCCGCCCGAACGTACCAAAATTTCATAACCACTGTCAAGTCAAATCGAGAAGACTATCTTGAACCACAGGTTGAGTGGACAAATTGTGCAGGTGACATTATGACGGTCAGCTGGATATCCGATACAGATTTTATTTGCGGTGCAACCACTCACTCTGATGCACACAATCAGCAATACAACAAGCCTGGGAATCTTTTACTAGGATCTGCTGTGAACAACACCCTACGCGCATATCCAGATCACAGGATTATCCGTCCAGTTGTGTCTAGCGGTGACAATGCACTAGAATCAATGGTTGCAAGCCAGGATCCGTGGCTTTTTACATCTGTGGTTTCGTCTGATTACGACCCATCGTGTGGCCTAGCCTTTACATCCAGTTTCGACAAGACAGTAAAAGTTTGGAAACCTGAAAATGATTCGGTGACAGCAGTGGGAACCTGGAATCACGATGGTCGCGTGAACTTTGTCGTCGCGTCAAAAAATGAAATGCACACTGTCGCGACAGCTGCTGATGTTCCGACAGAGGCTGTAAGAGTTTATCATATTGAAAATCCGAATGTCGATGAACCGGACTTCTCCAGTAGTCGATATGATTCCTACTCATGCACAAGAGTGCATGACGAAGATTACGTCCCTTCTGAGAAGTGGGCTTACTACCCAGCCGCCATCCGATGGGGATTGGCATTGGAAGTTAAACATCTGTTACTTATCGGCTACTCGCCAAGGAGCCCAACTGGGGAAGACCATGAGATACCAGAGGATAAGCGCAACTCTGGCGAGCTTTGCCTCTGGGACACTAAGTCTAGGACCCAAGTCAAAGTAAGCAGCGCTAAGACTCAAAATGTATTCGAAGTCGTGTGGCACCCCTCGCGTGCTAGTTTCGCAGCTGCTACTTCAGCGTCTCAGGTCTTGGAGAAGACGGATCAGACAATTCGGACACAAATCCGAATTTTCGAGTTTAACGTAGAGACGGGCCAGTATGGTGCTATCAAAACTCTAGACTGTCCGGCTATCGACGTCAATGAATTGTCTATAATGTAATATTGTCCCCTTTCCCTATAAGCAGTGGTGGCTAACAGGAGAGCAGGCCCAACAGCCTTCTTTATTCGTATATAGCAGCTAGCTGCACAGACGGCAAGGTCTATGTGTGGGACTCAGCAGCGAGCGACTTGTCTATGTGTGTCCTAGAGCACGGAGGTAAGTTCTAACATCTTAACAACCAAGTGAATGGCCGCTAAAAGTAGCCCCCAGCTCCTATCGAGGAGCTTTTAGGAGAAAGGGATGAGGAAGATGTTGGCGTCAAGTTCGCGGCATGGGCAACTACTCCCGATCGTCTATATACGGGGTCGTCTGACGGCGTAGTCAAAGTCTGGAATATTCGACACGGCCAGGGTGTCCTAGTTAAGGACCTTATGGAGGCTTCGGCTCCTATCACCTATGGGGCGTTTTCTCCGGATTTTACCAGGTTAATCATTGGGGATGGGAGCGGGCGAGTTTACCTACTCGCATTAGAGGATACTGAGGATGAAGATCCACCACCCAATCCCACAGGTCCTTCTGCTGGCTTCTTGAGTGTGAAGACGAGCAGTGGTAACGAGCGAGCCGTTCGACGCCCGCGACCATTTATACCTCATCCCGAAGTACCACCTCCACATACGCTTATGGAGGGCCAGGAAACTGCTAGGGGATATTTACAAGATGCTCAGATAGTGCTCCATTCGAATCCGACAATTGGTGCCATTAAAGGCGTCAACTACGCAGCAACTGGCCTATTCAGACTCGAAGCACACGTGAATGAGGATTCAAACGAACCCCTATTAGCTAATTTTCAAAGCAAGCAACAAGAAGCACAGCCAGATTCTATCAACCCGAAGCTACCACGGCAGCTAGAGCAAATAGACGAAGGCCTTGTTAATGGTTGGCACGATAATCAGTCAGCTGGTCGATTAGCTCAGGGGGGCTCCGATAGCAATGACGACGACGATAGTAACCCAAAGCCTAATTATCCAGATTTCCTCGATCATGCTACTTATTTAGCTTTAATCAAGGAAAAAGCCGAGCTAGACGATAGCCTTGTCGAGCTCCAATACGAGACTAGTATTGCAGACAGTGACGAGGATGACGAAGAAGATGATGATAATACCGCTGTGTGATGATGACCGCCGCGACTATTATGAGGCGAATAAGCAACTCATTGTTTGGTCTTTAATATGTAACACTGCATTCGGAGGGATTCGATTTCTTCTTTCGGCATATTGAAGAGGATAGCGGTTCGATATCCTAATATTATTACAACCTACCTATGTATTAAACCAGGTGCGTTAAGTTATGGATTTAGTAAAGCAGAGCAGAGCAGAGCATAGAAACATAATACATTCATGATTGACAGCATATATTAACTATGTGCATTATTAAATATCTTACTTTAATTAACTTAGTTAAATGTTTTAATTATTATTAATTATTAAAGCAATTTAAAATATTAATTATATAACTATAATTATTAACTTAATATAAGTTAATTAAACATTTTTAATATTATATTTATTTTTTAAAAAAAATTTAACTTTATATAATTAATTAATAATTAAGCTTAATTGAACCTTATCCCTTTAGCTTCCAATTTACCTCTATGACATTGCTGACCGAGTCTTAATCATATGTTATATTTCTTCCTACCATTATTAATAGATCAACATCATCTGTGACGATGTCACAGCGTACGTACGACCGGACTGTACGGTGCTGACCTGTCAATATAAGCTAAGGTAGTAAGCCGGGCTGACGGCTTATTATCCTGTATCCTTTTGACCCAAAGACCGTGGCACAGTTGGTTAGCTTACAGCTGCGTACGTTACATCATCGATACCTAGATCTTTCCTTACAGCAGCATTAAGACTGATGTAGCAATTTGTACTAGTAGTCATCTATTTGAGGGTAATACAAGTGCAAGAAGTTTCTACGGTTCTGATTGGACATTTTGAAGTCTTGGCAGGTCACGGAGGTGAATTGGAAGCCAAAGGGATAGTTGTGACGAATGCGTCACTGACCGTATGACCTAACTGTACATGACCTGTCAATATAAGCCTAGGTGTTAAGCTATACATACAGCTTAGCATCCTGTATCCTTTTGACTTGGACCGTGGCGCAGTTGGTTGGCTTACAGCTGCGTGTGTTACAATAATGATTCAATCCTTAATAAATAAACACACCTATTGAGACCTACAGGGTAGCTTATGCCAATTGGGCTAGATAGGTTTCACACCACTCAAATGTCAGAAAAACGAACTCAAATTTAGACTTTAATTAACGGGCTCTAGCACTTAGTCATTGCGAATAGCCTATCGTGTGATCTGAATATGAACTGAAGAAGAGAAAATAGAGGGTGCGTGATAGACATCCTCTAGCTATCCGGCACCAAGTTTCCTTGGTCGATTTTCACTGCCATTTAGCAATGTGCCCCTTGTCTTGTTAAGAACATGGCGGCCGTGAATCATGTACCTCAAGATCAACCCAAGATCTGGCTAATGCGAATCCCCCGGAACGCCAATCCATGCAACCATACAAAGGATTAGTGCTGCCAAACAAATACAATGCAAATAACCATAAAGTAAAACCATGTCCCCGCGATCGGTGCCATGGTAAGAAAAATCAGCTGCGTTGTAGCTATGCCCGACGACACTAACCGGCGGCGTTATACTGGTCCGGAGCAGGGAAAGAGAAACCCGGTGGGAAGACCGGCATCCCATTGGGGCCTGTTCCTATGCCAAATGGGAACTGAGACACTTCTGACTGACCTTGGGACTGGTCATTGAAGGTGCCGCTGTCCTGGTGATTGTCTCTTTTGCCCCGCCAGCGGCCCATGTCATCCTCATCGCCACCTCGGCTGGACTTTGGGCCATGTCTACCGCCTTTATCAGTTTGCATACGTCGACTGATAGCCTTTGACGATACACCAGCACCAATCTCAATATCAGGCTCTTCAACAACAAGACCCGTCTCGATTGGTCGGCCGCCGCTACCGCCATATTCAGCAGTTAACATCCATTTCCTATCAGCTTCGGTTAATTTCGAGATGGGAATGACGCTGATGCCGGTTTGGTAATCGCTGCAATCACGCGGACCGAAGCCCACTCCCCAGCGGGTCTATGAACAAGTTAGAAACTATCCATCTCAAACGATGCTCGGAGGCCTCGACTTACTCTGAAGTTACCAGTCTCCATTGCATCCTTGGCGCGAACAGCATCCCTCCGGGTGACCATCTTGACGAAGGCATGTCGCTTATCTTTATTAACAATGCAAGTTTGCACGTGGCCGTGGCGGCCAAATACCGACCGGAGCTCGGCCTCGGAGCACCTGTAATAAGCGAGTAAGCCACTTAGCCCAAAACGTTTCTTGAGGGAGGAATTGCTTACGTCACACCTCCAACAAAAAGGGTTCTGCTCAATACTATCATGTTGTTAGCGGTAATATCGGACTTAACCATGTCTACGGAAAACGTACCCTTAATATGACCCTGTGGTAGGTCTCGGTCAAAATCAACCCATTTAGGGCCATTAGGATGAGGGAAATCCTGGGGAGGGCTTGGGCTACGGCCACGACGACCCGGTGGACTACGTTGACGGTAATCCGCTCCTCTACCACGCCGGTCACGGTCGTCCATGCGGCCACCGCCAGGCGAATCAGAACCGAATCCACCATAGTCACGACGTTGGTCCCAATGACGCGGCGGTGAGCGCGATCTTGATCTATCGTGGTATCTAGGGGATCTCACTTGGTTGAAGCTACGATCACGTGACTCATCTGGCCGGAAGCCATCTTGACCCCAGTGACTACCATAAGGTTGTTGGCCTGGCTGAAGCTGAGGCTGCGGAGTCATGGAGGGTGGGGCAGACGGTGCTACAGCAGCACCCGCACCACTGCCATTTTGTATTCCTGCTATAATCAAAGGTATTTTATCCATAGGGACCCCTTGGTCCGACAAAACCTTGATCAGCATTAATTGCTGTTGGAGATTAGGGTCTACGCCGCCAGCTGTGGCCACCGGTGGTGCACCCGGAGTAACGCCAGGGAACCCGGAAACTTGATTACTTGCAGTCACCGGAGGTACAAAGGGCTGGGCCTGAACAGGAGCCTGAGGCTGTGTCTGCGGGGGATACTGGTATGGCAAATTAGGAACATTTAAGGGGTGCACCACTGCCGGAAAGGCGGCTGGAGTGGGAGTCGTGGATTGACTCTGTGTTGTTTGTAACGCGGGCTGCTGTGCTACGGCGCTCTGCTGTGTCAGTGGTAAACTGAAAGGAGTAGCGGCCGCAGGAACAGAGACGCTCGCCGGCGGAGCAGTGTTGTTTTGTCGAACAATATTCGCGAGAGCCTCCATGATGTCATTTGGGGCTTGAGTAACAGATGGTTTGACCTCGGACAAACCTGGAAGGCCAGCGCCTGGAGGGGGAGTACCCTTAGGCGTCGTGGACTCATCTAAAGGAAACAGATATCAGATATACGAACTGGCATGAATACACGAGGCATCCAAAATCTAGTAATGTTTTCAACAGGAATCAGAAGACCTACTCTGAGGGACTGCGGGAGCAGTGAGCTTCTGCTTGAATGATTCAATCATAGTCATGGGGAACGTTTGACCCTTTTCCCAGATATCAACGAGCTTCTTAATTTTCTCCTACTCGTAAAGGTTAGGTAAGTGCATGTTCAGATTCATCAAAGTACGAAGTCCGAGGCTCTATGAGAACAAAGCCGGTAGCTGTTGGTTCAAATGCGCCAAAAGCTCGCTAGGCTAGCTGGCCATCGGGGCGACATCAAAATTACAAGTTTGCAATACGGGATGTGAATATGCGATCTTAGATAGAGCGTACCTTTTGTTCTCCGGGGGCATTCTGAATTATGTCATTCATCAGGACTGGAAGCAGCTCCGTTACTCTATGAACGCCGGCAGCGTATGTTCCATCTTGCGCAGAACTATTGATGGGTTGGCCTTGTTGTTTCGCCTGATCGACCCATTTGCGAGTTACGGAATCTACGACATAGAGTACTCCCAATTTGTGCGTGGCCGGGGCCTTCTTAAAGTGAGTGTAGATTTTCTGAATAAGTACAGACTCGGACTACAGCAGAAACATTGCGGTTAGTATAGACTGAAGCGGTAGCGAGCGCCGGATACGATGACCTATAGCTTACCTGGACGTTGTTCACGCAGAGAGCGGTTAGTGCGTTGATACGAGACCCAGATACTCCGGGAGGCTTCAGGTTCTGCATGGCATTCAAGCCCGCCTCTAATTCTGCTACTGCTGACGACATGATGGCTCTTCAGCTATCTCTTGACTACTGGCGACGAGAGGCAAAATACGCAGCTAGACAAGAATAGAAGTATCGCTAGGTCTTGCAGAGGGCCAACGATGACTTAGATCTGCGTTGGTTATCACCTAGATGAGCAGAGATCTTCTAGCACGCGCCTGACTACTAAATATGAGGAAATGTACGAGGACACTTGGTAGAGTGTTGTTACAGCCTGGAGGATCAAATCTACCGTGAGTGGCTTTGTTGTCGCAGGATAGGCTGCGCAGACTCCAGAGGTTCTCGTCGAGTAGTCTCACGAGAGATGAAAGTCGGATACGAACAGATGATGCGCGCTAGGCTAGAATGTCTAACGACAGCGAATCAAAGAACCAGCGATGGGGGGGTTTGGTGATGTAAGATTGACTACTAAGCCCGCTCGTCAAGCCAAAGCAAAGACTTGCCGTGGGAGGATATAGGATGGATAGGGTTGAGGGTCTAGAAGTGACTGTGTCTGAGTGGGTATTAAGCAAAGGACAAATAGGTGAGTCAACAGGCAGTAGCAGCAGGATGCGCGCAAGAACGCAAGGCTCTGTGCCTGTCTCTGTTGGTGATGGTGTCGCAAGGGTGTCTGTCGTAAGGCAGTAGCGAGGGTGTCGGCGATAGCGGTGTGGTTCGCGGTGGTATTATTGCTACGTGGTATCGTCAAGGCGACAGCTGTTGATGGCAGCAGCGATGGTGAGTGGTGAAGGGATGATTGATGATGGGAAGGATGGGCGTGGGCGGCCGCAGGATGGGATGGGGTGAAAAGCGAACAGCGGTTGAAGAAATAAGAAGATGAGGGGAGGAGAGTCGGTGGGTTTCTGTACTGCGCACGCGCTGCAGAGAATTCTGCTTTCTTAGGTAATGTGGAGCGGGAACCACGGTAGTTCCTCTAGATACTTAGGTAGGTACCTAGGTTAACCATTGTCGTATACTAACCACTGTCCTAAACTATCCAACAGCTGGAAAGTCTGGCTGGGACGCTTGGATAGGCTTCTGCGCACCTAAACTAGCCAATCAAAAGCGACATTTCTTAGCCTCTCGAAACCTTACCTAAGTAGTACCCGGGTAGGTATTCGATACCTACAGGAAGTACTATCATGTACCTACCTACTGGAGGTAGACCTTACTTACTTAGGTTGTATGGGTAGGTAGATATGGGCATACCTTACCTAATCTTGGAAGGTATTGTATCTGACTTGGAAGATTCTAAGACAGTTCGAACCTTGAAAAACTTGATAATGACTGAACCATGGCGTTAAGGTGATTTGGGGAGGTATGTATTAGGTAGCTAATAGCCAGGCAGCTTCGAGCACCTGGTTGACTTCCATTCTAGCGGCAGTGTATCTTTACTTAGACGCTCTGTGCTCCTCGGCTGTTACAATGGTCTCAGGAATGTTCGGCTGAAAACCCAGTGCTAAGTATCAGACATACATATAAAGTGTCTTGCCTCAATATTTCTCCGAAGGGCACTTTCTTCAGGTCTAGGATCGGAACCTACCTACATACATGTCCACTATGAATGTGCCCAACACCAAGTCAGGTATAGTAGTATGTTTACTCGGGTCAATTGAATGGGATACTTTGACGCTATTTCATCTCGACTTGACGTTGGCTTCTATAATGGTATTTACCATATTTCGACCCAAGCCATGAGAGTGATCGAGACGGAGAGACATCTTTACGGGTTGCTCGGCAGGCCTTAAAACAACCGCCGATTTTACCAAGGATAAGCCCGGGCCAGTGATGCAATCTGGCTTGGTAGGGCAAAGTACCTACATGTACCTAAGTAGGGCACTCGCCTAAGCTACCTACCTACTACGGTAGGTATGGTAGTGCTGTTAGTACCGACTCTGCACTGAGGTAAGGGCAGTCAGGGCATCCTCAGGTCCGAACCGCGCCTGTATCCCAGAACCAAGATCTCCAATTGGCCGAGTGCTTCCCCATCAAGCCCGACTCCTACCGCATCTCCTAAATGTTCCTGAGCTATTTCTACAATAGCTTTTTTTCTTCCTCTCCCATACTCTCCATTCCGCTTTGAGCGTCCATTCGCCAATCCCCTACTGTAGTCTGTCTTGCCAATCTGCAGCCTTGCATCGTCTTCTCTCCGAATCGTATCATGGCTTCTGCACTGCGTCTAAGCTCCTCCGCCCTACGGACCTCGCTCAAGGCCCCCGGTTTTGCCTCGCGAACCACTGCCTTCAACGCTGCGCGATGCTACTCGGCTAAAACTCAGGTATGCCGTTTCCTCGACAACCCCTCCCCATATTGCCACTAAAGATCTGTGTTGTTGTTGTGGTTGTTGCTGTTGACTGACGCCTTGTTGCCCGCTTAGACCCTCAAGGAGCGCTTCGCCGAGCTGCTCCCCGAGAAGATTGACGAGATCAAGACGTTGCGAAAGTAAGTTGCCCCTCCACCGCGTGATTATTGACATGTTGCTTATTGTTCGTGCAGAGACCATGGCTCCAAGGTTGTCGACAAGGTCACCCTAGACCAGGTTTACGGTGGTGCCCGAGGCATCAAGGCCCTCGTCTGGGAGGGCTCTGTCCTCGACGCTGAGGAGGGTATCCGTTTCCGTGGCAAGACCATTCCTGAGTGCCAGGAGGTTCTCCCTAAGGCTCCCGGCGGCAAGGAACCTCTTCCCGAAGGTATGTGTAATCAGAAACTCTCAATTACGACGGGCGCTAATTTTCCAAGGTCTTTTCTGGCTGCTCCTGACTGGTGAGGTTCCCACCGAACAGCAGGTTCGTGACCTGTCAGCCGAGTGGGCTGCCCGATCCGATATCCCCAAGTTCGTTGAGGAGCTCATCGACCGCTGCCCGACCGACCTCCACCCCATGGCACAGTTCTCTCTGGCCGTTACCGCCCTCGAGCAGACCTCATCCTTTGCCAAGGCCTATGCCAAGGGTATCAACAAGAAAGAGTACTGGGGATACACCTTCGAGGACTCTATGGATTTGATTGCCAAGCTCCCCACGATTGCCGCTCGCATCTACCAGAACGTCTTCAAGGGTGGCAAGGTTGCTCCCGTCCAGAAGGACAAGGACTACAGTTTCAACTTCGCCAACCAGCTCGGCTTTGGTGAGAACAAGGACTTCATCGAGCTCATGCGTCTATACCTCACGATTCACACTGATCACGAGGGTGGTAACGTCAGTGCCCACACCACTCACCTTGTTGGCAGTGCCCTGAGCTCTCCCTTCCTCTCGCTCGCCGCTGGTTTGAATGGTCTGGCCGGCCCTCTACACGGTCTCGCCAACCAGGAGGTGTTGAACTGGCTCACGGAGATGAAGAAGTCCATTGGCGATGACCTCAGCGACCAGAAGATCAAGGACTATCTCTGGTCTACCCTCAACTCTGGTCGTGTCGTTCCTGGTTACGGCCATGCCGTCCTGCGCAAGACCGACCCCCGTTACATGGCTCAGCGCACCTTTGCTCAGGAGAAGATGCCCAACGACCCCATGTTCCAGCTCGTCAGCCAAGTATACAAGATCGCCCCTGGTGTCTTGACTGAGCACGGCAAGACCAAGAACCCCTACCCCAACGTTGATGCTCACTCGGGTGTCCTTCTACAGTACTATGGTCTAACCGAGGCCAACTACTACACCGTCCTCTTCGGTGTGTCCCGTGCCATCGGTGTGCTTCCTCAGCTCATCATCGACCGTGCCGTCGGTGCCCCTATCGAGCGCCCCAAGAGTTTCTCCACTGCCAAGTGGGTCGAGATCGTCAAGAAGCTGTAAATTTGTCTAAAAAGAAAAGAAGACTTGGATTGCTGCTGTTTTTGTTAGTGCGGGGCACAGGCTACATTATAGACGGTCGAAGGGTGGCGCTGTATCAAAAGGGGGCGTTGTATTAGAGACTGTCCCTTGATGATACCAAAAGCTGCGCTTGTACATTAGTATATCACGATTATGCGTTTAGGATGTAACGTTCATGGTAGTCGCATGACCACAAATACTATGCAATTTGTATGAAAGACATTTATGTTGGCGGTATATTTGTTTCAATGATGAACTAGATTTCATGACAATTTCCACTGGTCTAGGTTTCTAGTTTGTCAATTATGTACCGTTTCTACCACCCATCTGTATCAGCCTTTGGCACAAGGCCAGCATAAACTGGTATAAATGTAAAATTTCTTGTCAATATTAGGAGAATATGAACAAAGTTTTCCTAATGTTCTCTCCCAGCCGGTCAAAAAATTCATAAGCTCTTCTTTCTTTCTTTAACTTTCAGCCCAGCAACGCTTCATCAGCTTACCCACGAACCTTTTCAGGTACATAACAAGCCTCGATCCAGATGTATGTCTTGCTTCAGTACCTTAGCCGATGCTGTGTTCTTTTTTACATTGTCATTACGACCTCACTATGGTGAGTGCCGGGAGCCATTCTCATGGTCTATCTTAACATTCTACATGTTACTCTTATAACAAAATGATCGCCAGGCGATCATAGATATCGATGAGTAATAACCCAGATTGCGAATGTTTACCATCCGATTGTGTATCTCCCTCCAAGTCATGGAGTTGTAAGTATGTCGGCGGTCAGCCGGTCAACGGCTCTCTCAACACGTGGGGTCTAGTCCTAGAACGAACCCGGGACACTGCACAAATAGCTACATAGCAACGAAATATGTAAAATTACATAAGCGGTGAATGGTATATTACCCACAAAGGCGTAATAATCCCAGCGCTCTTACAACAATTGAATCTGTTTTAGTTAGGGTCCGTGTATAAGGCCGCTCAGGCTTTCTGCTCCCAGGGGTCTGGGTGCTGGTATACTACTTTTGGGGGAAGTCCGAAATGTTGAGCGCCGATAGCGCGGATAATATGGGCCCTTGGCGGATAAGTTGGGACGGAATTGCGATGAGATGAGATGAGGTAAGGCGAAAAAGAGAGCTTACTGTGCCGGCCGTACTACCTTTGGCTTAGCTGCCGTTGAGGAAGGAATCGATCAAAAGATGATAGGCATTTGCCAATTGTCTGGTGTCGAAAGAAATTCTCGCTCGTTACCCGATTTTACATTTGTGAGTGGTGGTATGGGCGGGGATCCTCGTCTACATTCCTACCTACCTACATATATTGGCCGACTGGCGGGACGTGCAGGTACATGGATGGAGCTCAACGGGCGCTATCATTTTGAAATCAGATCCCTACCTACTTACAACAAGTTTACACATTACTTATCAGTTGTAGTATTAATAGTGAGCAGATAGGCCGGGCTCGGCCGGGTAGTAGGTACAATAGATAGCGGTATACTCCGTACTACCATATATAATTACCTATGTAGACGAGGTAGTTACACGTACTTCGTTGATTTGTCGGTAAATTCCAGGCCTTTGAACATGGGTAGGTGCACAGGTAAATACACTACACAATAGAGTAGGCAGGGCAGATAGGGTTAGGTCTGATATGGAATCATATACTCCTCGCCGATTATCACCATTTCACGATAAAGAAGAGTTGGTTGTGCTCGGGTTTCGCATGCGCCAACATCCAACATCGCAAGTCGGAGGTCCCTTAGCGCAGGACCACCAGAGGGCAATGGGGTTCGGATGACTGCGAGGTGTACGGTAGCATATGATGGCACATGTTCCGAGCTGCCTCGAGTTCTTACCGTCACGTACTATGTAACCGTGGCTGCTCGGTACACGTCGGTAACCTGCCCGGCCTGTGAGTATGCGAGTCTCGGTGGCCCGACGTGCCAATCAGGCTACCTGTCCTGGAGACCCGCTCAAGATAATTAGCCTTCTCCATGTGGAATAGATCGGGAAGCTAACCAATTAGGCACATGTGGACTTCTGTCCCTCAGCTTGGCGTCCCCCAATTCTGCCCCATAGCAGAGCTCATACAGAGCCCATACAGCCCACTGTTCACTGTCCGTTGCCCGCTGCCCCCACTAACCCTGGAGTTGCTAGAGCTTACCTACTGTACACTCTCGCAACATTTATTCCCGTCAGCCTCACGATACAAAGAGCCAGCTTTCCTTTGCCTCTTCCATCAACCAAACACACCCTTCATTTTCCCATCCATCTCCGGATTTTCCCTCTCCTCCTCGCGACGAAGCACCCGATTGCCTTGGTCAGGCCCCCTTCCCCAGTTACGACGACGAGTTATGTCCGCTGCTACTCCGGCCGGTATGGCGCCTCCTTTGACGGAGAAGAAGCTTGAGAAGAAGCCCATCAAGTTCTCCAACTTGTTGCTTGGCGCCGGTCTCAACCTTTTCGAGGTCACCACCCTCGGACAACCTCTCGAGGTCGTCAAGACCACCATGGCCGCGAACCGAAGTGACAGCTTTGGTAACGCTCTCGGTCGCGTCTGGGGTCGCGGCGGTCCCCTTGGATGTAAGCGCCATTTCTTTTCTTATCTCTGCTCACCGCCATCCGCACACCACACATCACTCAGTATCGCTGTGTCATCTTGATAAGGCAATATGACCTTCCATCAAAGTCACAGAATGCGCCACATGATCCAATTCGTCGCTGACCTTGCTACCCCTCCGTAGTCTACCAGGGATTGATTCCCTGGGCCTGGATCGAGGCCTCGACCAAAGGCGCCGTGCTGCTTTTCGTCGCTTCCGAGGCCGAATACTACGCTCGGGCTGCTGGCGCTTCCGAGTTCGGTGGTGGAATTTTCGGTGGTGTCGCCGGCGGTGTCGCCCAGGCTTATGCCACCATGGGCTTCTGCACCTGCATGAAGACGGTCGAGATCACCCAGCACAAGATCGCTGCTGGCGGCGCGAAGCCCCCCAGCACCTTCACTACGTTTATGAACATCTACCGAAAGGAGGGTATCCGCGGTATCAACAAGGGTGTCAATGCCGTGGCCATCCGCCAGATGACCAACTGGGGATCCCGCTTCGGTCTGTCCCGTGCCGCCGAGCAAGGTATCCGCCGTGTTACCGGCAAGGAGCACGGTGAAAATCTCAGCATAGCCGAGAAGATCCTGTCCTCGACCATCGGTGGTGGTCTCTCTGCCTGGAACCAGCCCATCGAGGTTATCCGTGTGGAAATGCAGAGTAAGAAGGAGGATCCCAACCGACCCAAGAAGATGACGGTCGGAAACACTTTCAAGTATATCTATGAGACGAACGGACTTAAGGGTCTGTACCGCGGCGTTACCCCGCGTATTGGTTTGGGCGTTTGGCAAACGGTTTGCATGGTGGCCCTTGGCGATATGTGAGTTTCACTTGGCCCGTTTAGCGAGATTCCTCTTGTTTGTGGATACAGACTTACTAACGTGCTTATCTCGGAAAATAGGGCCAAGGCTTATGTTGAGAAGATCACCGGTGACAAGGTCACCGCTAAGCATTAGATGGCGTTTTAGACGGGATTTGCTCGGGCTTTTTAATGGGACACCGATAACAAAAAACATGAGGGAACATATAAAGGGAACGGGATTTGCTTAACTTGCAAAGATAGACTTTTTTTTCTCTGCTGTTATGAGGATCTTGTTCTTCTTGATTTACACTTCTTTTGAATTATTTGGAAGCCGAAGAAACCTGTGAGCCAATTCAACATGACATCATTCTGTTTTGGAGATTGGGGGGAAGGTTTGGCTTTTTATGTTCACGATTATTGATGGAGGCTTTTTCTGCTATGCCTTTGACAGTTTGGGACTCGGTGAACTCCCGCAATTGAATGAGACTTGAATGTCCTCGCTTCTATATGTGTTTTGACTGGTGACTGTCTTGGCTATGAGATATGGTGATACTTACGGATAGACATATATCCAATTCAACATGCTTCGGACTTAGGTAAATTATGATATTGTTTCCTTCGCCTCATGGGGTCGCAACACATGGTGGATATGAGGAATTGTCGCTAACGTGCTGATTGAGCTATGCTTGATACCCTTGAGTTTCTTACTATTGTGGTGAATTGTTCGGTGTACTAGAACAATGTAGTATATTGTCAGTTTCAGAGTAGGATGCCACTGGAACACATGGTACGTGTTTTCTAGAGGAATAGTTCCTTCTCGTATTGATTGAGGGTTAAAAGGTAGGTTTGTGGTACGAGTGACGTATACATTACCACCATCAAGAATTGAAGAGTAGGCATCGTTCGTGAATGGAGGTTTGAGGCTTGATTTTAGACACGAGAGATTTTCAACTAGAGGATTGAGATTTTGTTCGAGCTATTGCTGGGGATGACGTGCTCCTCGGACGGGCGTTAACCATGACTTGAGATACTGCATTCCAGGCTCAATGAAGTCGTTCATTCGGTCTTGTGAGATAGATGTCGGGCAAGGCGTAAACGCGTGATTGATATAATGGCATCGACAAGGCGGGAAAGTAAGAATATTACATGGATTAGTAGACTTAGATATACATCAACCAATACGCACAGAGTTGTCAGTGGAAGCTGATGCCTAGTAGTACATGGTCTCTCTCTAGTCTTTGAGACTAGCAGGTGGCCTCGCTCGAAGAATGATGGCAATTGGCTAACGCGCCTGGGTTTTGATCGTGCGGTTTGCAAGTTTGAGCGCTCCTGGGTGAGCTCTTTCTACAATATCAACGAGCTTGCTGTATATCCTCTGCTCTGTCTTGTTTTTACCTCTGTGTACCGTCTCTTGGCGTGAAACAAGTTCGGAAGCAGTTCTGGACTCGGTGATAGATCGGTAGGTACCAATCCTCGCAGCAAGAAGACTTCTATTTCCGTATACCATTTCGACGGGGTCGCCCATGAGTATCCCCCTAGTCATACGAACCTTGAATACTCAGAATCAACTTCGAACAGAACCCACGAATCCATCATTAGCCAATTATCATCACTCATTGAGATTAATATGGGATTCTGGGGGTCGTAAGACGTAGAACCACGGAAATAGCTGTGGCAGTTGTGCGCCGCACGGTAACTTGCTATTCCTTTTTTTAAAAAAAATTTTTAAAAAAAGGCTAAAAATACAGGAGTTCGCGGGATATTTTGATGGGCTCTCGGTGATGATGGTGTATGGCACTGGTATAAAAACTGACAGTAACGCTGAATACCAAAGAAACTGGATGTCGTCCATGCGTCGACACGACTTAGGCGAGGTGGGTAAACCGAGTTGAAATTTCAAAAGCAGTACACAGCTGAGAGTCCCTTTGCTAGTCAGGAGCCAAAGTCGAGACCTTCGTTGTGCCATCAATCTATATAACTCGTTGGCTTCCTGCTCTACGACGAGAGTGATTTGAATTTATAAGCAATATTTGCCTTTCACGTCGGGGATATAACAATAACAAACGTGGCGAGCTGAGATTCGGGATAATATTAACGTTTAGCAACAGCAAGTGGTAACTAACTATTTTAGTTCGAAATTTTATGAAATATTAGCTCATGGGTTAATTAAGCACTCAGAGTGATCGAGATAATACTGGGATTCTCTCGATGGTTTACCTATTAGGAATCTGTGCAATGGGACCTGAGGCTGTGAATAGCTCATGTCTAACTGTTCATAATTCGTTGAAGTCCTCCAAAGTTCGTACATAAAAGTTTGCGTATGCTTAGCCCTATCCACGTCGCGATTTCAATCTAGAATGTAAGCAAAGACATGCTATACGGAGATTCACCTTCTGTCATGTAATATCTCGTGAAAGTCTACTTGGAACCGGCCAAGGAGGGTTTCTTTGTTGCCTGTCTGTACGGTAATTGCAACCTTAGCTCGTGACAGACATGAGGCAATCTCCAAAATTCGGTTCTTAATATCGGGACAGTCATTTTGACGATATAGTCATATATTCGATATGTCAGGTCGCCGGTAGTATGATCGTGGGGGACAGTGGCTGGTAGTAGCTGAATATAACATACTTAATATGGCTTCAAGTGTTAAAGAGAAGAGGTCGTGATAACTCAGTTGTTCTTTAGACAGCAATACTATATAATTTTTGACGAGGAAATAAAATAAGTGCTGCACATTGACTCGATACCGCTATGACATGTTTAGGAAGAATTCGTTTCTCATTTGATCGTGTAAATGAAACATGTGGACAATAGATTTACTTCTTCTAACTACGATTTCACTTCCAATTGAGCATCAAGTGTGAAATAAACTGAATGTAACGAAGATGTGAAGACTAGAGAAGAGTGTTTCTTCCGTATTAGAAGTACTCGTTCCGCTCAACCTCGATTATCGAAATTGGAAAGAGTTAGTTATCCTAGTTACTATGAATAACACCTCTTCGTGTTTCGTTGCCCCGACCAAGGTCCTGTCCAGAGGTTTTCCATCAGAACACTCTATTCATACCAGTCGGCTCGTTGGTAGGCTTATGGCACACTCTATACGCCTAGGTGTGTGGCGGCATTGAGTGCCTGAAGATATAAGTAAAGATCAGACCAGCCTCACGAGAAGTATGCCACACTGGCGAGAGAGCCTTAGAGATTGCCGTGAAATATTTGCAGACACTAAGGCTTTGGGCGTCACGGTCACCTTTTCCAACGTAGATAGCTCGAGAATCATTGTAGAAGAAAACACACTTACACTTACCTGATCATATCATGCTTCTAACAGACACGAGAGAGCTACCTGAACATCTTCCATGTACGTAAACTCACGAGGATATGATAGGCGTAATCAGCTTGAAATCATATAATTGATATGATCTTAGATATAGACATCGTGTCAAATAGGATTTCCCATGTCTGCAGAAGTGCTTCACTCCTTGCTCAAAGTCAAGCACCAGTGACATTGGAAATACTGTATATCACAGTGCTCCGCAAGATACATTGAGATGGACCTCTTGAAAGTATTCATGCTGAATGAAGCATCAAGTCGAGGAATTTATGCTCTGCTCACCCTACATACAGGGCTACTTAATACTCATGTTTCTCACGGCTCCTATATCCAGTCACTTGCCAGGCTGAGGACCAGACTCGTTACACTACATGGCTCAAGTTCCAGCTTAGACCCTGATAGTCAAAACAAGCGACATAAAATACACATCATGACAATTGCGGGCGATGCGAGACGAAGGATAGGCATATGGGGGGTTGATTGTCGTCGGCAGCGAATCCATGCAACCTGTCTTATGATACATATCCCCAAAATGTCTCGCGAGTGCACTGGTAGCTATCTATCACTTGTAACATATTGTTCAGAGCAGAAATTCGCTCATCGACGACAACAAACTGTTTCAAACCATTCTCAATCCGTCCTTACCACTACATATTACCAAATAAAGGGAAGAGCATATGAGCGATCAATCAATCATCCTGAGATGAATCAACATGATGTTCATTGTCTATTTGGCTGCGGACCGTTTCACGGCTCGCATGGGCTTTCGTCGCCCTGTTTTACATGTTCCCAGGACCGGGGCAGCTCAGCTCAGCTCTACATACTCGACGTAGCATTGTCCTCACAAAATGGCGATCAATTGCCGATTCACGACCAGGTATATACAAGGTAGACTGCCATGCTTCAGTGCATTCAATGATATAGCCGTCTATCCTTACCTACTCGACCCAACATACCCGGGAGCAGTAGCACACTTACGCTAAAACGCGCTTCAGAGTGAACCCTGCAGCAAATTCGACAATACCTACCTGCACTACCAATCCTAACCGGGCCGCGTACGTTTCTGGAGGGTCGAACTAAGGCCGCACTACACCGCACTATAGTACATGTAAGCAGATAGGTAGGCCAAAGAAAAAAGCTTGTGGTTAATGATTCTTCCACTTCAGTGACCTTGTTCTTCTGTCTCTGTCGTCACGCCACCGCAATCCGGGATAAACGTGGCTCAGACAAGCCAAGCCCGAGCCTCGTAAGCCGGGACTGACGAGTAAATCCCCAATTCACCAAATACATTAAGTCTGTATACTGCAGACTTTGTCTCGGTCTGGGGTATTCCGCTGATGATCTCGTTCTTGGCCAAGGCGGAACTATCTATTGTTCATCATCACGCAAATTACGTGTGAATGTCCAGGTCTCACTTGTACCTACCTAGCGAAAAGAGGTGATAATCGCCCTCGCCAAGCCAGTGGCACAGCATCTGTTCAATATGGACGGCCTGTGGTTTGGCTTGGCTCTCGGTAGGAAGGGAAAGTGGCTTGTGGGCACTATGGTCTCAATAGGTAGGTGACGTGCCCAGAATCATGAAAAAACACAGTCGTCCCTGGTCACAATCGCTCGTACTGGCTGATGGTAGCTTGGGTCGCATTTCATTCCTACGTGCATTGAAAGAGTGTAGTACCGGTAATACTGTAGTAGTGTACGGCACTTGGCCTGCATCTTGCTTGCTTGCCTGCCTGCCGTGGTGGATGGATGGATGAATGGATGGACGATCAGATCCATGCAGGATGCAGATACTCGAGTGCAGATTGCCACTTAACCTTCACTGAGGTTTAAACCTAACTGTAAATCCCTTATCTCGTGTAGTTTGTCTTTGTCGCAGGACCCTTAACTTTGCTTAGTGCAGAAACGAGAAAAAGCCAAGACAGACAAGAGGAATTCCTGATTTCCCCCTTTTCCCTCCAAGTACAGTAAACTTGAGGATAGGAAAGCCCCAGAAGCCGTTCCTAGCCACCGAGGTTCGACGGTAAAGATTTATTTACAGTAATGAACACACCAAGGATTGTGCTACGACTGAGACCAGCGGTGTGTGCTGGTGGTGCTGCGGGTGCGCTTGTTCGCCTCGTTCTGGGGAAACCATGTTCGTCGTTCTGCCTATCGGAGACGCCAGTTGCAAATGACAATTTCCAAGAGACGGGGTCCCCCATAAAACTACCTACCTGCTCTCCTAACACGTACTAATAACTTCTACACATAGTAATAACCTAGCTATATATACATGCACATGTACACGTAATTAGATAATGTGGTGTAGGTGCAGTACTCATGCCCAGCAAAATGCGGCTTTAAACGTGCGTAGTGTGGATAATACGCCAAGAACGACGAAGAAACAACATATGTAGGTACCTATCACGAGGGTTTGGATGCTGTGGCTAGGGGTCTTTGCTAGGGTACGTTGCAGAAGCACGCCAGTACATGCAAAGTTTCGTTCCTGACATCCATCTATCTACCTGATATGACATTCGGCTAAAATGGGAAAAGACAAGAAGCAGTCAATGAAATGCAGTACAGTACAGTACAAAAGAGACCGAGAGACCCCAAAAAAAAAATCAAAAAAAAAAAAAAGCCTCAAAAATTCCCTTCCCGCCTTGGCTTGTTTCGATGCCCAAGATTTTAGAGGTTTCGAGCAATTCCCGTGAAACGAATGGCCGACCCGGTCCCGTCGTTCTTCTCATCCAATCAGAACCCCGTCAATTAATTCAAGGGATCCCCTTCTCTAAAAAGAGAAGAGGTCTTGGGCCTTCAATATACCGCGTACGCTATAACCGTGCATATACTACCTACTGTTACATACATACGTACCCAAGTAAATGTACTTACTACCTATTGTGATTCTCTGGTACATTAAGTAAGGTAAGTAGATGGGGGTTAGCAGCAAGCCAAATATCCCTCCCCCGCGTCCCCGGGAAAACGCATACCATGGTAGAGCAATGAGTAAGTGAGTGGTAGTAGTGAGACAAACTGTTAGGACGAACGAGTTTGTTGCAGGACCAAAAAAATAACGCGCAAAAGGCACGCAAGCAAGCTGGCCCAGCGGGAACCGTCACACGGACGGGTTTGAGTCCTACCCAACATCCCTGCCGATCCTCCCACTTTCTGCCCCGTGGGAAGAAGTCCATCCCGCCCATGAGTGCCGAAACTCGATTGCGGCCTTCCAGAAAATACCTCCAGATGTGAATATACTCACTCTCTGTGACGATGAAGCCTGGTAATTCTGCTGCTGCTTGCTAGTAGATTCTCTGTCTCATTTTAATTTTCGTTTGCATCTCGTGTTTATAGTTCAAAGCCTTGGCTGTCTTGGAATGTTATATTCTACGTGCTCACATACATGCTATATGTACATATATGTAAGTATACGACGACGACGACGACAACAGGGCTCCAATCACGGACCTAAGGAAAAGAAGAACGGGAAAAGAGAGGGAAAATTCCCCATCCAAGACAATGCTGTAATGTAAGTATGCCTGGCTTACCTAGTCTATCTATTGTCTCCTTCGTGATAGGCAGATAGGCTATTAGGGCAGGTCAGGTCTGGGCAGATATGTAAAAGAAAAATCTCGGTAGGTAGAGGTTGTTTAAAATGTGCCAAGTTGGACATATTAACGCCACCCAAGAGATCCGCGGGGCTGGGCATCTGTCGGTAGGGAATTTTTGGAACAAAAAGGTGCTTGGCGGGTGATCATTCATGGAAAATATTATTGGTTTTTCGTTGCTTGGTATGAGGGAAATATCGAATTTCTTGAATAACCTATGTTAGGCACCCAGGTACCTTTCTTACGTGACTTGTAGTTGATCGAATACATTATTACCGGCATGCGGCGTCGTCGGCGGCAGGGAAGTCTAACGGTATGGTACCCGGATGGATGGGCTGCCGTAACCTACCGAGCCTACTTACCTTTGGGATACGGCACTCGTTGCATGTAGTGCCGGAGCAGGCTTCCGGGCAAATCGCCAAACACAGGTAAATGGGCAATTCGTCTTGGCGTTGTCTAGATCTCGGAGCTTGTTTTGGTTTCATGTTGTCGGATTCGTCGGGGGACCTGGTTACCCACCTCTCGAACAACGGCAGGGAGACAGAAGTCGGGGAGCAGCTAAACCCTGTGCAACACTGACTTATTGCTTGCAGACTATTGCTATCTGACAATACACTAGATATAGGTCGCAGTGAATGTCTTGATGCCAAGTGTTTTCTGTTCGCCTCGTGTTCAGGTTAGGCTCAGCACCCTAAGTGATGGTCCCAGACCCTATTCACACACAAAGGTTGCGGTTCTGCTATGAATTGGCGGGATATCAAGGACTGAACGGTGGTTAAACGACGCTGATATCGAGGTGTAAACTCTTGGCGCAACGAGGCTAAGAGCCTCCGTTGGGTGTTGTGTGCAGTAAGTTTCCCGATGGGTATGTACCTGAATCGTCTACTGTATACTTGAGCTTCACGATGTAGTAAAAGCCGAACAGTATAAGCCTCACTCGGCCAAATCAAACTGGCACCACTTGACGGTCTGTCATCTGGCTAGAACAAAAGGCAATGCCCAGAGTGATGCGCGACTTGGCAGTCCAATATTCCCAAAAATACTCAAGTCTTTCCATAAGCACTTGCTAGTACTTATCTACCACAAAACTCATTAAACGGATCGACCAGGTTGGTGTCTAGGCAGACACAACAAGCTTTAATCAATAGGTGGTATATGCCGATGTTGGAATGTCTAATTCGTATGTTTGTTTTTGAGGTGCGTTCGATCGTGTTTGATGCTGAGATCAAACAGTGTCGGTAATGAGAGTGTCCTTTGGAGGCCAAGCCCATCCCAAACCCATCGCGACATGACTATCCGTATATTGACTTTCTCGGTGAAGCGTGCTTCCCATATGAATTGAGAGTAGCGCAGCTAGCGCTGTCTAGATCCTCGATTCGCTCTCGATTGGTCCGATAACCATTACAATTTCTGACAACCATGTGAATCAATTGATTTACACCATTGCTGACTCGAGTCCCCCACGAAGTGGATGGGCTGGGCGAGCTTGGAGGTTCTGAGAATGAACACTAGTAGTGTGTACTATGTAGCGTCCTCAACCAACAGATCGCTAGGTAGTGTTCGGCATCGGGGTGTTATAGGCGGTGGTATGATAATGAATGTATATAAACAAGGGGGGAAAACGTATTCCCAGTTGCCCCGAAGATGGTTGTTTCAAGTTTCAAAAGCTTACCTTGGGCTTGAGTTTCATCCATACAACTTTGCGTGATACGAACCCTTGCTCTGCTGGTCGTGCGCTGGGATTCAAGATGTGACCAGTCGCCTTCTATTATACAAATGCTCGGAAGTCCCTGTTGTCTCGCCGCACCTTGTCGTTTGATTTGATAAGCTCTCTGTCATTTGACTGACTGAGAAAAGCCGGCTACGTATCAGTATATGCGCAAGATCCTAGACGCCTATTCATAGTCCCAGGGGGAAACGATCGCCGTTGGACGCGAGGTCGCTCTCCGGTACAGCACGGAGAATCTCGTGATGCCGAAGAGAGCGCAAGCATCGACAAGCCGACCGACTTCGCGCCGCCTCTAGATGCACCACGCTAGTGTAAATAATGCGGGAACGATGATAATAAAAATAAAGATGGGTATTCCTGTACGATAGACCAACTCTAATGTCCGAGTAAAGAACCCATTGGCCAGTTGCGAGACTGGGCGTGGAGGCCGCGAGATAGACGGTTTGTTAGCTCGCGCAGCTTGAGCAATCCTCCCTAGCGACTAGGAATTGGCTTGTATTATCGGCCGAGCCTAGCGCTGCGTGCTGTACTGTATTTACACTGTGTCAAGAGATTGGATTATTGTTTCTTAGTCATGCCTCTAACGGTCTTCTTCTCGAGTAAAGCGTCGCCCGGGAGGAGCTCTGGAGGGAGAACGGGGAGCTGGCTTTCCCCAATTCCTGCCCCAATAACGAACTGGCCCGGGTACTGGACCCAGTAATAACGCAATCAGACTACCTAGCCGATACTAAGACCTGAACCCTTGCAGGTTGAATCCCATTTTGGTGATTGTTCTCGTCGTCCGTCAATGTGATTCGCCTGCAAGTCTAGAAGCTGCCGTGGGGGATTTCGTGCAATGTGGAGATAAGACAAGGATAGAGGCTATGACGGTTTTTATTTGCTCGCGTACTAATGCAACATTATACGTTGGTGTCGCACGGTGGTGTGATGTTGGCTTTACTGACTTTTAGCATATTTACATGTAGCAAGATGAGGCGCACACAGATAAATAGTATAGATACCTAGCGACCACTTGTATGAATTAATACTTAGTAAGGACGGGATTCAATTATGCTCGAGAGAGCCAAGCCGGCACATGAGGATCTACGCACACGAGTGCTTTAATAATGTTGCGTCATGATCCCAAGACCTTTAAGTTACTGAGTGTAGCGCAAGTCGAGGCTTGGGACTCTGTCTTATGATAGTAGGTAGACGATGGATTCGGCGTCAGGTTGGTTAATTGTTAATGACTGGCAGAAGCGTCGTAGTCGTCGACGAAATTTGTGCACTAGCTGTACGCTCCTTGACATACGTACTAAGTAAGCCACTTACTCACAGTACATATAAGTCGTGGCAAATGTCTGACCATGCAGAACATAAGTAGGATAAGAGACGCTCCGATAGGCGCTTGGATGCCGCAGACGGAATACCGCGACGCGGGAAATTGCCGTAGTGTAGAATAAGACTCGGATTCTAGAAGGGACGAAGAATTGCCGCAACCGCACCCACGAGACTCGTAGTTCCACCTCTACTTACACCACTCGACCACCTCTACACACCGAGAGTGAGAGAGGTGGTGGGGAAAACGGGCATCCCGAGCGAATGCTCTGATCGGACAGGTCGGAACAACTGGGCCGAGCGCTTATCACTTACTTACACGCCATAATTTCTTGTTGGCTGTCTGGCCGGATATTTGTCGGTGAGTCCAGAGTGAGTCCAAGACCATCCAAGCCGCCTAGTTCGACGTGCAGAAGGATGAAGTTGCCGGCGAGTTTGACCAGCTTGAGCGCCGGCGCATCGATCACGAACCGCACCCAGCTTTCGGTGGTTGCGGTGGAATGGGTTGTGACCTCAGACCAGAACAGGGGAGGATTCTGGGCGGAGGGCTGACAGACGGGCGAAATCAGGTCGCATGACGTAGGTGGTGAGCCATGCCGGGCCAACACTAACGGTAGTCCCAGATAGACGCATCCTTCTCATTCAGGTAGGCCTGCGGCTTTGCTTTGATGAGACGGAACAGTTCTCATGACATCTGCGCTATCGAAGACGGCACCGTCAGCAAGTGCAGTCAGCCAGGTAGTTAAGTGTATGAACGTCCCAACCACTTTTGTATGTGCGTGGAACTGTACGTATTAGTTGGTACGATACCTACGCGATGCGGGGGTGGCTTCTTTGGAGGTCGCGTGGGAACAGGCTGGGGAACTTGGAGATGCTCTCGAGGCTCTCTGCAGACCTTCATCGTGTATGTACGAGATAGATATACTGTACATTACCTAAAGCTACTACTCTCACAACTACGAAGTAGTAAGTCCGTTAGCTAGCTACCTTGCCCCATGGAGTGGATTGGTGGCAGGCCAGAAAGAGAGAAAGGTAGAGAGGCTATTACATACCGTAGTATGTGATCGACAGGGCCCAAGAGCACTGAGCGACAGACTAAAAAAGAATTCGTCATACTAAACAAGTCTCCAACACTGGCCTCCTTCAATTGTTGTTTCGTTTCGTCGTAGACGGCGGTTGAACAACCTCGGCCTCGATCTACTCTGCAAGTACTGTACACTAAGTAGGTATGCTAGGCATGCTAAGTACATGGGTTAGGAGGCGCATTGGGCGAGATGTTCGTCGGTTGTTTGACACTTGTGCTTCATATGCTTGCTCGTGTACAGTACTATGTACGTATGGCGAGCGGAGTCAGCTCGAACCGTAGAGAACGGCACTGAGGGATCTTCCATCCTACCAACCCGACCTACTACTTACTCGCCTACCTTGGTAGGCATCCTAAGTATAGATATACCTAGATAGGTAGCCGTTAAGACCTTCTGTCTCGTGCCAGCTTGCTGCATGCGTGGCTGTTTGAGACTTAAAATTGCTCATAGAGAGAGTAAGAGACAGTCGGTATTTAGCTCGCCCAGACTCGCCTTACCTGGTCTCACGTTGCATGGTGCAGGGACCTTGCAACAGTGCGAATGACAGTGCAAATATCCGATTTGTTCCTTGTGACACGGTACGATACTGTGTAGACGAAGGTACCGAGGGTACTACTGCAGCCTGAGATTGCCTCGCGAGTCGCGACACGTCCACTGTGGGTTGCTGGCTAGAACAGTTATGGTGAACCGACTCAGGCCGAAGCTGCTACTCCCGCAGCAGAATTTCTCTTTCCAGCAAGAAACAGTGCTTAAACCCTGGCAGGAAGAACAGCTACACTACTCGTACACTAACGGCATGCCTACACAGGCCTACACTACTCGATAGGCACCTACTAACAAGACGGCGTACTGGGTTGGAGGCAGGCGAGGCGGTGAAAGAAAAAAGTGAGGGACTCTGCACTGAACACAGAGGTGTTGAGTCTCTCACTTTTTTCTTACACCGCCTCGGCAGGTACAGGATCTTCATCAGCTACTAACATAGCACCAAAGTAGGTAGCTCGGGTAGTAGCTAGCGACGCAGGAGAGTACTTAGTGTAGCATAGTGTGATGGGCATCGTATGCTATGAGCACACTGTGCTATCGCTATAGGTAGGTGGAAAAGATTGGAAAAGGAGCCACGGGGTTTTGCTGCAGCACAGTTCTGCACAGGGACAGGGCGTGGGACTTGGGGTTGACTGGGGCATAGGTGCCTCACTTATAGGCATGGTAAGTACCTCTTCCACGCCGTGGATGGGCACGCTCCCGAGCTCCCTAGCAGAATCCCTAGCTAGCTGGTCATACCAAGGATCAGCGTGGTCTGTGCTGTGCTGCCCGTCTGCGCTGTTGCTTGCAGAAATGGATTCAGCAACAGGAACCGGAAACCTTGTTTTGATCGGAAAATTCTGACCAAAACAAATGTCACTCACACCAGGCAACGGGGCGACAGCCTGCCTACCAGCCTGCTACAACACCACACTACTGTAAGTACATTCAAAGTACACTACACAACCTACCAGTAGGGATGATACAATCATGAGGAAAAAATTTGCGTTCGGTCAAAGCGAGGACTGAAGGCAACAATCATTATCCGATTGCCGAGTCGATTGCGCCGAGGATAGGATGGATGACTTGTCTGGCCTTCGCTTCCGCGGAGCCAGCACCGCTGTCCTCGGGATGCCCAGCAGAGCAAATGAGATATAGTACCGTAAGAAGTAATAATAATCATAATCATAATCATGAAAATAATAATAAATAATGCTACTAATGCTAATAAGCGATGGCGGCGGCGTCGAGGCATATTTGGCATTCGTTGTTGCGGTCTGTCGTCATGGGCAAGCAACTGAGCAAAAAAGTTGAGTGAGTGATTTACCTACATGTACCTCTGTACCCTGCTACCCCCCCCGGCCAGAGATGCCCACCCGATCGAAGTGGGGCGCCGCACTTTCGGCCCTGTATTGGGGACTTGCTGGCACAGTGCGCGTTGTCGTGCATCCCGACAGTGCGCTAGGGTATATAGGGTATCTAGTGGTAGTGCGTGTAGGTCTATGTAGAATGTAGGTGCAGGTGCGAGTAGCGTAGGTACCGGTAGCTGGGCAAGATTTTCTCTTGCAGACCTACAGCAGCCCATGCTTATCTACAAACAATACCGACGCTTCGACAAAGATATAGTGTACTTCGTACTTACAAGGTAGTGTGATGTATATCATCAATGCTCAATTCAACAGCCGACCTAGTCTATAACATTGGATAGTATGGCATTCATCCCTCAACTATGGATTGTACTTTATATAAGAGTTCTATTGTGATGGAGTAGCCGGTGATATAACGCTCGTCAACTCCATCTAGGGAGTAGGCGGTATACTTAGATAGCAGAATAGGAAACGATGCTTCCAGGATACCTCTAGGATACCTACATATGTAGATACTTAGATGAAAGGAAAACCAAGGTTTAGGCTTAGTTGAACTCAAAAACAGCTGTCAAGAAACCTTCACCACCATAGGAGTTTCTCGGCCGAACTAGACTGCGCGACGTCGAGTGGTTTGTTCAACCTACTTACTACCTAATAATGGCGTAGCTAACGGTCAACCATACGGTCCATATCCATACTAGTAATTGTGTGTGTGTGTGCCTGTGAGAGGGTGAATGAATATGGGATATGGGGTACCTAGGTAGTCGGGACATGTAAGTATGTAGTATGTATCTGCTACAGACGCCGGCGAGATAGGGAAAACAGCAATTGCATGTAGGTACCGTACTTGATAATTAACAGATACAATGTACGTTTGGCAGAAAAGTAGCGCATAATAATACCGTACATATGGGTATGTAGGTAGATTGTTTCTTGGTGTATTTGCAAGTAACATACCTAGTAACATAAGCAGTACTGCAGCAGTGAATACTTACCTGCCAGTACTACACTAATAGGCTCTCGGGTATTCGCATTTTCTCAATTCATCGTAGTCCTGATAGGCCAGAGCACTACTGAATGAATGAATGATGAACGGGACAACGATGGGAACACGATGCGACAAATTGGGAGATGGAGATGGGGCAGAATGGGGGATGGGGCCGGTGGGTCCGCACTGTAGCGCGATGTCGCGAGACACCGAGCACCAGGCCCAGCAAGCACCAGGACCAGCCAGCAACAGGCCCCGGCTTGACTTGCACCCATTTTGGCGAGGAGAGCTTCTTCGGCGGATCCATCCATCCATCACGTCGCCCGTCTCCTATGGCCTCCTAGCCTTTAAAAATCCGAGCTGCCCGTCGCAATTGACGTTCTCGTTTTTCTCTTTTCTCTCTTACCGCGTAGAGACTTGTTCAAATCGACTCGTCAACTTTCAATAGGTTCTCGACGCCGGTGACTTCCACCATACGCTCTCTCTCTCCTCTCTCTCTCTATCTCCCACCATTCCCTCCCCTTATCTAATAGTGTCTTTCTTCTTGTAGGTGCAAACTTCTCTCAATTCCTCTGCGCCTGGCGCAGTCTCACCCTCGCAACAACATCATTTCACCTAGCACCTGCTTGCATTCCATCTGCAGAACCCCGCTACTTCTACATCTCGATTGCAATCACTACCTTCCCAGCACCTGAGCCCTATGCCATAGCCTTATGTGTGACGTACACATTGTTCTAACGCGTTGTTGAAGTAGTAGCAACTCTAGCATAGCGAGTAGATCTCGACTATAGCAATAACTCCTCGCCAGCATGGCTGAGTCTAATAATTCTGCCGCCGCGCCGGCAATCCAAACCAACATCGAGTCGGGTCACTTCGACGAGAAGGCTGCCCACCACAACACCGAGCCTGCCCACACCAAGCCCAAGGTTGACGACGGCGAGGAGGAAGATGAGGACATTGACGCCCTGATCGAGGACCTTGAGTCCGACGATGGTGGGGATGAGGAAGAGGAGGAGGAAGGCCAGGGTGTTGGCCAGGGTCGTACCATTCCCGAGGAAATGCTCAACACTGATACCCGTCTCGGTCTGACAGAATGTAAGTTGACGAGACCGATGTACAACACTCAATTGGATTGCGCGCAACGAATCCAAGTCGATAGTGCCTCTCGGAGCCGGGCCCGCGGGTTGCAGTGTTGCTAATTGTCTCACAGCTGAGGTTACCAACCGTCGTCGCAAGTATGGTCTCAACCAGATGAAGGAGGAGAAGGAGAACCTAATCCTCAAGTTCTTCGTAAGTGGGCTCCTCGTCGTCTGCTCGACCCTGGCTAATCAATTCGCTCTAGGGTTTCTTCGTTGGTCCCATTCAGTTCGTCATGGAGGCTGCTGCCGTCCTTGCCGCTGGTTTGGAAGACTGGGTCGATTTCGGTGTCATTATTGGTCTGCTATTGCTCAACGCTGCTGTTGGTTTCATCCAAGAATACCAGGCTGGTTCCATTGTCGATGAGTTGAAGAAGACACTTGCCCTCAAGGCCGTCGTTCTCCGTGACGGTACTCTCAAGGAGATTGAGGCTCCCCAAGTCGTCCCTGGTGATATCCTGCAGGTTGAAGAGGGTACTATCATTCCCGCTGATGGCCGTATCGTTACCGATGACGCTTTCCTTCAAGTCGATCAGTCTGCCCTCACTGGTGAGTCTCTTGCTGTTGACAAGCACAAGAACGACCAGTGCTTTGCTTCCTCCGCCGTCAAGCGTGGTGAGGCCTTCATGGTCGTTACTGCTACTGGTGACAACACCTTCGTCGGTCGCGCTGCTGCCCTGGTCAGCCAGGCTTCCAGCGGCACTGGTCACTTCACTGAGGTCCTCAACGGCATTGGTACGATTCTGCTTGTTCTCGTCATCCTGACTCTTCTGGTTGTTTGGGTTTCTTCTTTCTACCGCTCCAACCCCATCGTTGAGATCTTGGGCTTCACCCTCGCTATCACCATTGTTGGTGTCCCCGTCGGTCTTCCCGCCGTCGTTACCACCACCATGGCTGTCGGTGCTGCTTTCCTCGCCAAGAAGAAGGCTATTGTCCAGAAGCTCTCGGCCATTGAGTCCCTTGCTGGTGTCGAGATTCTTTGCTCTGACAAGACCGGTACTCTGACTAAGAACAAGCTTTCTCTGTCTGAGCCCTTTACTGTTGCTGGTGTTGAGCCCGATGACCTCATGCTTACTGCTTGCTTGGCTGCCTCTCGCAAGAAGAAGGGTATGGATGCCATCGACAAGGCTTTCCTCAAGGCCCTCAAGTACTATCCTCGTGCCAAGGGTGTCCTCTCTAAGTACATTGTCAAGGAATTCTACCCCTTCGACCCCGTCTCCAAGAAGGTTACTGCCATCGTCGAGTCTCCCCAGGGTGAGATCATCACTTGCGTCAAGGGTGCTCCTCTTTTCGTCCTGAAGACTGTTGCTGAAGACCACCCCGTCCCTGAGGAGATCGACCAGGCCTACAAGAACAAGGTCGCTGAGTTCGCTACCCGTGGTTTCCGTTCTCTTGGTGTTGCCCGCAAGCGTGGTGAGGGTGCTTGGGAGATTCTCGGTATCATGCCTTGCTCTGACCCTCCCCGTCACGACACTGCTCGCACTATCAACGAAGCCAAGCGTATGGGTCTCTCTATTAAGATGCTTACTGGTGACGCTGTCGGTATCGCTCGTGAAACTTCTCGTCAACTCGGTCTCGGTACCAACGTCTATAACGCTGAGCGTCTTGGTCTTGGTGGCGGCGGTGACATGCCCGGCTCTGAGGTCTACGATTTCGTTGAGGCTGCTGATGGTTTCGCTGAGGTTTTCCCCCAACACAAGTACAATGTCGTCGAAATTCTGCAACAGCGTGGTTACCTTGTTGGTATGACTGGTGACGGTGTCAACGATGCTCCCTCATTGAAGAAGGCCGACACTGGTATCGCTGTCGAGGGTGCCTCCGATGCTGCTCGTTCCGCTGCCGATATCGTCTTCTTGGCTCCTGGTCTTGGTGCTATTATTGATGCTCTTAAGACTTCCCGCCAGATTTTCCACCGTATGTACGCTTATGTCGTCTACCGTATTGCTCTGTCCCTCCACTTGGAGATCTACCTTGGTCTCTGGATTGCCATCCTCAACCGATCTCTCAACATTGAGCTCGTTGTCTTCATTGCCATCTTCGCTGATGTTGCTACCCTGGCCATTGCTTACGATAACGCTCCTTACTCCATGAGCCCCGTCAAATGGAACTTGCCTAAGCTCTGGGGTATGTCCGTCATTCTCGGTGTAATTCTCGCTGTCGGTACCTGGATTACTGTCACCACCCTCTACGCCAACTCTGAGAACGGTGGTATTGTCCAGAACAACGGTAACCTCGATGAAGTCCTCTTCCTTGAGATCTCTCTTACCGAGAACTGGCTCATCTTCATCACTCGTGCCAACGGTCCTTTCTGGTCGTCCATCCCTTCGTGGCAATTGACTGGGGCTATCTTCCTCGTCGATGTCATCGCTACTCTCTTCTGTATCTTCGGTTGGTTCGAGGACGGATACACCCACATTGTCGCCGTTGTCCGTATCTGGATCTTCTCGTTCGGTGTCTTCAGCGTCATGGCCGGTGTCTACTACTTCCTCCAGGACAGCTCTGGATTCGACAACCTGATGCACGGCAAGTCTCCCAAGGGAAGCCAAAAGCAACGCTCCCTTGAAGACTTCGGTAAGTTTTAATCGATTACCATTGCATTGCATGATCCCCTAGCTAACTTTGTTTCACAGTCGTCTCACTCCAGCGTGTCTCCACCCAGCACGAAAAGTCGCAGTAAATGGTCGACAAGTGACACGGCGCGGCAATCCCCGCCAGGCCACGCCAATCGGCCCCCTTCTTCGTTGTGTTACATACCTTTGCCATTCGGTGTATACACTAGATAGACCTCCGTCTGGCTTGGGGGTCGAACGATCACTCTTTATAATTTCATTTTTTGTAAACTGAATGATGCGGCGGGCGGACTTCGGTCATATACCCTACCTATACGTCTTTAGACTTAATTAAATAAGAAAGTAAAACCTAGTTGTTTAACCTAAATGTTCGCGATGTGACTTTCGTGTTGCCACCTAACCACACAAGTGTAACGCCGCTTCTAACAAATTTTGACGGTTGTGTCGTATTCCATATCTCCAGCTGGTGTCGGATCGTTTCCAGTGTTTGCATCATAATTTTTTTTTCGGTCTGGCGCCCCGACCGTAAGTGCCAGCCCTTGGTGAACACCTGACGTCACGTTCCACTATCATCGTCCCTTGCTTCATTTCACTTCGTTTGGCGAACCATCATTCGAGCTTGTACGACACTATCTGGCCTATGAAGTATCTATCTAGATATCTCTCGATACACGATGGACTTATTCCTTTACACCTCCGGGAAGTGAAAACGGTTTGGTTTGCTACCAAGTCGCCGCCATCGCAAATCTTCTATCTCTTGGCGGAGTTCTACACAACACATACCTATCTTCATTCAGCCTCTTTACACATGAGAACGCGGGTATGAATATTCCAGGGTACTACTACGGTTTGTGAAACCCATATGACCTGCTCATTCTGTTCTCCTTCACCTTCATTCAACTACTTTATGTGTCCCTTAGAACCTATATCGGCAAGGAAGTCAAGTCAAGCAAGCTGACAAACACTCTTGGATAGATTCCGAGAAGCGCCGCTATTTCAAGGTTGAGAATAGTAAGACCGCGCCTGCCAATGCTGTCTGGTCCTCCGACACTGTGAAACGGCGGAAGCTTCGCGAACAGGAAACCGTAGCCGCCGTGCGGCACTCGAACCTCGCCAAGAGCCGGATCAAGCGGGCAAGGGTGCTTCATGATCCGTTGACGGGCGGCTTCTTCGCTCGTGAGTATGGCGCCGTGAAAGATGACATGCAAGCCGCCTGCTTTGCCGATGGCTTGAGACACAAAGGCGCCCTTCAGTTACTGCCGCTGGCCGCCTGGAATGACCGTAGGGACTCGTTTATCAGCCGTATGCTCATAACCGGCTATGACTATAAGACTGGGCTGTGTAATCTGTACGCAGGTATGTCACTGATAGGCCCAGTTCCTTCGTAATTTTGTTGTCTTCAAGATATGATGATAACATTGCCATCGTAGCCTACCAAGAGAACCGATTTCTTGCCACCTACTTAGTGCGAGATAAGAACGGGTTGTATGTACTTCAATGATATTTATTTAAAGTCGTCTCCTTGTCTCATAAGCGGAAACGAAGACGAAATAACTAACAGTGTTCTTTTTGGTATTCGTTTCACAGCCTCGATCGGAGTGTTCTAGCCAACTATCGCTTCTCAACGTCTGTGCCCGATATGCAATACCAGTCAGTAGCGTCGCAAATCTCAGATATCAAGTACCATGAACCCAGCAACTCTATTCTCGTGGCGGCAAATGGACCTCCCGAGCACAGCAATATCAGTTCTGTGCAGAAGTGTTCGCCCGTCATTGACGCTGGAAACGAAGACTCTCGACGTCCACTCTGGCTTGTCCCCTCACGTAAGTTCGTGATGCTGGTCTATTTCCCCTGTCTATACCTCCCATTACCCTTTGTCTGTTATGATGATCATCTCATGTTGTAGTTGGGTTTCAGCTTCCACATTACTTACTTGCGCGCTTTAGCCTTTGAACCTTTGACGATAGGGAGAGACGGTAGAAGTGGCAAGCTTCGTTACAATGACTACGGGTCGAATTGTGTTGCACCTGCGCCGGCATCTTCATCGTTGGTGTGCGCGGTCGGTACGAGCCAAGGAATCGTACAGTGGGACAGTAACTTCTCATGCTCTGTCCCAACCAAGCTCGAACCACATAACAGATTATTTAACGACGTGTTCGCCATTGATTTCCATCCGAACCACGGAGAAGTCTTCCGATTCGGCGGGCGACCGGGAGTACTATTTACTGCCGACACACGCACACCATCCACTGCATGGTCTTATGTCAAGCTCCCTTCCACTATCACGCACCTCAGGTGTCTTAACGGCGGGAATCAGGTCCTTGTAGCTGGGCTGGAAAACTGTCTTGGAGTATATGACCTGCGATTCTCGCCCTCGCAGCGTGTGGGCAGCCACGACGGTGATGACGGTGACAGTGTTGGAAATAGCAATGGAAATGGAAACAAACGCAACAATGGCTATAACCGTCCTAACAAGTCTCGCTGGCGCCGTACTGGTGGTAATACTACAGAAAAATCGTGGCAAAAGCCTAAAGTCAACCCAGTCATAAGATTCGAACATTACCACAATGCCGCACATATCGAAATCGGCTTCGCATACGATGCGCCCACAGGCATCGTAGCGGCCGCTCACGACGACGACCTAGACATAATCGCGCTCTACTCCGTACGCACCGGTTCGCGCCTCCGCGAGCTCGAACTCAACGTACATGCGTGCAACAAGCTGTCGAGCTATGGATATCGGCCAGGACCGCAATACCCCACGCCAAGAAACACGCGTGTTGTCCAGAGCCTGCAGTTCGCGACTTTCCCCGGCGACCGCACGCCTACACTCTTCGCCGGCAGCGGACCGGAAACAGGCATCACCGCGTTCTCGTTCAACGATGATTCGGCGGATGAGAGGTACATCCGTCGGAAATTCGAGGACACCCGCCGGGTGATTCTCTCGTAAAGCTTCTAAAACATAGATATAAGCCCGGGGGCAGATTAGAGGGAAGGTAAACCAAATGAGGAAGGAAGAGGGAGGATTAGATTAGGGGAATATATCAAATGCTGGAAAAGGGTAAGAGGGGCTATCTATCCACTTGAGATTTGCTAAATACCCATAGACAGGTAAGTAAGGAATAATTAATGATACCAAAATCTTCGATGATAATACCTGCCAACTATGAGGCAGGCGCGGAAGAAACGTGATTACTACCCCCGTCTGCACCTCTTCTTGATTCGATGCGTCTCGTGAGCATGTATCACATTACTTATGCATCTGGTCGTGTGTTTATTTGTCTCTTCGTCATATCACATGTATACACGGCGACATGTATTTCACAATTTCTCTCCTCTCTCTCTCTCTCTCACACACACACACACACACATATATATATATATGTATGTATGTATGTATTCACTCAAACAAATCACATCCCCGTCCGTCCCAGCTTAACAACTTCACAACTCGACCAGCACTTGCAATTCACGAATAACAGCCGATATACTTCGTACCCAAAGATATGTAGTTATAGATATTATTTATTAATCCCCCCTAAAACCAAGCAAAGTAACCAACTAAACCCCCACCATCCCTAAACACCCCCCAAAAAATTACATCATAGAAAAATAAAATAAAATAGTGTAACTACATGTAAAAGAAGCATAAATACTTTTCTCTACAAGATCGTCTCGCATTAACCCCATCATAACATAACAATACACATACAAACCCCCTTGGAAAAAGAAAAAGAAAACAGAAGAAAAGAAGAGAGAGAAGAGAGTGATCATACTTGTCATCCCCTATGCCCAAGTAGTTTAGTATCCATATTATACTCTAAAAAGCGTCGTAGTAACGCATAAAACATTAATCTAACAATACAATCAAAAGACAAATCCTCATTAAAACTTCTTTATCTCAATTGTTCTATCGTGTCTCATGCTAATTTGACTCGGGATTTCTAGCGCCAATTCGACTCAGAGACTCTGCCCTGAGTCTCGTTCTGAGTCTGAGTTTGGTTCTGATTCAGCGAACTCCCGTCGCTTTTGATATTATATGTGCCGCGAGCCTCCGGACAAGTCTGATCGAACGCGTCGCCGAGGGTCCAATTATCTATTCGGTGCAGATGGCGCAAGAAAACAGGATTGATAATGGTCTCGCTGCCGTCGGGGGTCACTATGAGGGCGTCGGTTTCTTCGTACGGCCAATTAAGGGATATCGTCATCGTGTAAGACACGAAGATTTCGTCGAGCTGGAACTTAGGCGAAGTGTAGTTACGGATGAACAGTTCGCGTAGGCCAGGAAAGGGGAGATAGTCGAGCCAGGCAGGGTGTGGGATGGTGTATTGGACCTCCAACGGCCGTGCAAATTCCGGTATAAGTTTAAAATTGTCTTCAGTCGGGCTAATGTGCCACCGCACTACAAGACCAAGGATCAGCAATCATTATCTTGGTAAAGATTCGCAAATTTCTTGGGCTATGTGCACTTCTTAAACGGCATGATATGTATGACACATTTCTTGGTGCCTTTCAGATTGAGGACAAGCTGCAGTATTGTGAGTGAATTTACTTACTGATCACGAACATGACATATAAGACAGCCACTTTCTCAGGCACTGTGCAAATTCCAGGAAATGTGGCCAGAATATCCGTAAAGACCTTAGATACTGGATGGGACCACGTGCCCTCGACTGGATTAAGCAACGAAATAATGGAAGGGTATTCCGGTCCTACCAGCTCTCTTGTTGGCACACCTTCAGCGGCGCGTTGGCGCCGTTCTTGCATGAAATCTAATAAGACGTGATCGAGTGGACAAGTGGCTGGTGTATGCTTGATTGGGATATTGGCTCTCGACCACGACGCCTGAGGAAAATTGGGGGGATCGGGTGCATATTTAATAGACTGATATTGCTGTGTCAATGTTGGGGGTGGTGCGTTATTAGTTGTGGAATTATCATTATCACGACCGAAATGCATGGCAACACTCCAATCATGTCTCATCGGTAGGTGCTGATAAGCAGATGAGTCCTGAGCTCCGTTCGCTCCCGTCTGCATCTTACTTAGACGCTGTGAAGGATCAAGAAGAGAATCGAGTCGTATACGCTCGTCACCTAGGTTTAGGTTCGGCGTTCTATGTTGATGGCTATCTATATCGGGCTGCGAGCTTGGCTGTACTATTTGGCCAAACCGGGATGATTCAACGCCGGATTGTGGTGTTGATGCAGCCCCGGGCGTCGACCTACCATGAGAAGAATAAGATGAAAGCTGTTTTAATTGCTGCTGCTGCTCCTGGGCAGATTGTATAGAGTTATATGCCGAAATAGGAGAGGTAAAAGTACTTGTTCCTGCAACTCACAGGGTTAGTCATGGTTGAACATCGGAATGTGGCGACTAAGGATTTGGATTAATTCGTGTTAACCTACCTGTATCCCCCTTTGGTAATAAGGGTTGCAGTAACGCTACAACAGAAGCCATATGGGATTGAAGCTCTACAATTTTAGCCTCGGCAGCCTCTTTTTCGCGGATTACCTTCTGGAGCTCCTGGTACGGCTTTTGGGCAGTTAATTCCTGTATCCTCTTCTCGAGGCCGTCAATTTGGTTCCGAGTACGCTCTCTTATAGCGCGTTGAGCTTCTCGATCTGTCATGGTCAAGTTAGATACTTCCTTTTCACCACGAATCGAGGGAACACAAAGATGTGGCTAGAATGCCCGTACAGATACATTTTCCAAAAGGACGTCTGTATACACTAGATGAATTATATGGATAATAGCAGCAGGCGAAGAACAAGAACAACAACGACAGTATAGTATAAAGGGGCACTGATGAGGGTATAAGAGAGAATGAGCGTACCGTTGGCTCGTTTCTTGGCTAGCTGCTCTGGCGTTAGGTTGGCAACGCCTCTAGATCCGGGAGCGCCAGTACGTCGCCTCTTAGTGCGTTGGTCCTGGGGTATATCCGAGACATTGTCTCTGGCACTAGGTAACGAGCCAGTTGACTCTGGGGATTGGCCATCGTGTGACGAGGACGGCCCACGCTTGTAGAGACTCTGTTGATTGGGTGGAGGAGGTCCAGCCACCGACTCGGATACGGCAGTGAAAGGACCGGAAGTTACCACGGGTATCCCCGTGGTAACACCAGCAAGAGTAGTGTCAGAGGCACTGACAACAGCAGCAGAAGTTGACTGGATGCCGAGTCTGGGCTCAGTGGAGGCGCTGGCGGTAGTAGACCCCGGAGTGGGGGTAAGACGGTTGGTGGAGGTCGAGGCCGGGGATGTGGATGGAAGCATTATTAAAATCTAGAAACAGAAAAAAGAAAAAAAAAAGATACATGGATGTAGCTGACGTGTGTGCCGTATGTAACACAGGACCCGTCTTCGTCACATCACCACTCGATTATTCATCCAGTTCGCCTCAAGTCATGAAAGCTGACCCGTCATACGTACACGTCCTATACGCATACATGTGTGTGTGTACCTGAGTGTGCAAGGATGGGTATGACCATCAGCTTCCGGCCGGCCTCACAGTTCTGCACAGTCGACACCCGGTGGTGGATTCGTGCGGATGCTTGAGGGCCACCGGGAGCCTCGGCCTATAGTGTGTATGTACCGCGTACGCGTAGAAGGGCAGCGAGGTACTATGGCGAGTGGGTGGTAGACAGGCAGGTGGATGACGGGCGGTGGGCGAATCGACCGGTAGGGCTGAATGGGGACGGGATGTGACGCTAGAGTCGTACCTAGATTGGCAGTTCGACGGGGCAAGCCAGGCCGGGACTGGGCACTCGGAATTGCATTGGGGGATGGAGTGAGACTGTCGGGGTCTTGTCAGGGTGTGGACGGGGTGTGGACGGGGTGTGAATGGGGTGCGTGAGCTCGCGCGAAGGTCGCAGGCGGGAGACTGGAGACTGGAGGCAGAAAACCCCATCGTGACCACGCTTGGCAGTGTCTCGTTCTCGGCGTTTTCAGTCAAGTGGGGACTGCCATGAATCAGAAGACGTCTCAGGGAAAGAGCCAGATGACTCGATGGAGCTGAACCAGGCACGAATGTACGAATGTGGTGCTAGCGCAGTACCAGCCTGCCATATAATGATATACTTAAGTAAGTATGGTAGCATATGGTAGCATATGGTAGCAGATGACAGCCGTTCATTATCCCTCTGGTACCAGAGGGTACCTCTGGGCGACTCATTAGCGAGCGTCCTCGCTAGGTATCCTGAAATGGAAGAAGACATCGTCATCAGAATTATCCTTTTCTTCATTTCCTTTGTCGGTGTGTATACGTAGGCGTGTTGAAGTTAGATTTGGTTGGTTCCGCCCAGTTCCGGCTGGTAGTTCACCAGGGTTCTCGTACTCCTTGTTGGCCCGGGGGGGGGGGGGGGATCCATCACAATCAATCATCTGCCTGCCAGATACCTACATGCAAAGTAGGTAGCCATAGTATCGGTTCTGCTCCAAGAAGTAGGTAGGTCGCCCCGAGCCAATATGCTATGGGTAGGTGCTTAGTCTAAGTAGGGCTAATAGACGCCTCATTCACTTCGATTTGGAAATCAGCAATGCATGCGAAGCTTCTGGATTGTTTAGCTTGTTCAGCTGCTATTAGCTCAGTTGAATTACTGTATCGTCTCCCTTTTCGTCTGTAAAACGCTGTACATGAATCCTACATAACACTATACGTATATGCTTAGCAGTTATGTAGGTAGTCTATCATCCCGTGAAGGCATACTGTGTTTCCCACGGGTTCCTCGAGGTAATCATTACATTGTACTGCTACCCATGCCCAATAGCCATCATCTGCTCTTACGTTGCCCCTTCCCAATGGTCGTGTACTCCTTCACGTCTTGATGGCTATGTTTCCTCTCATGCTTTAATCTGCAGATGCCCTAGCCAGTGCTTCAAGTAGGTGTGGTGGGAACCTGTACCGCAGCTGACTGGTATACGTGGTCAAATCTATGCTAATCTGCTTGAGGTTGTCGCACATAGCCCGGCGCGACCCTTCGTTGCCACTAAATTGTGCGCTCATAAGCCGCTCTCGCTGTCGGATGCAACACGTGATGGACCACATCAGCAAGTTCGGAACGTTGATGGCCACCGCCTGCGACAGTCCCGAGAATTTGGATGCGTAGTGCCGGACTCTCGTAGGGTCGCCACCAGCATCTAATGGAAGAATTTCGAGCGCGCGGATTTTCTACAGGCTGGGTCAGTAGGATCCTCGAGGAGAGAAGATAGATTGATGAAAAACTTACATCCAACGCATCGGGCCATTGACCAACTTCCACAAGATTCTTAATCTCGCTCATTTGCAAGAGAAGGTGACAAGCAATTCGGTTTTGGTTCTGGATTTTGGTTGAGAACATAGCATCTTTCTCATACATGGACATCATGGTGTAGGCGAGCTGAATGGGGTCATCCAGAGATGCGAGGCTTAAGCTGCTTCCGGGTTGTGCTTCAGGCTTCTCACCACTGGCGCGTGGTTTGACAGGCACGAGACGCATAGGATCTTCGCCAATCTCAAGTGAGATAGCCTCGCTCAAAGCGCGACTAACAATTGTGACAACGCTATCGTAATCTCCGGCAAGATGATATAACAACACGGCATCCGTTGTCCGACCATTGTCGTCAGCAAATCGAGCTGCTTGGAGAGTAACCGTCCTAACGAAATCATCCTCCTCCTGCAATCCTATCAGTGGACCGCGTTCCTCAATGAGACCTGTAATACGGCGTCCATCTGGCCTAATGTCACCAATCAGCTTGCTAAATTCTCTTGTCTCCAGCACCAGCTCTCGGAGGGCCACATGACATAACTCTGCCTGCTGACGCCCTTGTTCTCCTTCTAGATCAGCATTGAGACAGATGAGAGTGAGATAATCCACTGCAGAGTTCACATCGGCGGCACGGAAATCTCTTGTGTAGTATCCTAGCATTCGGCCGAAGCTTAGCTGCGGCTTTGAGCGAGTGTCATAAGATAGGAGTGTGTCCGATGTATTCCACGGATCGGCTGGTCGAAGGAGGCCGTAGTACTCTAGACCAATCGCGAAATGGATAGCGTCCACATAGGAGAATGTATAAAGATACGATATGGCTTGCTCAAACATGCCTGCCAAGATTTGCAGGTAGAAAAACATGCCAAAGGTACCATTGGTATCTTCTGTAGGATTCTTGGGGAAATGCTTAAGTCCAATCTCCCGAATGCTTGTGCGAAGATCCTGTAGCCCGTACGACTCGGTAGCCACCTCGGTTGACTTGTCATTTTCACGAGCAAGATTGAACTGAAGCCAAACCCAGTCGTCAATCTCTGTATTCAAGTTGTCAAGACTGCGGTTGCTGACATCGCACCGTCCAATAATCTTGTAACAAGCCATTCGGTAGGGGTCTATGGAATTCTCGGGGGCATTGCGAACTCTCTGGTTGTATTCATTGTTGCATCGGTCTTGTAGTTGGCGCCTCAGCCGTCTTTCAGGGCTACCCACATACTCGAGAAGGTAAGAAGCGAATGTCCTATCAATGGTTCGGAACACTGTAGCTTGTGCCTTGATGTAATGTGCAGCCTCATCAACATGACCAGAGCGTAGCAGGAAGAATACTATTGCCCAGACAAATTCTCCTTCCGCATCCTGCTGAAGCTCGATGTTGTCGGGTACTAGGTCTCGTCTAGCATTTCGTAAGCGCACGTATGCCTGGATCTTGCTGATAACGTCGGGCCGCCCTCCAAGAGCAGCTTCCCGAGGATGTTTCGCTATAACACTTTCAACCTCTTGGAAAAACTTTCGTTCTAGAAAGCGATTTGCACCGTCGAGTATCCTTCTTCTCATCTGCAAGGAAGCAGCAGACTTTTCGTTCAAGTCCAAATAACTATCCTTGAACTGGCGCTCTCGAGCCGTTGCGTCTCCGGCAAATGTCTCGGCCTCCGGATTTTCACCAACTATGAACATGGCAGCATTATAGGCATCAACAAGCTGCTGAGCATGCCTATCGCCGGTTCTGCTCTCCACCTGGGCAAACTCATTAAAGATGGCATATGGTGTCTTCTCCAGACGAGCCAAGTTGAGATCTCTAACGCGCTCGGCGAGTTTAGCTTGCTTCTCTCTAATCAACCGGTCTTCAGTTGATGTGCCGTTGGGCCCCACAGCTGGGCTACCTGCGGCATCTTCCACGTCTTTGAACTCAGGCTGGTGAAGACCAATTCTAGTTGGCGTTCCAATGACTGACTTCTGCATGGCTGAGCGGCCGAAAGCACTACCCTTCATAGTAGACGCAGCAGCTCGAGAAGCCTTTGGATTTCTTCGTGAGCGTCCAAATCCTCCCGACGTTTCTCTGCCTGGTGTTCCGGCGTTGTGTTCACCTGATCCGTCTTCCCTTGGTTTGATACCAAAATGCTCATATATACGCTTTCTCTGTGCCTCCCATTCCATTGTAATATTGTCCTCCAAGAAGTTGTCAAAGTCTCTGGTTGATCTCTCAAGACCGTCAGCAATCATACTCAGCGTAGTTTTTGACTGGAGGTTGGCAAGATATGCTTCAACATCGACTTCTGGCGCAGCAGAAGCAGTAGTTGGTCGGTCAACACGGCCTGCAGTACTAGCACTGAAGTATTTCAGATCTTTCACGGCAGCACCAGGGTCCACACCGGAGGCAGCTAACATATATTGAGCTCTGCCATGCTGGAGAGGATCAACTTGTGGTCCTAATTTTCGAAGGCGTTGCCGGAGATCGCCCAATCCCAGCTGCAAACTAGGAAGGTCCTCCAAGGGGGATTCGCCCTGAGCTTGTTTCTTGCTCTTTGCAAGGAGGCTGTCAAAATAGCCCGTCGTGTTTCCTTGGGGAAGCGCACCATTGTTGGTCGACGCGGTAGGTTGCTGACTGGCTCCAAATAGGCTCGATGTACCCGCGTTTTGATTAGATGTTGGGGCGCCCAGCCCTAAGCCAGAAGGTTGAGTCGCGGTTCCACCGAATAACCCTGGTCCTTGTGTTTGTGGTTGCTGTTGTTGCGCGGTGTTTCCGAGTGTTGAGCCAAACAATCCGCCAGCGGTACCAGTAGCCGCAGGTTGAGCTGTCTGGTTCCCAAACAAACTCCCGGATTGTGCCTGTGGCTGTTGTGTAGCAGTCGAGTTTGCGAATAGGCTAGGCGTCTGGGATGTCTGAGGCTGCTGGCTACCAGTATTGAACAAGCTCGGCGTAGCATTCTGAGTCTGGGATGTCTGAGGCTGCTGGCTACCAGTATTGAACAAACTCGGCGTAGTATTCTGAGTCTGGTTCTGCGCAGTCGAGCTTGCGAACAAGTTAGGCCTCTGGCCACTAGGCTGTTGACCAAAGAGACTCAATCGCGGGGCTGCATTCTGCTGCGGCTGCTGCTGCTGGGCAGTAGAAGCCCCGAAGAGCGACATGGCTAGGACGGTAAGGCTAAAGACGCGGTCGGGTCGGATCGATTGAGTCGTGATACTTTCAATCACAGGGCGATGGGATGGAGCTTGGGGGATGGAGGATGGCTGGCCGGACGCGAAGAAATCTAGGTGTTGCAATTCTGCAGGACGACACACCAGAAAAAAGAGGTCAGGATGACGTGGTAGATACTCAGGTAGTTATTCAGCCAGCGCTACCTCTCTACCCAACTGCGCTTTAGCTTGAGATGTCTGGCAGCTCGAGGCACTGGAAGCTATCGAAATTTCCAGATTCCAAGACAAGGCTGAAAGAAAACAATCAACATGGGCAGGGAAGCTCCGTTGCTGGCTTTGTGCACGGGCCAATCATCTGAACCATTCCGGCGCCTAGTGCTTTTCTACGCGCATCACCTCCCCACAAAAAGCTGCCTAGCTTGAATCTACAGTACACCCAACTACCTACAAATAGCGGCTTAAGGTGTACCTAGCTTTAAGTACACCGCATACCTGCATGGGTGTCATCTTTACCACAAGCTTTATTTTCTCTCGCAGACATCGAATACTATGTAATGTGTTACAAATCAACATATAGCGAGGTATATGGCTGTCAATTATGTGATATTTGAATTCTAACCATAGCAACCATTGTATGATCTATATACCTAGCCAACCTAACAGCGCTTGCTTACAAAAAACGGCATCTCATCCGCGAAGTATCCCAATATCACGAAATATCATCCTTTTCCCCCTTCTTTTATTTCCATTTATTTGGGACCCCAGCTGGTAGTCGCCTCATCCACCTTCTTGCGGTAGTCTTGCTGAGTGCGGCATTGGTCGAGGAAGACCTCGTACTTGGTGTCGAGTAACTTCTTCTCGTTCGCGTTCTTTCCGGGCTTCACGAGCCGACCGGGCTTGCTCATGCGGTCCATGATGCTCCAGAGATTCTCGGTCGCGCCTTCACTATCGGCACTGGCTGCTTTAGCTCCGAGCATGGCCGCCCCGTGTACAACAGCCGCGTGTACGTATCGTGGGATAAGCACCGGCATGTCGCAGCAGGTCGCGATAAGATTCATAAGCATTTCATTCTGACACTGGCTGCCTGACATGAAGATGGTCTGTATGTTATGGCCCTCCTTGTTCATAGCCTCTACAATCTGTCGTGTCTGCAACGCGATGAACTCCATCGTGGCATAATAATAGAGCGCTAAGCCATCCACGCTAGAATCGGAGCTGAGGCCGATGACGGCACCCTTCATGTTTGGATCCGCGACGGGTGAACGGTTGCCCCATAGGTCGCCGTAGAAGAAGAAGTGTCTCCCGAGATACGATACCGTCGGTGCTTCGGCCTTTTCGGCTAACTCTCGGAGGTGGACGTTCAAGTAATCATAGACATTCATTTGCGTCGCTTCTGCAAGGGGTATAACGTCCTTATGCGCCGGATGTGTTTCAATGACATGGCGTAAAAGTTCTCCAGTCGCTGACTGGCCGCCCTCTGCCAGCCAAAACCCTGGGAGAAGAACGTCACGGTACGGTCCCCATACACCATTGACGAACACAGGTTTCTCGGACAAAGCTAGGTGGCAGGTTGAGGTACCAGCCACAGCGGCAAGTCTTGTCGAGGCCTGGGCTAGGTCGTTTGCAGGATGAGTTTCGTCTGCGTGTCCGTATTGCGTATCGACCTTAGCTCCTACCGTGCCAATCCAACCGGCGTAGGCATCAATAACGCCACTGCCGACTGCGATTCCAGCAGGTATTCCGAGCTGCTTGCTAGCATGCTCTGACAGTGTGCCGACTAATTCACCCGCACTCATGTACTTGCCATTCTGCAAACTGAGTTAGTGAACTCCTCTTACGATCGAACACGTTAAAGTAAATAGGCTCACCACCCCGTCGACTCCTCCCATGCGCTTGAAGTTGTCTTCAACCAAGTCGCTCAGTCCAATTGTATGGTAAAAATCCTCTTGCCAGCCCTTGACACTTCCGTCGACGCCAACGGGGACGTATCCTTGCTTGCAGACGGTGCTGCAGAAGCTGCGGGTCTCGTTGCCTGTGGCCAAGTGCGTAAGAGCATCTGCTAAATCGTAAAATTTGCAGCGACTGAAAAGTTCCGGGGGCATATTGTTCTTAAGCCAGAGTACCTTGGGGATTTCCATCTCAATACTCATTTTGCCTCCGACATAGCGCAGCAGATTATGGCCAGTAGCGTTAATCTTCTCGGTCTCTTCCACGGGACGATGGTCGAGCCAAAGAATGACATTGCGGTCGTTGCCATCATTCTCAAAGTCGGGTCCGGTGACGGGAACAGGCTCATCGGTGTCGTGTGCAAATACAGCTAGTGAGCAAGTCGCATCGAAGCCGATGCCTTTAATCAATGAAGGGTCAACGCCTGATTGGTGGACAACTCGCTGAACGCAGTGGCAGATACAGTGCCAAATGTCTGTCGTGGATTGTTCCTAATGCGGCACGTCAGCGCAAGGGTCCTAGAATAGGTAAGCCGAAGAGGAGCTTCAGGAGTGCTCACATAGTAACCAGTCTGAGGTTGCCAGAGCTTGATCGCTTCGGAAGCAAGAGCTCTGATGTCTCCTGAAGAATCGATGAGACACGCACGGGCTGAACCCGTACCGACGTCAATCCCTATGTAGTGGTCCTGTGAAGCCATGGCGTGTCAATTGAGAATTCTGACTTGGTTCACGAGAATGGAAATACGGCCTGCTTGAGGGGGCGACCGATGTAAAGGTGCACGTACATTGTTCTCAATGTGAATTACGTTACGAGTACTATCAAATGCCATGGCACGTTAGAGAAGTGGTTTCTACCAATTAGGCGGAGAGCTCAGGTTAAATGTGTGCTTGCTCAGGAGCGCCGTGTATCAGCTTGTACGAGGGCAGCGTGTTTGTTTTATAGCAAACAGGGACAGGGCATGGTAAGATATCGGTCGTTGAGATCATCGAAATCGGTTCACGACTTACTCCATGTTAGGAAATGACGAGCGTCAAGCACAGCAGCCACAGGCGTAATAATGATGGTAAGCCGAGAGGGCAGACAGGGGAGGCGACCTGCGCGGCGATGGTTGTCGGGCGTCCAATGATGTTTCTCGCGGCTGTGTGTCCGTGTGTGGGATTATGCGAGTGTGTGGTGAGGGAATGGGTGCCGATGTGGCTTATTCAGGCCCTGGTGTCGTATCCCGGAATGCGGTAAGCTAAGCAGGCAGGGCAGACAGGGTATCTAGTCGTCGATAGGTATGCAGGGTTCAAACTGCTCAAGGTTCTTCTGGTAAGCAGAGACACAGACAAGTCGACGATCTTGGAAACAAACTGACCAGACACACTCGAGACACTCTTGGGGAAAAGGTACGGTTGGTTCACGAATTGGTAGGAGAGTTGTAACAGGGAAAGATTGATTCCCAAAGGGGGATCTCTTCTTAGATAGCAATTTTCTACTCTACTAGCAAGGGGGGATTCGCTCGAGCTGTCTAGAAAGCTCGAGTGCAGATCGAGTGGAAGCTCTCAGAGCCCTACTGTGGATGGATCTGGATGGAGATAGCTATACCGAGGATCGTCGAGAGCATCCTTCCTTTGGAGGGGTAAAGCGTCGGTGTCGTCACAAGTGGGGGAGATAAGGTGGGGTAGGTGCTCAAAGTGGAAGAAGAGCTGGCGCGAGCTGGGCTTCTGTGGGCAGAGTGTGGGGAGGCTGTCCGGCTTTGCTTCCAGGGCTCGCAGGGCACCACTGGTCTCTGGCCTGTCTGTATGGGCAGTGAGTAAGGACACCTGTGGAAGAGTGCTTAGCTAGTTGCAGAGCTAAGTGTGTTACTTTACAGTAGTTCTGCAGTAGTCGACCGGGTCACAGCCATGTCCAAGGCGCAAGCCAACTCGCCAGGGTCTTTGCATCTCTCGAATGGTGGTTGTCGACAACGACGATGATCATGGATTACTAGTCGAGCTCCCCATTCCCTGGAAACACTCTGCTAAAAAGTTGGGGTCGAGACCAAAGTCGACCCCACTAAAGCTGCATTTTTGCACATCATCTGCACATCCAAAACGACCCTGCAACATTGTGACCGCTAATTCTTATTATCATTACTATTAGTATTAGGTATGAATATCCGGAAGAGCTATTGTTTTCAGAAAAGTGGAAAAGCAGACCTACCTTGGTATTGAAACGAGCATACAAGACGAGCAACAAGGAAAATTCTGATACAAACTTTTTTTTTTTTTTTTTTTTTTTTTTTTTTTTTTTTGGTGAGCACTCCCCGGCACACCGGACCACCTCTACGCTAAAAACAGCTTGACGGACAGGATGTGGGATAGACAACACAAACAAACTCACAGAAACCCAACGTGGACACCTTCGTACATGATGATGATCTGGCATTGATCCCATCCTATCCAGTTAGATGTAGTAGACAGTTCTATGAGCGCTCCTCTCATGCACCAATGTGCCGATCATCCGGTTTTTGCTTTCTCTTATTTCTGCTCATCCCACACCCCCCAAGCAGATAAACACACCGACATACGTACAAGAAGGAGAACAAATAGATAAGTCATCACAACGTCTTGTGCTCGAGTCGGAATCCATATCTTCTCACCATAACGGAGGTGAAGGGGAGATCAAACTTCAAGGCCACTCAAATAAGTATCGTACTCTTCTGTCGGAGCAAGATTCTCCAGAAATCTCTGGAGAAACGGACGCCTACTTATGGCGATGAATAAATGAATCAATAAATAAAAAAAAAAACATCGAAAGACGTAATGTGGGTATAGCCATAGATACTGTACGTAGACTCCATTCACCAAGCTTTCTTCCCTTCCCTTCCCTTCCCTTCCCTTCCCTTTCCTTAACAACGACAACAACACCCAAACCAGAAATAAAAATAAAACGACAATATCGCGCCCTAATCTAACCCATCGCCCTGCTCCTCGACAAGTATCACGACCGTTAAAGTCGCGGCATACGCCTCGCGAATAGCACACGCCATACTAAATTGCGCAAAAACACCGTTAGCAATGTGGCCTTTTCTCCTTGGGCGCTTACACTTTAGATAGGTAATGTGAATGAAGGAGATATCAGAAGAGTAACGAGAAGAGTAATAAATAGTAAGAACGGAAAACTCACCACGTCTTCCCAATATCCGCCACGACAGCGCTCAATCCCCAATGAGAGCACCAAGCCCGCGCAAGGACCTCGTTATCCCTGACACCAAACGCCTCGACGACGAGCACGCGCTCGGCATCATCCGCGTCCTGCGGCACGGTCTTATTCTGCATCATCTGCTGGCCATTGCTCCCGCCGACGGGCGTCGAGACGGCGCTCCTATCCTTCAGGCTTCCGCTGCCGTTGACCGGCGCTGGTCGGACCCAGTCCGTGATCTCGACCACCTCGTCGACCCGCACGACGGTGTGGACGTAGTCGAAGAACAGCGGGTGCGGGCCGTCGGAGCACGGCCACGCGTGGATGAAGCTCACGTCGTAGCTCAGGCGCAGAGGCCAGCTGACGCCGGCGATGGCGAACTGGAGACTCGCGTCGAACCAGCCCGGGCCGCCCGATTCCTGCCCGGCGGATTCGGCGAGGGGTTTCAGGTTGAGCATTTCGATGCGCACCGTGTCGACGTTATCGTCGCTGTCGGGCGTCAAGAGCTCGTACTCCTTCACGGGATATACCTCTGCAGCCGGGCCGAGCGGATCGCAGCGCTCGCTCATGGTGGCCGTGTCCTCGGGGGTCATACGCTGGCGGGACCTGCGACAACGTATCCGCGCGATCTGGTTGCGGCTGAGATCACTCGAGGGACGGGCGGGACCGACCCATCCGGCGACCTCGAGACAAGTGGGCGCGAGGACTTTCCCAACAATGCTGGTTGATGTCCAATACGTATAACTATTACGATATTGGAATCCGCAGTTTGGGTTCAAGTGAGTTAGTAGCGCGAGATGATCCGTCGCCTTATCCGGATCTATGTCGATCAGGCTGTTCATCATGAGGAAGGGGAACGTGGGCTATGGTATATATTAGCATAGGTTCTCACCGTGTGAAGACATATGTCTAGCTGTTAAGGAGATAGTGAACGTTAACTCTACGCCGAAGAACCCTACTTACACCAGGAAGCACCAATCCGCTGAAGAATGCCATCGCATGAGAACTGATTGTCAGTAGGCTTCCTTCCGCATCACGTTCCTTTAGTACGTCCAGCGTTTCCGCAAGATTTGACCATTTCATCATCTGCGCGAACCGCTTAAGCATCTTGGTTTGACGCTTCCTCAACTTATACCGTAGTCGGATTTGTTCAGCCGTCGCGCCGTAATCCTCGATGCGTATATTATCCCTCCAGCGTCTCGCCAGGGCTAGGTTCCATTGAATCTTTGGCGGGATTTGCCCCATGAGGCGTTCTTTAGCCCAGTCGGTGTGCAACCTAGAATTTATACGCAGCTCGAGCTCCAAGCTCAGAAGCACCTGGTAGAAGAATTTCAGATATTGATCGTGATTTGCCGGGCTTGTATCATAGATGAATTTAGTAACGACCTGATTCTTAGGGTTTGTGAAGTCAATCCAGTCGCCGCTAGACAGACATACGACGAGATCCGTAATCTGTTGCTCCATACGTTTATGGGGGCTTGATGTTTTTCCCGGGTCTCGCAAGAATCGCTTGTAAAGTTGCTGATACATGAGCTCCTGATCGTCATCTTCCAGGCCAGCCTCAAGATCCTTGAGCCGCTCAAAGATTTGCGTAAGGTTGACCTCACGCGGCGCCATCCCCGGGTCACGCAATGCTATCATCGGCGGCATTACACTCGATCGGCCCACCCAAGCGTTCAAAGTGATGGTACCCGGCCGGGCGCCAACGCCAAAGGCAACGCTTGGTTGCTCTAATGTCTCCCATGGGGAAGTAGGCGGTCCCGTACCTTGGACCCGTAGACTCATCAGCTGCGTCATCGCATTATGCTGGTTGACAGCGTCGCTCTCATCGCCGTGATTCCCAGCCGTCGTCGCATTTAGGCCGTAATAGTGATCCGAGGCGTGCATGATGGGCCGTTTGTGACCTTTGTGTGTAGGCACACCCCTCGAAATCAACTCCATCGCCTGACCGAGAGTGAGCTCCTCGTCGTCAGACATGCCTGAGGGTGGCCATCTCGTCAATGGTAGCTGGTCGTAGACATGGCCGTTTAACTGTTCCCGGCCTTTACCCTTGGAGTCACGTGGATCGGGCCGCCGGGGTCGACGGCGTGTGCCTGTGGCGCCACTGCCTCGGCTGTCGAGCAGGTCACCAGCGCTCGTCTTTCTGGGAGATCCCTCATCCTCCTCCTGTTCCTGTGAGGTCTCGGTGAGCGCTATGCACGAACATAGCTTAGCTGCACTTGAGAGCAATGCCGGAGGGAGACTACGTACCACCAGCCCGTGGCCCGGTTGGGCGTTGCTGCGACTGCGAAATAAGCCAGTCCAAAAGCGCTTCTTCTTAGGCTGCTCGGTCATGTCTGCGTGGCTGCGGTGAGGTCATTCGGGCATGGGTTTGGACGGATCGGGCGTCCGAGTCTGGAGGAAACGATTGAGTGTGAGATGCCTCGTAATCATGATCGGTGGGGGGTGCGAACACGCGTCAGTGAGTGTGGCTTGGGCAGTGATAATCACCGCCCGAGAAACAGGTGGCACCTAAAGGAATACGGGATCCGATACTGAATGGTGGACGTGGTGACAGTGGTGGTATCTGCGGTACTTGCTAAAAATAAGGGAGACTAGATAATTGTAGGTTTGTTTACTTGAGACAATGTTTGGGCGAATGAGAGACTGGGCCGGATGAGGTGGGTTTTGAAACGAGCGTTTTGGGTAGCCAATTATTCAAATAAGTATATGTAAGTAATCAGGAGTAGTTCGAAATATGAAAATGTAGGTAGGTAAGTAAGTAAGGATGCCGTTCGGAACGAAAGTCTGGAATTTGGAAGCCTGTTGGCGGTGTTGGCGATAGCGATAATGATGAAGATGACGATGGTCAGGATGGAACTTGCAAGGGTTCAAAGGTGGATGATCGACCCGAAAGTAAGTAGATCACACAACTGTGTCGATGAATGAAGTGTAGACAGAGAGGGTAGACAAAAAGACAAACGGACAGACAGGCAACCTACAGTATTATGTATGTAGTACAAGTTCTACGGTGTTCGAGTGCCGAAAAGCACTGATAGACGCATTAAATACCTAGAAACAGACAGATGCTTCCAGGATAGACAGACAGACAGACAAACAAGGGGACGGCGACGGCGACAGTCAGACAGACAGATAGAAATGAACCGTGCGTTGACGGATGCGATGCAATGCGATGCACTTCGGCCTAGCGCGCGCTCCCTCTCTGGAGAGAGTCTGTGGTGTAAGTAAGTGAAGTCGGGTCAGCCAATTGGTGGCCTCACGACCAGTGAAGCTACGAATCGTCATTCATGCACGGCCAAATTCCCTTTACATACTCCATACTCCATGTACGTACGTACCTAAGGGTTAGCCAGAAGTAAAGTACCTAATAAATAGTATGTAGGTATGTAGGTAGGTAGGTAGGTGGTAATGAATAAAGTCAAGGAGCTGCATGCATGTGTGGTGTTGTGTGTGTGTGTGCCGTGTGTCATGTTCCGGCGCTGCCTGGCTATCCAGACGATCGGAGAGTGCGAGGTGGGAAGCTGAAACAACGGCTCAACCTGGAATGTCCATCGGCCATTTGTCCACGCTTCTCCTTACTATTGAACTGTAAGGTAGGTAAGATAACCAACACCACCACTGCTGACTGCCAGTGGTAAGACAGCACCGGATACACATGTCTATAGTATGTACGTATCCGTACCCAAGTAGATGTGTGACGGTTTATCCATGCCAACCTGTCACCGCTGAATTGTACCTAACAGTTCGAACAGATGGATGGCCAGATACACACTAGACGCCGCCCAATCGTAGTTGTTGGAATGGGAAAATCGTCGGGTCCAATACCCATCTCAGGCTGCCTCTGCTCTTGGCCCCTCATTAATCTGCTCCTGGTTAGTCTTCTACCTTAAATTTCTACTTCAAACCAGGTGTCGGCCTAAGAGTCGATATGTAGTAGTTTGTGTCAATTTCAGAGTCATCATAGAATGATAGAGCTACTGGTTGGTTACAAAATGCCGATTTCTGATATGTACATTCTCGTCAGCCGTCGCTACTTACACTACCTATACTACACATATAATAAACCTTTTTAGTGTTAATTATGCATATTTTCTGTGATATGGTTCAACGCCACACTCCTTTTTACGGGGCCGAGGTTCATATATAATCTGAGCAACTCCGAGACAGTTACGTTCGGTCGTAATACCACATGTCCGAACGTCTTACAAGAGCTCACCGATGAATGCTGTTTCCGTCTCGTTGCGTGCTGGCTGATTGAATCTGCTGAGTGCGTTTCGGTACTGCGGTGTCGTTAATAATCATTTCCTTCAAGTGTATTGCTCAATCGATATCAAGACGGGCCGCCGACTTACCGCGAATACAAAGTTGAGTATCAGTGCGATCATTAATGCCACACTGACGGCCAGAGGCCCGAGCATGTTATCAAAGTCTTTACCGCTGCGTTCTAGTATCATCGCCCGCCTTCGATGGAGCATGGTATTGCCCCAAAGCCCTGCAATAACCGCTATCGCGATGTACGCGATGCCCATGCACTCAGCTACAACGTTCTCGCCTGCCGCTGTGTACAGCCCAAGCGCCAGACTGCCAAGCAACACGCAGATATGCTGCCACTTGAGAAATGTTCGCTCGTTCGCGAGCCATACCTTGGGCTCGATTTGTAGTGGACCTGCGTTTTTCAACCAAACCTCTGGTTTGGTCACACCCTCCGGTAACTGATCTCTTTGGCGCTTACTCCGGCCATAGCGAGATAACGTGAAACCGGGGAAGACTGACGTAAGTGTGCCATAATTACGTTTCGTGTCTGATGGTTCAGGAGCACCATTTTCGTCATCAGCCTCAATGGCCCTGTCGCCAGTCCTTTCCCTAGACGCCTCGGCACGGCGCTGTGCTTTTGCTTCTGAAGCAGCACGCTCAGAGAGATAAGATTTCGCAACGGGTGAGCTCGCAGCCGGCTTATAGGAGCCGCGCTTAACACTCGTTCCAAGGAGGCTATCGACCGCTTGTGCATCCTCAGCCTGCTGGGCACGCCTCTGCTCTTCCTCCTCGTGAGCTTGTTGAGGGTCTTTGCGGATATCCGTCTCCAGATCACTAAGCCAGAATGGCAGACTGTTCACATAGTCCTCAAAGAGTGCTGCTACACCGTGGACAAATTTGGAAAACCTGGGTGTTGCAAAGACCAAGTGAGAGGCCATTAGATCGTCTATCCACCTGGGACGTTTGCGGCCTTCTTCCTCCTTCCACTTGATCTCCAATACGGCATACGGGAACCTCGAAACCTCGCTCTGGTTGATATTCTTGAAAGGATACGTCATATTGCTGTTGTCTATGTCCGTTCGATGCCATTCGGCAGGGTCTCGACACGGCCGATCACGATCCAAGGTATCCTCGCGAATAAACGCGATATCCGTGTCAATGGATATTCTTACCCGGTCGTCGGCAGGCTTCTGAAATGCCGTGCGGGTGTAATTAGCTCTTATAACCGGCTCGAGTTTGTTGACGACGATAAAGTTCTGGATATCCTCGGCAGTCGTTCTAAAAGAATCAATCGAGTCGTTCTGTTGACCTTGTCTCTCCATTTTCTGGATGGATTTCTCCATCTTGTACTCTCCGTCTAAATATTGCTTAATGTATTTGTCCTTGATGTTAAATTTCTTTTCCTCGCTGGTCCCATCTTCATATAGAATTTTCTGCTCTAACAGAATATCGGGCTTGTCGTTCAGCTGGCCGTACCAGCGAAGTCGTAACGAAGAAGCATCGGTCTGACGATTGACTTTCTTGCCATACAGATCGAATTTAGAGTTATCAAAGTATAGCGATGTGATCTTGGGATCCTGGTTGCCGTCGAGCTCCTTGGCAGATTGTTGACTATATACTAGGGCAGGGAGATGGCGTAGGATTGCTGTTTTCACCTCGAGGAGGTTGTCGGGGTGCACCCAAACTACACGCTAGTTAACCCCAAGGCGACGCGAATCAACATAAGCTAGCTTACATTTGTGAGCAGTATAACGCTCTCCGTTATGGACCTCCTCTTGATGCTCGAGGTCGAGGGGCTGCTGCTGCTTGTCCTTGTCGAGGGTTTGATTGATGGCGTAGTACATGAGAGAGAGCTTGTTTAGGAGGGGCGAATATCCTTGTTCTGAATTGAGGCCACGCTGAGCCAGACTCACACGCATCATGGGGCGGACCTTGTATCGGCCGCCACGTTTCCGATCGTGTTTCTTGACAATCTTGAGAAAACCGGTATAGTTCAGGCTACTGTATTTCTTCAGCTTCTTCACCTCGTTCACGATGCCATCTAACTCGGTGCGGAGCTCCTCTAGGCGTGAACTGGCGACGTCGTCCTTGGACGTGTCGTCGGATGGGGCCAGCTCGCGGAGCTTCTCGAAGGTGGCATCAGCCTGTTGCTGTAGACTCGCAGCTGTTTCGGCTTGAAACTGGGAGACCTTTTCGAGCTGAACATTGAATATCTCGGCGCAGAAGCGGTTCTCGTCTTCTTCGGTCCATGGCACATCGTCCTCGTCGCTTTTATCCTCGCGAAGCATGCTCTTTAGCTTGGAGTAGTCGAGATACTGGTCCCTCCATGGCGGGTAGATAGACTCGCGAAGAGTCTTCCCGAATCGCATGTTGAAGCGCTAGGCGCAGCAATTTGAGTTGTAAAGGCGATGGATAAATTCAGTATATCCAACCAAAAGCTGCAACGAGTTTGTACGAAAAAACCTAGGTTGAGCTCAGGACGTGGAATGCTCATGAGACACTGAGAGAAACTTGCGGTTGAAACAGCTAGGATGGGGCCTCGGGGCGTCGAGCCAAAAGCTGCCCACGCGGTTTCGTCACTAGACTTGGATAGCCTCTGGATAGCCATAGAGACGCACCTATGACTAACCTGGAGTAGCTAGGTCAGACTAAGGAGAGAGGGGCTCTGGTCTCCACTAGTCTAGCCCATTTACCTCCAAAAGTCGACATAAAAACTCAATTGACCAATCATGAGGCGTATTATGCCACGTGCAACGGAACAAGAGCTTACCTAGGCACTCTACTTACTTAGTAAGTTAGCAAGTACCTAAGTAACTGAATAAATAATAACATAACACACATCATAATCGGAGACTCATGAGGAAACATTGAACTACAGTATATAGCAGAGCACAGTTTGGGGAGCTATAATCCACGATACTAGCTTGCTATTTACTTATTGCCATGTTGCATCCAGGACTACTGTGCTGAATTGGTCGACTAGTCGCGTTATTGTTGTTCAACCTGGTCTTGGGTTTTGTCATTTGTTAGATGGCATAGGCAAGTAACTCCAGGCAAAAAGTTCGACGCAAAATACAACCCAGTCAATCATAGCACAGCCATCTCTTAAGAAATTCAGGTGCAGTTATTATTTTCATATGCTCACATTGCTATGGATCAAATAGTTTTGCATCCGTAACCCGAAAAAGACAGCCCTACCCATATGAGCTTCATAGCAGTGGTATCGTTAGGTAATTTTTTTCATCTCTAAATCGTAGATCCATGCTGAGAACCGCTCCCATGCAAAACGCTCGAAATATCCATACAAAACAACACAAGATGCGATACATACACACTCGGAAAGAAAAACAACACAATTAATTCAAAGAGAACCCATGCACGACCTATGCCGCCGCAGGGATCTCAGTCTTGAGGATTTCTTGGGCGCTCTGCCTGACAATACCACCCGTTACGGGCAAGCGGGTATTGCCCTGGAGGTAGAGGTCGACCTCGCGAGCAGATTGTCTTCCTTCGTTGATACCCCTAGTATTAATTAGCATACAGCATTACAGAAGCCACGGTACCTAAAGTTGCAACTTACCAAACAATCAAAGACTGTCCACGACGACAATCACCAGCAGCGAAGATGCCTTCGACATTGGTGGCATAAGAGCCCGCTGGCGTCTTGACATTCTTTCGTGCGTCCTTTTCAATTTCATCGCCGAGTACGCGTGCCTCAGGTCCGAGGAAACCCATGGAAAGAAGGACTAGGTCAGCAGGGAAGAATTGCCTGGTATCCTCGAGTTTCTGCATGTCCCAGCCACCAGTCGCCGACTTAGTCCACTCAACACGGATAGTGTTGATGCCCTTGACATTTCCGCTGCCATCATCGACAAACTCCTCGGACATGATACAGTACTCACGAGGGTCCTTGCCCATATGTTGCGCAACCTCTGTGTGGCCGTAGTCCACTCGGTAGACACGGGGCCACTGGGGCCAAGGGTTATCACGGCCACGCTCAGGGGGAGGCTGCGGCAAGAGCTCGAAGTTAATGACGGATTTGGCGCCGTGGCGAACCGAGGTACCAATGCAATCATTACCAGTGTCACCACCACCAATGACGACGACATGCTTGTCCTTAGCAGAAAGATAAGCGCCGTCAGCCAACTCGGAATCAAGCAATGACTTGGTGTTCTTGTGCAAGAACTCCATGGCAAAGTGGATACCATTGAGGTTGCGGCCTTTGATAGGGAGATCTCGTGCAACAGTAGCTCCAGTGGCGACAACGACAGCATTATTCTGAGCCTTGAGGTCCGTCAGAGTAATATCCTCACCAACGGTGACACCAGTCTTGAACTGAACTCCCTCGGCAGCCATGAAGTCGGTTCTCCTCTTCACAACACGCTTGTCAAGCTTCATGTTGGGAATACCGTACATGAGCAGGCCACCGACACGGTCCGCACGCTCATAGACAGTGACAGTGTGTCCAGCCTTGTTGAGCTGATCGGCGCATGCAAGACCGGCGGGACCAGATCCGATGATAGCAACAGTCTTGCCAGTCCGCTTCGTGGGTGGGGTAGGTACCATCCAACCCATCTCGAAACCGCGGTCAATGATGGCACACTCGATAGACTTGATTCCGACAGGGTCCTCATTGATACCGAGAACACAGGCGCCTTCGCAAGGTGCCGGACAAACGCGGCCAGTGAATTCGGGGAAGTTGTTGGTCATGAGGAGACGGTTAAGGGCATCCTGCCACTGGTTCTGGAAGACCAACTCGTTCCACTTGGGGATGATGTTGGAAATCGGGCAGCCAGTGTCAGACTGGCAGAATGGAACACCGCAGTCCATACAACGGGCTGACTGGTATTTCAATTCATCCTCATCAAGGCGCTGGGAGAGCTCAGCCCAGTCCTTCGTTCTTGTCTTGGCATTTCTGTATTTCTCCGACCGACGCTGATACTTCATGAAACCCTTTGTCTTGTCCAAGACAAGAGCTCGTTTCTTATCGGCAGCATTGTCGCCAACAGTATCCTCCATGTCTTGAAGCTTGGCAGCCTTTTCCTTTTCTTCATTTTTGGGGACGCCAGGAATGACAGGAAGGTTGTACTGGGCGCGCTTAGCTTCGGCAGCCTTGGCAGCCTCCTCCTCTAGGACACGCTTGTAGTCTACGGGTAGAACTTTGATGAAGCGTGGAAGAGCTCGGTTGAAGTCTACTAAAATGCGAGCTGCTAGCTCGGATCCTGTGTAATGGTGATGATCCTCGATCAAGCCTCGCAAGAATGCGATTTCGGTCGGGTCTTCAAGACGAGAGGCCTCGACCATTTCGTCATTGAGTTTAGACAAGAAATTGTTATGAATGTCTAGAACATAGGCAATACCTCCCGACATACCAGCAGCGAAGTTGCGACCAGTGCTACCCAGAATGACGACACGGCCACCTGTCATGTATTCACAACCATGGTCACCAACACCTTCCACGACAGCAGTAGCACCAGAGTTTCGGACCGCAAACCGCTCAGCAGCAATACCGCGGAAGAAACAAGTACCTTGGGTTGCTCCGTACAGACAGGTGTTACCAATGAGAATGTTCTCCTCGGCTTTGAATACTGCTGATCGAGGGGGGTAGATGATGAGTCGACCACCGGACAGGCCCTTACCAACATAGTCATTGGCATCGCCCTCTAGTTCCAGAGTAATACCGGGAGCCAGGAAAGCACCGAATGACTGTCCAGCCGAACCCTTAATATTGACATGAACAGTATCCATGGGCAAGCCGGCTTCACCGTAGCGCTTGGAAACATGGTAGGACAGAGATGTTCCCATTGCTCGGTCGGTATTGACAATATCACACTCGATTCGCGACGGCAATCCCTTTTCGAGGGTCAACTCCGCTTCGGAAATAAGCTTGTTATCCAAGCGAACGTAAAGTCGGTGATCCTGCTTCCGGACATTGAAAGTGGCAACACCAGGTCGTAGCTTGTGGGCTGGTGTAAGGATAAGGGAGAGGTCGATGTTAGAGGTTTTCTTAGTTCGAAGGTCCTCCCGAACTTTGAGGCACTCCACGTGGCCAACCATTTCATTGATGGTTCGGAATCCCAGTTGAGCCATGATAGCTCGGAGCTCATTGGCGATATAGTAAAAGAAGTTGATGACATGCTCAGGGGTTCCAGTAAACTTCTTGCGGAGCTCAGGATCCTGTGTGGCAATTCCAACGGGGCAAGTGTTCAAGTGGCACTTCCTCATCATGATACAACCCATAGCAATTAGTGGAGTGGTAGCAAAGCCCCATTCTTCTGCTCCTAGCAAACAGGCGATGGCAACATCACGACCTGTTCGGAGCTGGCCATCAGTTTGCACAACAACACGGCCACGGAGGTCATTGAGGACTAGGGTCTGGTGGGTTTCGGCGAGACCCAGCTCCCATGGAAGACCAGCATACTTGATACCTGTCCATCGTGAAGCACCTGTGCCACCGTCGTGGCCAGAAATCAAGATGTGGTCAGCCTTAGCCTTGGCTACACCAGAGGCAACAATACCAACACCGGTCTCTGAGACAAGCTTTACAGATACACGAGATCGAGGGCTAGAGCACTTGAGGTCATAAATGAGCTGCTTCAAGTCTTCAATGGAATAGATATCGTGATGCGGAGGTGGAGAAATAAGGCCAACACCAGGAGTCGAGTGTCGAGTACGAGCAATAGATTTAGATACTTTGTGACCGGGAAGCTCACCACCCTCACCAGGCTTCGCACCTTGTGCCATCTTGATCTGGAGCTCGTCTGAGTCGGCAAGATAGGCCGAGGTGACGCCAAATCGTCCCGAGGCAACTTGCTTAATGGCAGACCTCATGGTATCACCATTCGCCATAACTTGAGATCGCTCAGGGTCTTCGCCACCTTCGCCGGTGTTGGACTTGCCGCCCAGACGGTTCATAGCTACTGCCAAAGTAGAGTGTGATTCCATAGAAATGGAACCATAAGACATCGCACCCGTGCAAAATCGTCGAACAATATCTGTCCAAGGTTCAACCTGGTCGATGGGGATAGGTGTGTGCTCATCAAACTTGAAGTCAAGCATTCCACGCAGCGTGCAATTCTTGATTTGTTCGTATTCAGAACGTGAGTACGCCTCGTATGATTTGTCGTTCTTGGTGCGCACAGCGTCCTGCATATTGGCAATGGATGTAGGGTCGTTGATGTGTGCCTCACCACCATCACGCCAATGGTACTCACCAGACTCAGGTAAACCGGGAACACTAACAGTGTCGCGAGAGGGGAATCCACGTTCGTGGAATCTGAATGCATCCTCGGCGATGTGCGTATAAGTTACACCCTTAATACGTGAGGCGGTGCCCCTGAAGCTCCTCTCAACAACCTCATCGTCAATGCCCAGCGCTTCGAAAATCTGGGCACCTTTGTAACTTGCCAAGGTAGAAATTCCCATCTTACTCATGACCTTGAGGATACCTCCGTCGCAAGAGTGCTTATAATTGGCAATGAGCTGATCATCGCTCAGCTTTTTGCGAATCAAACCCTCACGGTTCAGTTTCAAGATGCATTCCATGGCTAAGTAAGGGTTTATCGCGTCAGCTCCATAACCAAGCAAGACACACATGTGGTGAACCTCGCGAGCTTCAGCCGTCTCAAGTACTATGGCAGCCATTGAACGCCATTTGTTGCTGACAAGATGGTGATGTACCATGCCCGATGCAAGCAGAGCGGAAACTGGGACTCTGTCGGCAGATGTCTTACGATCAGACAGCACGATGATCCTATCTTTGGCCTCGATAGCAGCGGTAGCCTCCCGGCAAATGAAGTCTAGGTGCCTCACATAGCCTTCAGTACCTTCTGACTTAGGGAAAGTGAGATCGATAGTCTTGACTGTCCATTCGGGGTGCAGTTTGGACATGTTCGTCAAGCTGTTGAACTCGGGGATGGACAAGATTGGACTGGGTAGGAATAGCCGACCGCATTGAGAGGCATCCATCTCGAGCAGGTTACCCTGAGGACCAACGTAGCACTCCAGGGACATGACAATCGACTCTCTAATAGGATCGATCGGAGGATTGGTGACCTGAGCGAAAAGCTGGCGGAAATACTCGTAGAGAAGACGTGGACCTTGGGCAAGACATGCTAATGGGGCATCATTACCCATAGACCCAAGAGCTTCCTTTTCATCAGAGGCCATAGGAGCAAGAAGTAGACTAACTTGCTCGTGGGTATAACCAAAAGCAAGCAGGTAGGGGTCTTGCTGGATAGGAGTAGCGTCAGGCTTTGGAGCAAGGTCAATCTTGTGCTGCTCAGCAACCTGTGAAACAACTGTGGGAAGTGAAATCAGTTCGTTATCGATCCAAGAGCGGAAGTCGGCACGCTCTGAGACCGCCTTCTTGAGTTCTGAATCATCGATGATACGTCCGGCCTTGGTGTCAACGAGCAACATACGACCAGGTTGGAGACGGCCCTTTTGAACAACGGACTCTGGGTCGACCGGGATAGTACCAACTTCGGAAGCGCAAATGATGCGATCATCGGCCATAACGTAGTATCTGCAAGGGCGTAATCCATTTCGGTCGAGGTTGGCACCGCAGAAACGACCGTCGGCAAATGTGAAGAGAGCCGGGCCATCCCAAGGCTCCATCTGGCAAGCAGCCCACTCATAAAACGCGGCCTTCTTAGGGTCCATGGCTGTGTTACCCTGCCAGGCTTCAGGTACCATGAGCATCACAGCCTCGGGCAATGATAGTACGCCATTGATTGAGAGCAGTTCAAGAACATTGTCGAATGCAGCCGAGTCGGAGCCACCATCTTCGACAATAGGATAGAGATGTTCGAGCTCATCACCAAAAACGTTAGATTGCATGACACCTTCTCGTGCTCGCATCCAGTTCTTGTTACCACGAAGCGTATTGATTTCACCTAAAGTCCTTATTAGAGCTACTCTTTTAAGATTTCTACTTGCAAGTTGGGAAACATACCGTTGTGAGCGGCCCAGCGTAGAGGTTGGGCACGGTCCCAGGAGGGGAAAGTGTTTGTAGAGAAGCGCGAGTGTACAAGCGCGAAATGGGCCTGATAGTCTGCATTTACCAGATCATGGTAGTATTGGTAGACTTGAATTGGCGCCAATTGTCCCTTGTAAACAATGTTCCTGTTTGAAAGGGAGCATAAATAAAACCAGTTCTGTAGGCCGATAGAGTGAGTAGCACGCTTTCGCAGAATATAAAGCTGCTTCTCAAAATTTTTCTCGGGGAATGTCTCTGGATCCGTGTTTTCAGGAGAATTTCCAGAGCCATAAGCAGAAGCAAGGACAACAAATGGTTGCAGTATAGTAGGCTCGCGCGAGGCGGCAGCAGGGCCAAGGAGAGAAGAGTCTACAGGAGGTTCTCGCCACCCTAAAACCCTTAAACCCAATGATTCGGCAATATCTTCCAACTGCCGTTTCGACTCCTGCAAGGTTTCCTCATCAGGCTTGAAAAACAGATTTCCCACAGCATATTGCCCCAGTGGTGGCAGCTGTATTCCTTGCTCCTTTTCAAAGTTCTTGATGAAAAATCTATGGGGTATAGAAGTCATGACACCAGCACCATCGCCATCTCGCGCATCCGAACCCACCGCACCGCGATGGGTCATGTTGCAGAGAAGATTCCGGGCTATACAAGATTAGCTAGGAATTCAACCCGGCTTCAACGAGTGAGGAACGAACCATCGCTAACAATTTTGTGACTGGGCACACCCTTGATGTGGCTACATGGCGGGTTAACAAGGACGTTCAACAGAGGGGAGTTGAACCATAGCATACCAGGCAAAACCGACACCACAGGCATCTTTCTCCAAGCTAGGGTCATACAACCCCCTAGATATAACAGTTAGTGCGAACGTTATCAGGGGGGCACATTGACAATTACGTACTGCTTCACCGGTAGAGCACCCGCCCAAGACTCATTGTTCTCAGTTTGATATTCATAGGGATGGTAAGCTTCAGCTGTGGACTCGATTTCGGTTTGTCTGTCGTCGAAGTCCACTGTAAGGCCCATGTCAGGCAAATAGACGAAGGTTTTTTAGAGATCGACGAGCGGACCGGAGGTCAAAGGTCAAGGTCGAGGTAGATCTGCAGGTGCAGTAGCGATTGAGTGAGATATGAAAGCAGCTCGGTGCTGCTCAGAAACCAGGTCTATGTGGTGAATAAATTGAGTTAGCTACACTAACAGCTTTGTTTGAAGAGGAGAGAAAAAACGCAGAATGGAAAGCAATGGTGAGATAATCCAGTCCAAGGTGGGGTCCATGTTGGCAAAAAAGTCGAGATCGAATGAGATCCATCTGATAAAGTGGCATTCTCCAATATAGAGAGCTGGCGGTTTGGTATGATAGATAAAGACAGCCACTCATAGTGATCATGATGCGAGTCACCCTTTGGCAGCTAGTCGCAAGCCCCAGCGATGGCAAAACCTGGTAGCGGGAGACATGTGAACTGGAATGTGGGGTGATGCATCCACATCCCTGGCGTAGGCCAGACTGTCCAGGCAAAGAGTGCGACTCTCACACCCCACTCACACACCACTAGCCAAACACCTCTTTTATTTTTGCTCTTAAGCGTGGATATTGGTTGCTTGAGTATATTGGCCGGTCGGATGAAGGGAGTGGACGTATCTTGCCATGTCTTGATGATAAAAAGGCGTCCGACAGTCGTGCATTCCAAAGCCCCCTCATTGAACGGCGAGCTCCGGTATCGCAGAACTAGTGGGGTTATTTGAGCTTGGTCTTGATGAGGCCAGGATCTTCTTTCAATTCATAGGAAACAATTGGGGGTTGTTTGGTTGAATGGAATAGGTCTTGATTCAACCATTTCGTGGAGAAATGCTAGTCTGCAAGGTCCTCGAAAATGATGGTTGCTCTGTTGACTGAGTCGGAAAGCTGGCGCTATGGCTGCTGTTTCTGCTGCATCCACTGCCGCCAGGAGCCGCGGAAGAGATAGCTAACAGGCACCCTTGTCCCAATGATGATGTTCAACCGGGTCTGGGCGTGGGTGTAGGTGTGGGGATGTGGCGTGGGGATACAAATCCCATATCAGCACGACCAATTATGCTGGCGGCGGGCTTAATCATGCGGCTACCGGAACTACTCCCTGATAGGTCGGCCTTCATGCAGTCTGATGTAGCTGCCTCTAGAATTGCAAACAGGGTCGAGGGACGAACACCCGTGCTAAAACCTTCAACTGCTGCGTCTGGGAGGGGGGTTCCGGTTGAGCTACCGGAGAAAGAGCAGGCTAGAGAGAGAGAGAGGGGCTGCTGGTCTCAACCTTGAAGTCAAGAAGTCGCGCCGATCGGGGGTTTGAATCGGTCTCGGAAGATCGAGCGTTGGGGTTCCTCGCAGTAAATAGGTAGATAATGCTATGAAGCTATGGCATGTTGTCGCACTCGTTGATTGTTGTCGCTTTCATCACACACGCTGCCGACCTGGACTAGGACTGTTGCTGGACATCGAAACAGAAACATTTCACTTACTATCAAGCTGCGGAGCAGTGTAGAGTATGTTGGTTCAAAAGCCGGAGTATCTTTCGGTACACGGCGACGGACCGGCTCAAATAAGAGAAGTGCTGGTTGGCAAGTTGGTTTGGCAAAGAGAAAGAGAAGGGAGAGAGAGCTTAACGCAGAGAGGAGTGGCGATGTGCTAGGCTTTTATGGATGGATGGATGGATGGATGGATCTACGTAGGCAGGAACGGAGGAGAGCAGTGTAGGTACCTACTGGGGAGCTTGGCCAAGCCTGCGACTGTGAGTGACAAAGCTTGCGAGAATAGCTCCGAAGGGGGAGATGAGGAAAAAAAAGTATAAGCCGTGTCTGGTTTGCGTACAGTACAGACGAGTCTGCAGAGCAGAGCAGATCAGCCCCTCCTCGCTTCTAGCCTTCCGGGCTGACGAGACCAGAGAGCGAGACATGCAGGTGGGGGGCGTACGGGGCCCTGGCGGCCGAGAGACGGACTGCAACCAAAGATGGGCGCGAATCTCACATCTCTCCGCCGACAAAAGGCAGCTAAGTTCTAACAGCCCAGTCTGCTCTGCCCAGCTCGCCAGCCTACAGTACTAGCAGTGGTATGTAAGTAGGGCAGCCAGCCCAGAGCAGAAAGGTACCTACTGCACGCACGTACGCACGCACGCACGCACTACAAGTCCGGGTCACATACACACGTAGCCTAGGCAGGGAAGTACATGTCCCCAAGACAGCAACTCGCACATGGGCCCATGGGGGTACACCGGGGCCCCTTGCAACATTCAGGTATGGTTCAGGTATGGTTCTGAGGATAGTCAGAATAGTGCAGAGAAAGCCATCTATCCTCATTGGATAGAGACTATTTGCCCGAGCTAGTGGGATTGGTGACGTTAGTGACATTAGTCGCTTGCGTCCCAAAGCAGTTGCGAATTAGGAAAACCACTCTGCTGATTGGCCCGCGCAGACAGGCCCCTGGTCTGTGAATAGCCGTCTGCTTCGCTTTTCCTTGAAAATCCCTCCTCTGCGGATTCCCAATACCTATTGTGCATCCATCCATACTGTACAATGCAATGTAGAATGTCGGAGAGAACGTGAGATTGAGAGGAACAGAAAGTGGTACCATTCAGTGTTCGCTTGCCACAATGCTAGAAAATACCGCGTTGGTCAGACTATCTCGCCCCAGATGCCCTCTTCAGTCCTTCATCCCACGTACGATTCGGGTTTTACGTCGGATTTTCCATCCAATCATGCCGGTGAGACAACCCAAGCATCTGGGGAAATGGGATGAAGATGTACAAGGACTGTTTCCACGCCACTTGATACATGTAGAGTTTGCAACACACAGTGACAAACATCTTTGTTAACAAACAAAGAAGAGCCATATGCCTCCGGCGATCAACTCTGTCAACCTTCTGCTGTATAGGCGTCTACTCAAGTGTATGGGAACTATAATACTGGGTTACCTACCCCTCATGTTGCACATGAAGCAACCTCAAACCTCTCGTACTCACTTGTCCATACAGCTTCCATATGGCCGCGGCTTAACCCTAAATTTTAGACCATACAACAATGGTCCGACGCCAAAATAGTTATCTTTTTATGGGCTACGACTAGTACTACAACCTACTGTAGGCTGAGATGAGTGGTTCAGACAGCCTTTACAGACGGGCGATTTCGTTTTGCGAGGACTTGAGTAGATTCATCATGACTTGTCCAGGGCGCTACTCCAGGTTCAAGACAGCGCTTTAGTTATTCTCTCGAGTCAAGCGAGATTCAATAGCATGTGGAGGGAGTTTCCGTGTGCGTATTGAAAGTTGTCCTGGCATTAGGCACCAGGCCGTAGGCACGCATACTACTATGTAGTAGTGGACAGTAGTGGAAGGCGATGATTTTCGATGTTTCTGACTTTAGCGAGACACCTGCAGTGTGGATTCGGGTGTGATTGGTCAATTTGACTTTGTAATGCGGTTTGGCAATCGTTTTTGATGATTCTGCCGTTCATCGGAGTCGGCTTCTGGCTTGCGACTATTTTCCATGGAATGGGGGCTGTGGGAGGTATTGCATGAAGATCCCTGCTGGCCTTATACACTATGAGCACAACCCCACACGTAGCGTAGTATGCACCTTGACATTCTCCAGTGAGGCATCAGACAGGGGTCTCTCACCATCGTCATACTATGTATGTCCCGGCAACGCAATGTGTATATATGTATTATACCAAATACGACTAGGCAGGAAGCCTGAAAGGGACTGAATGGCCGAGGCTGTGAGTTGCATCCAATCAACCCGGTGGTGTTTCTCACAGTCCGATGTCGCGTGGGCGAGGTGAGCGGTAAAGCTTCAGATGCCAAGCTTTCCAGTTTCGGCCCTGCATTGTGTTGATGAGAGGATGCAGATTGACGACGAAATTGTGATGACATGGGTTGATCTCACGGCGTGGGGTACCAACAAAGAAATACATTCGCTTCTGAAATATATAGTACACTGGGTGTTCTTTTTTTTGGGCACCAGATTCAAACATCCAGGTGTGTGCTGTATTCGCTGCGTTGCCATGGGTAGGATTTGGGTATTGGAGCTGGGATGGAGCTGGGAATTCACGCAACGCCGCCTAAAAACATCAAGGAAGTAGGTTGCAAGCTTGCATACTTCGACTCTGCTCACACGTTAGGTACGAGTAGCAAGCATCTCTCTACCTACTAGGTATGTCCTTATTGTCATTACCTACGAATACATGTGCAATCGTTGTATACAATGTAATCAACACGCACACCCATAGCTAATTTGCTTTACCCCTTCAATAATCAAATTGAAGACTATTGCTGTAGGTAATACACTACATGTAGATACTGTCTCACTACGGCATATTTCGGAATTACTAGCAACTGTTGAAATATCCCTATTTCCTCAGCCCTCAGCTCACTATCCGCTGACTATGGGTATATGAACAGCTGTTCCGCCTGGTGTTCTCGCCCCCATGAGTAGCGGGCCATCTCTAGGCTGTAACGTCGGCGGCTTCCGCTGCATACGTATATACCTACGAAGTAGGTAGTAAGGCGGCAGTGTTACACACCTAGGAGCACAGGGGGACCCTGGTACATACATATATGCTTGTCTGGTGTCCTCGTGACTTTTCTGCATGGCTACTTTAAACGGTGAACACCATGGAGAGGCGTCTGTTGTCATGGCATGTGTGAGTGAGCGATAAATTTCAACTTCCCAGTACACCTGGCCCAATGAGAATGACTGTTTATGTAAGAGTTGTTTGTCATTCGACCTCACCAGCAAACATGCCGTTTCTGTGGTCCAATGAAGCGGTAGGCAATTAAACAAAGGTTAGCTCGAAGTAACTGTCTCGTCCAAACCGGAAATAAAAGAAAATAAAAGAAAATAATTTTCGGCGCTTCTCGATAGCTGTCACAAGCTTGCACATATGCTAGCTCATGGGCGTAACTGTGCTGAGTATGGCAGATCTGTCCACAAGGTGCATATGGCGCTCGAGATCGGGGGTGCCAAGCGCCCGCCAGCTAGCAAGCACCAGGATGCGAGATTTTAGTCGAGCAGCGCCAGCACAAGTCTGGCTACGTTACAGACCCGGACTGCGAGGAAGGAAGAGGGGTTCATGTAGACCACACTAGAGAATACAGACGACGGATGCAACTAGGAGCCAGTGCGTCACGTTGCAGAACACCAGCGTGAGTGGAAGGGATCATGCTGGATACAGCTGAGCTGTCTATACCAAGCCCAATATCACACTGTCTGTTGTTGCGTAGGCTATGTCCTTAGCATCGCAACAAGTCATATAAGCAATTTAAACAACAACACAGAAACGTAGCCAAGAGTTGTCTACATTTAGGCTGATAGTTTGTTCATGAGCGAGTAATATTAAGTAGCGTAGCACGGCGATGCTGTAGAGGTAGCGTCGGGAAAATATTTCTGGCTCTGGAAATAGAGGGTGTTCCCTCAGAAGAGGGGTAGAGAATGAGGGACGAAAGCGGCGACGGTGCGACTTAGTGGTACTTCGTAGAATTCAGGGACTCACTCATCCATCATCCAAAAAAAAATGAAGTGTAATTAGACACGCTGAGCGGAGAGGCCCTGTCTAGATCTCCCTGCCTCCCGAGCCAGGTAGGTGGTACACTGGTTTTGGTCCGACTCTCTGAACTGTCTAGAATTCTGCCAATGTAAAGAGCGCATCAGCTCCGACTTGATCTCTCGCAGGCCCCTTCATTCCGAAAACACCCGAGCGAAGCGCGCCGCACTGACACTTACAAAGTACAGCAGAGCCTCTCTAGCACAACCCAGCAGAACCCGAGCTCCAAGGCCGGTAACGGGCGTTCAAATGCCGCCAATCCGGTGGCTGACTCCGTGAGCCGCGGAAAATCAAGACCAGCCAAGCTTCCACCGTCTACTTAAGCTATATTAGCTGCATGTTTCAACACTTCTGGGGTATTTCTATTACCTCACAGGAACTAGACGAGCGGCGCCGTACCCGGACGAGAAGGACGACGACTAATTTCCCAAGCCGAGCGTTTTCCCTCTACTACTGCAGGTCGCAACAGACCATGTGTACGCACGCAGCGCAGCGACTGTGACACAGAGAAGCGGCTGGGTCTGGCTACCTACTTACCTCGCAAATGCTCTGATGTCCACGCAGTAGTGGTACTACTATGCCACGCAGAAGGAAGAGAGTTCCGGTCGGATCCGGTCCTATTCGGATCCGACGGGCTCGATCGAGTCAGGACACTTGCCGCTGCGCTCTCTATCGATCCATACTAAACGTGCCCTACTCGGTACCATACTCGGTAGGTGATGAAGCTGTGAAGAACGTGTGCTTGTTCGTTCCTGAGTACGTTGGCAAGCTGTGATGGCAACCTCGAACCTCTTTGGGATCAATGGAGATTTTAAAAATAAACAGAAGCTTCTGCTCGGTTACCACGTGCTGGGAACGCATTAGAACGCGATCACATGTTTGAATACCAATAATGTACCCCTGCAGCCTACCGCTCCCGCCCGCACTTAGGTAGGTAAGGTATACTCTTAGTTATTACCTAATGAAGCTATTATTAATGGTTTCACGATACCTACCAACACAGATGCTTACCTGCACGAGATTACGCTGTCTGAGTGACCAATCGAGTGACTGATATAATGACTGATATAGTAACGTCATCAGTCCAAAGACTATCAACATCTACGATTTACTTTGGATAGATTCTTAACATCTCAGGCGTACAAGTATAAATTACTCGTGCATTTTTCTAGAATCTACGCGTGAACAAAGTTTACCGTGCAACTCAAAACCTGGGGTAACTTCCCTGTACTCCCCAAGGCAACGAACGATAAGAGCGATAACACGCTTAGTCATCACTATGCCCCGCCAATACTGGCCGCCAGTATCGAAAGTCAGTTTAGGTATTCTAACCATGACCATCTTGACAACTAGATAGCATGCAAATGCATTGTTCAACGTCCAAAGGGTGAAGTAAAGCTCAATCCCTCAAAATTCTCCCACATCTAAGAGATTCAAAACAATGTTCGGCTTGCTTCCAGATCTCTCACCACGTGACGTAAGTAAACAAAAGCCCAAACACAAGGAACTCGAATCCAAACAGACAGACTAACCCCCTACATAGTCACATTCACTATGGTACACGTCATCGCGCAATCCATTCGCATCATATAATGCCCAAGATTTGCGCCTCGGTAGTCAAAATCCAGAGCAGGGCCATGGTCATCCGCATGGGCCCAACAGCAATCATCGGCGTGGAGCTCATCTGATTGAGCGCTCGCCCCTAGCCCGCCTGCGCGCCGATGAGCAGAACCTTGAGCGCCGCCAACACAATGTTACGAATTTTGGCAGCGCTTGGTTGAAGCCTCCAGGTCTTCCCAAGACTCTTCACCAGCTGCGCGAGGAGCGGCGCGAAGCTGAGGAACACCAGGAAGCTCTGCGACGGGAGCAGCTAGCCCAGGAACTCGCTGAGGCGGCAGAGGCAGAAGCCGCAGGTGCTGGTGCTGGTGAAGGTGCAGGAGATGGCACTACGGCTGGTGGAGGTGACGCAGACATGATGCTGGATGCACCCCCAGGTGGTGATGACGGCATGGATGACGTACAACTGGACGGGGCGCGCGATCTTGACGACGAGATCCCCGAAGCGGACGAGGCGGAATTCGGGTTCAGCGACAATGAGGATGAAGACGAGGATGACGAGGACGAGGACGATGAAGACGAAGACGAAGATGAAGAAGATGAAGACGCGGAAGAGCGCGAGATGCAAGCTGCGCAAGCCCAACAACAGCAGCTCATGGCGCAGCGCATGCGACAAGCCAACGACGCGTTCCGCGAGGATATGGCACGCGGGCGCGACAGTGCGGCTTTCTACGGGGTAGACGAGGACATTGACGACGAAGACCAGTCGCAGATGATCGAAGAGGACGATCTCGTGGGCGCCCACGCGGACAACGACATGGGCATGGACGCGGATCTGGACGACGAGATCCCCGAGGCCGAGAGCATCGGAGGTTACGAGCACACGGATACAGAAGCCGACTTAAGCAGCATCATCGAAGGCGACGACGACAACAACAACAATAATTCCCGCATGAGCTTCGTGGCGCCACAGCAAGCGAACCGCGTCCGGCATAGTCTCGCCCGCAGCGATGCCACGCGCAACAGCATTGCTATTAGTGACATCCTGTCGCGTGACGGGAGCAGTGTTCTAGGAAGCAGTCCAGTAGTACCACGACAGAGAACAGCGCTCTCTGCTCGGCGAGGGAGAGGGTAGATGATATGCAGTCACAGCATCTATCACCGTCTAGTCTTTATTTTTTTCTTTTACTCTCCGCGTCTTCGTTCTATGGGCATATCATAGCATACGAAGACATGGCGTTACATATCAAGATACCCCTTTTTAGTTTCCCTTAGTTGCTCCTAGAAACGAAATTACAAATTCATTCACAATCGGACCTCCTTCTCTCAGTCACTTTACGTCCTGTAGTATAATGACATGAATGCATGAATTATGATACATTAATTACAAAAGTCGTTCCGTATGCGTACGGGAGTGAAAACACCCTTGATACAACGCCCGCGTATTCCTTATATGAACATGTGCTTTAACTCTCAGAGCTATGCCTCCTCAAACCAAGTTGAGGGTGTTGTGCGTTAACCGGGTGCATTGTTTGCTTCGCTCGCAGATAAAATGAGCAAAATGGATTAAAATGCAAGAATCATTCCTGAACGCCCGGTGTGCTATGCATCTACGCCTTCTTGGCCATCTTTGGAATCTATGACAAGAATCCTCTCATTCCATCCATCCATCCATTCATGTATTCATCTTTCTTTTTCCTGAAAGATGAATCTGTCTCGACGCGGTAATCACCCCGGGTAGCTGATCGTATGCAAATAGTGGATTATGATGAATCCGTGCTTGTGGGAGGTGAGACGATGTGTGTATTTTAGAACAACCAGACGTAGCAGAAGATGAAGATGACGGCGGCGAAGAAGCCGAGCCACACCTTCCAGCCGACGCCCGTCCGCTCAGCCATGAGTAACATGCGGTTCATGGTGCCGCGCAGCCGCACCCGGGTGGAGTCGAACGTGTCGTTCATCTTCTCTGCCAGCGCCGTGGAGTCACGGATTTCGTCGCCGATAGCCACCGTCATCTATTTGTATTGGGAATCAGTTCTGCGCTCCCTGAATTTTGACTTGTGATATGATAGTGTTGCGGGTATGCCACGAGTCCTAGAGTAGGAGGAACGAGGGTATGGGAGAGAGGACAGTTACCCACCTCCTTTAAAATCTTGACCTTTCCTAATATCCCTTCGACCTGTTGGTCATTCTGGCTCTCGAGTTCGCTGAGCACCGCGTCGCTATATTGTCCCCTATAGCACATTATTTTTTGTCAGGTCGTGATCATTTTCATATCTTTAGTTCTCATCACATCCCATGTCGTATCGCCATATAATCTTCACGCCGGCGCAAGACTCGCGTCGCGCTTCTATCGCGCCTACAAGATATGTTCTCTTTCTTCCACGACAATTTCCCCCCTTTCTCTTTCTCAGTGTCGTTTGCCATGTTCTTTACCCAACCCCCTTTTCACAGATAGACATTGCCGCAAAACGTACCTCGAGTTCGGCGTCGCGGGTCTGAATCCCCTATTCTCCACGCCGAGATGTTGCGCACTGGCACCGGCACCACTGTTATACCCGTAGCCGCCCAGCGCCGCGGGACTAGGACTCGCGCTGGCCTGTCGCCTCGGCGAGTTGGCACCGCTGTATCCTTCGAAGAGCGCGCTGCGCGGATCCCGCTGATGCAGCGTCGAATGGCCGAACCTGCGATTCGCGGACATCTTAGTTTAAGTTTCTCGCGCCAAACATTGTAAATGCCAGAAAGATACAGCATGCGAGGAAAAGGGAAGGACTGGTGTATGATTATATGCGCGCAGATACATTCAGATGCGCCTGCACAGGACTATGGTCGCTTCGAGGTTGTTTGTGTGGGAAGCAATGGGGAATCGCCCATTGCGCATTATACGAGACGGTCTTCTTGAGGAATTCCATCGCGAAACTGGAAGTTTACGTACCTTGAAGCCATGGTGAAGCAAATCTGACCAAAGTTATGGTTGATCTGGTCAACCAAGAGATGATGGGCCAAATAGACGAGATGTCTAATACGGTATCTCTCCAGCCAATCAATGGTATGAGACCAGATTTTACCTAGTAGGCTCGGCACACGTAACAGCTAAAGCTGGCTGAGTATCCACTTTTTTGACAGATACCTACCTAAGTACAGTAGGTACCTACCTAGGTACAAGTAACCGTTACCCACGCGACAAAGAGTCGTAGTTGAATTTCTTTTACTTGTCTACAAAATATCTATAATCTGTGTGTTTTAAACAGGTACGTAGTACTATTAGCTAGATTCTTCCTTCCAAACTGCTTTGCCGACCTTTAAACTCGCGGTGGAAGATATGGATGGAAATGTCTGATAGGCTAAGTAGTATTAAAATACACAGTAGCATAGGTTACCAACGGAACAATCTGGTAGCCATGTGGTATGATTTGGTGTCCAAAAGTCGAGTAATAAAATAGATGAAGCTTAAACAGATCTAAAGGAAAGGATACAAGATCGTACCATGTTGCCTTGTAGGAGTCTGAAAATAGAAGCGGAGCAAGGTCTTAGCACAATTGGATTGTAATCAAATGGATATATGAATATGCGCAATTAAAAAATAAATATCTTGATTGCTCCGTATCCTCAGGTTGCATATTATATCGTGGGATGGAGAGGCTCAGAACCCTCTTCATCAGCCCTGGTGAGTTAGAACCTGTCCGGACTGGATCATTGTGAGCCAGTTAGATCGATATCTTCGCCAACAGAGAACAAGGGGCTAGGAGATCACTTACCAGGCATTACGCTCCAGTTCCTCGGAGCTGTCAGTCGAGGAATGAGGAGGCTTCAAACGATTTTGCAAGCTCAGGCATCTCCAGATTCAACTTTGGGGTCGCTCCTTAAAGAGTCGGCTTAACAAATTTGAACCCATGAAACTCATAGGCTTTAGTGTGATAAACTGGATCTCTGTGCATGGCTTGAAGAGTTGTGTAGACCGATTCGCCGACTATGACCTTGTGTTCACTAGGTACATATTCTGGATGAAGACTGAGCTCATATAAAAAACCATTTAAGATTTGTTGTATGGTTGTTGTGTACATACAAATTGTCTTCACTTCTCAGAGCTAGCCGTCATACCAGCGAAGCCCCAAGCAGCGATGAGCGAAACGTTCAGGAGCCGTACAGGAGCTTTGCTGCGGTCTCCGTAGCGCCAGAGGAGAAACACATCGGCCAAACCGCAGTACGATCCCATGATGGTCATCGTTGTGTCGACTGCGGCAAGGTCGCCCCGGAGATAAAAGACCAGGACCAGGAGACCTAGCGTACTTGTCCTCATTGTGTGACCGTAATAGACAATCTGGCCTTCACGTGAGTTGGCTGTTCTCTCCGACATGCCGTAGGTGAGCAGAGCCTCTTTCGGCTTCATAAGACCGTGGAAAAGCCCACCGAGGAACATTGGCGTGGCCGCCAAGAGGGCTGGAACATGACGCATTGAGAAATTGTCGAACATGGTGCACTATAATTTCGATGCTAGCTTTAACTGATTTGGCTTATAAGGATGAATCGGCGATTTCGTGAAGATGTTGTCGAGGGCGAGGAAAAGACACCAGTGAAGGCTCCGCTGTTGGGCATTTATGTGTGGTTGGGTCTCAAACGGGGTTAGCAGACCGGGTGGCCTTCATGCAGACATGTAGAACATGATTAATTAAAATGCATCGGTACCATACAGGCGATCCTCACAAACATGATAGAGACCAGCCAGCGTTCACTTGCATGAATGAGTAGTCATCGATATCTTCGTAATTGGATGCCATGCCTCAGCAGCCGTGGGAATAGGACTCCTAATATATACTAATGGGAGATTCTCGGCGTTCGCGTTACCAACAACAAGATTGGCTGTAGAAAGAACTGCTGGGAGATAGTATAATGACTCGGACACAAAGTGACTTGATTACAAGACGGTCTGCAGCTGGGTAAGAAACGGCCCGAGACCTCATGAAGCCCGTGAGCTAATGTTGTACTCTCAATACGCTTTATCTCTAGGTATGTCGGGCAGCTATAAATGCTCTTCGACGTCGGTGGCGCTGGATTACAGCTTAGAACATTCTGGAAATGTGTTACCATGGTATATTGTTTGAATGTGAGGATACCCAAGGTGAAAGGAAGCACAAACGTATCATATCTATACTAAACTCAATGAAACAAGGATTGGAATGAGTAGAGCTACAATATAATTGAATCATTTCGAGTTCAGATATGCATCCATACTCCTGTGCCCAGTGATTGAAGCAAAAAAGTCCTTCGCGATTCGACATAGACATATACATATCTAAAAGGCTGTGCAGGAGGTATTCCACATATCTGCAAATTTACTACGACGAAAACTACCGTGGGTCAGAAATAGAATTAAGCAAGTATGCGTAGAAGCCAATTCGGCCCAGATAGAAGATCACGCTACGTGACATGAGCAATCAAGTATGCTCGGCAAGGTTACGAGCGAAGTAACACGGAAAAGGTCGAGGCAGACCAAGCTGTCCAGGTAGAGTAGCGATGCAGATTAAGCAAGTAGAAAATCTTTGTAACTCAGCCGAGAGACGAATTGCATGCGATAAGCGTTGATCGCTTGGGAAAAGGGCACACAGGTTCGCGCAAGTACTGTTCACGATGAGGGTGGTGGAGCACATGTTGCAATTCTCACTATGCAATCTCACATTTTGTACAAAGCAGATGAGCTCACATGAAAACCTGAGAAGTCAGCTGTAGAACCACTGTCAGAACCTTTTTTTTATTCATATGCGCAGCCGGTAATTCATGGCCTGGTCGTGCATAATCAGACGCGTAATGATCCTGGCTAGCGACAAACTATATCCGATTGCCGCGCATTGGGTATCTCCCAGAAACGTAGGATCTGTATCTCATATGACACCAACGGAGTGTCGAGATGAGATTTGAAACGGTGTGGTATCGACGCGCAAGAAGGTATGAGTAATGTTCAGATTCGTAAAATCATGTTGGCGGATTTAGTCCTCATCCATCTTGTCTGCATCTCCCTCGCCTTCCGGCTGGAAGTCATCCTCATCATCGTCGTCATCATCGTCATCAGCAGGGTTCTCCTCAGCAGCCTTAGCCCAGTCGATGACTCGACCGCGGGTGCGACGGCCGCCATCAACAATGTTGTTGAGATCGATTTCATCCATGTTATCGTCATCATCAGCTGCTACGATGAAATTTGCGTCAGTACAAGCTTAATTTACGAGTTACTGGCCAACCAGGTCCTTACCGTCATCACCAGCCTGAATAAATAGATGTTAGTTTGCTTACGTATGCGAAATGCCACTGCCAAATGGTTTCAGCTCACCTCTTCGTCTCCACTGTCCTCATCATCGTCCTCGTCCATGGACTGATCGACAGGCTCTTCAGCCGCGACAGCCTTGCCCTTTCCCTTGTCTCCGGCCTCATCAGTAACCTTGGTAGGGTCCTGAGGGATGGTGGCACTGTTTTCTGAAGCCATTGTGACTTTAAACCGAAGAAAGATGGTTTCTCTGTGGAGATTGGAGTGAAGCGATGCTGAGAGTCGTAGAGTCGCAGAACGCGTGTGGAGATGTTGAGGTGTTATGGTAACTGAGGAAGGTTAAGTTGAGTGAGAAGACCGAATGTTTATTGGATGGCCCTCCGTTGCCAGCCAACCAATCCATGCTGCCAGGTTATCCACCAGGTGCTGTTTCTGCCAGCACGCCGCCTTCACCGCCCTCATATCGATAAGCGGATAGACGCTAAGCCCAGTAGAGACGAGAAGCTGAGCTAAGGTACAAGGGTACTGGTGCCCATTGTAGCCAGGGAAGGAGCGCAAGGATCTTGGGAGTTGGGACAAGAGGAATGACAGGGTCAAGTACAAGTAGGTAGAGCGGCTCGGAATGAAAAGAAAGTGAATCATAGTAAGAAGAAAATGATATATCGAGCGCTTAGAAAGTTAACTCAAGAATAAGGGCCCTGGTAGATATCATCTTTTAACCTGCGTAGATCAACGTCTCCATACTTTCACATTCGTAATTGCGGCAGCAAAGGCAGGCCGGACAAATAGGTCACTGAACATTCCACGAAGGAAGAAAATAAATTGAGGTAAGAGAATTTTCGCAATTCAAGGAATGTAAACGAAGTCTTATTATTTCTTATCATCGCCGCCGCCTACAACACTCATCAAGACAACAAGTGCTATCACCCACCAATACCTATGAAAAGTTAGCAAGCACGTCAACTCCGTCACATACATGATAGAGAGGGATGAGTGTTTGACATTGGGTGCAGGGGCATATAACAAGGCAAGATTCTGCCTCGAAGTTGAGGAGGTTTCACATACTTCTGAAGCATTGTCTTCTCCTCTGGAACAACCTGCTTCCCCTCAGGTGACAATATGACAGGCTTATTCAGATCGGGCTGCTTTCCTGCCGCAGTCACGAGGACCATCGCCTGCGGCCCAAAGTCTCGCGTTTGTCCCGCATCAATCCTGACGCCGCGGACCGCCGCACTGATTGGCTCGCCAGACTGCCCTACCGACAGAATGAGGGTTGGTGAATATCCCTTTTCGAAATTATCTATTGACGCAACGGAGGTCGACGAAGCCCACTGCTTCGCTGCGGGGTCGTAGACACCGACACGCACAAGCTTCGTTTCATCGGGTAGCTCGGGCGCCTCATATGTGATGACATGGGCCTCAGAGGGTGCGAGTGTATCGAATTGGAGCTCAGCGAGCGGTACGGGTGTCGCTGGCGACGCCGTTACCGCCTGGATGTAGATAGCAGCTGTCCGTTCGCTAGCGCTGGCCAGGCTTGCCATTGCGAGACAAGCAACCCGCGATAATATTGTTGCTGGCTTCATTATGTACACTGATGCATAAGCAACACGAATGCGTTTGTCACTCAAGTTGAAGGATTGATGTAAAAGGAAATTTGCGATGAAACTGGCTGAATCAATAGATGAAAAGATGCCCATGTGGTGAGCACCCCATAATGTGGAACTGTGAAATTAATTGGGGGCTTTGCATATTAGCACTGTACCATACCAAGGTCAGCCAGTGCCTTGTAGAGGGGTCCCAGCAGGGCTTGCTTGAAATGATATCATCTTCGTCACCTTTTACCAAAGTTATAGGACTTGATATAAAATAAAACCCATGTGCAGTTTCTTAATCCTTAAATACGTATATTAAATACTGGAAGCACTTTGAGTACTCGTTATCTACAACATTTTCAACTCGTTTGTGTGTCATACATATACTTGGGTCTGCATACTGTGATAAGTCGCATACCAGACCTTGAGCATTAGCTGAAGAGCCTAGGCGAGAGTTCGGCGACATCGGCTCAGAATCATTCAGCCTTGCCCTGGATATTTGGTTCGTTCGTGTCTCATACACACATGAGCCATTTTAAATTCGGATTTGAAGTCAGTGAAAAGAGTCTGCCGCCCAGTGACCAAACCCTAACCCCACCGAACTCCAGACCCATTCCTCCACGATTTATGATATTGGGCTGTCTTTAGAGGGCCCGTCGCTTTCTTCTTCGTCATCGATTTCGTCTGTTTCCTCGCCGTCTAGCGTTGTAGCGTCCAACACTTCTTGGATGGTATATCCATCACAGCGGTCAACTAGCCCTTTGTAGTAGGCTTCTAGTACTTCCGGGACAGGTACTATTCTCCAGTCCACTCGGTAGAGAAACTCCAACTCCAACAGTTTGAGCTCGGCAACCTTCACGCCACCAACACGCGCGTAGAATGAATTGTTCCAGAATGAATCTGAGAGGCCCTTCCCAGCCACAGTAGCCGCAGTAATTAGGAACCGATGAACAGTTAAGGTGTTGATAGTGAAGTCTGCGTATAATGCGCATAGGCGATCGATGTAGTACACCATAGAAAGCAGGAGGGGTGGTGTTAAGGTTGCGTGTTTCGCAAGTCGCTGTAAATAGTCTAGGACAGATATGCCTGGGGCTGTTCTGCAGATGAATAGGTGAGCATTCTCACCAAACTACAGCAGGGGCGAGGGTGGGCTTCCTACCGAGAATGAAACCTCGTGAGGTTACCACTCTTCATAGCTAAAGAGTCGTTTGTCTCAATCAATTCCCCTATCATATTGGCTATAAGAACAACCATGTCTTCAACGTCGCATAGCTCGTAACGCGAGGGTAGCATTTTGGGAGGGCTTGCGTTGGGCCGTGTTCGTTTTGGGGAGGTAGATTGACCATCTTGAGTGAGGATATTGCGCTGGTCTTCAGAGTCGGAGCTACGTCTTTTCGCAGGCGAGAGTGGGTTTGTCGACTGCCTGTCCGGCTGGGCAGTCGCCAGGCTAGTTCCAACAGGCGGATCTGTGGCCTTGGGGAGCGGTGTAGGCAGTACAGGCGGTACAGGCGGCATGAGCGGTGTCGCTATTTTCTCGGCTGCGGAAGTTGATGTGGGTTTGCGCGGAGCAGGCGCATCGGCGGCTCGTAGAGGAACCGTGGGGTCGAAGGGCTCCATGGGTGAGTACTGCGTGGCTGCGTCCACACCCACATATTGCTTTGGCCTGGACTGGGATGGCGACTGGTGAGAAGCAGGCGGCGATGGGGATGGGTGAGCGACTGATTGTTTGGAATGCCGTCGGCGCAAAGAAGCCGTTATCTTGGGGGACTGGTGGGGAGAGCGGGTCGACGGTGGTAGTGGTGCATAGCGGAAGTCTCGCGGAGAGGCAGAAGCGCTCGCGGGCCGGGGCGCTACAGGAGACGAGGTCAACATCTCGAAATCATCGTGGAACGTGTCTCGGGGGACAAGACAAAGGACAAGGTGAGGAGCGATGATGGTTGCACCAATTCACACCAGTCCGTCGCCGTAGCACGACACCCTTTGGTGGGGTTCCTAGGCTAGAAACCGCTGAAAACTATGTTGCGCTCGTTGTCAGTGATGGCAAGGTCATAGCCGTCCCAGCCGGTCAATCTCTGGCGATGCGCAGCGGCCGTTCATGACCCCTAGACACCAAAGTGTGGGTATACAAGAGGCAGAAGAAATCGACCAGATTGGGAGCTTGTGGCATTCGAATGGTGCCAGAGAGGGAAAGAGACCATCTGTCCCATGTATCGGAGTTTTATTACAGTACCTACCTACTAGTAGGTAGGAAGAGCAGTTAGGTCATGCCGAGTGGGCCAGGCCGGACTTCCAATTACCTACCTACTTTATGTAGGTACTTACTTAATCACGAGAATTGCGAGTAAGTTAGTCAACCGATCTCGCTATCGGTATCATCGATACCCTCAATGCCCCCGGGTAGGTAGGTATTGTAGGTTAAGCACTACATAACAAGGATATGAGGCAATCAAATAGCCATCAACATCTTGAGACAACTCGTTGGATGAGGAAACGTAGGTACTGGAATGAGCCATGTATAAGTAGGTAGAGTAGGTAGTCCGACATAAGTAATGTGTAAGTAGGGGGCAGCTGACCTTCAACATCTTAGCTAACTTACAATCCGGAAGATTCTACGTACTAGTAGTTGCGCGATCTAGTTACCCATCAAACAGCAACTAGGACTACACATTATAGTGGACATAGCGTCGGTAACTGGCTACTGTACACGGGCAAAGAATGAAAACCTCATTCTTGAGTGATAGACTGCGTACAAGGTAACCCAGACAAACCCAGGCAGGCAAAGTCACCTGGCCAGCAAATATATCGTCAACGTTATTTAACAACTGATAGGAGCACCTGCCTACAAGGTTTTCACTAGAAAAGCCCTATAACGTAATCGATTGGTGTTGATCGTACTTAGGTATTCCTACATGGCGAGCATGGCAAACCCGGCAACTCTATATGTATTGTTCCTTGTCGTGTACTTGCTTAGTGTAGGCCGGTTCTGGCCGGTCCCTAACCGGAGGCCGGCTATCTTCAGCACAGGCTTGCCCATATTTAATACGTGTCCCGCCTGTCACAGGCCCCCGGAAAAAGCGCATTGAACCCAGCCGGGCACGGTTCCAAGGTTCTGCAGTGGAAGGCCACAGCCGGTACTTAGCTCTTATCGACAGCTAGGTACATGTCCATATCAGTACAGTACACCTGTACCTTGGTACCAACATTGAACTATATCACCAATACCTTGGCTAGCCAAGTTGTTTAATTCATGTAGTAGTTTGTTTCTTTGGCATTTGCCATTTGCGCGACAACGCCGACCATCGCCCTCCTCCCTGCGCATAGTCCATCAACTTTGTCTTCGGGCTAGATTACCCGAACCAGCGAGTTGACAAACATCATCTGTAGCCGGCTCCTTTTGGCATCGTTAGGGAACCAGCTTGCTCCTGACCAAGATGGAACTCGAGTCGCAGGCGATTATCAATGACCTCGACGCAAGTCCCGCTGCCCGTACCGCTGCTCTGAGATCGCTCAAAAACGATATCGTCGGTGATATCCAGAAAAAGACGTTATGGGTTCAACACGGTCTCATCCCACACATCGTGAGGCTTCTACTAGCTGGCCCTTCGCCACGCAGTAGAACTGGGAAAGGAACGCGACAGGCTTTCTCGAACAACATCGATACTTTCACTGAAGATGATACTGCTCAGCTACAAGCCTTGCAACTATTAGGAAGCTTTGCGACCGGTATGATATGAGTCCTGCCCGTACTGTCAACAATCATAAATCAGAGTTCATGGTTTCTAATTCGTTTGTCTGCAGCCGGTCCTGCCTTCATCGCTCCTCTCTTCACTTCGCACGTATTACCCGCTATCCTGGGTGAATCATGTCTTCAAAACGAGCACCCCCAAATCGTCCTCGCTGCCCTCCGTGTATTGAAGGACTTTACAGTGGCTACGATATCTGCCTCGGCGTCCTCACCCATCAATCTCGTGTCCCTCGCAGACACCTTGTTCAGTAATAACTACTTAGAGAGCTTGCGGTTGATCTTGTTGCAGCGGGCGTTGGATCGCGATGTCGAAGCTCAAATAATAATCGTCGCATCCCTCATCAGAACTCTTTGCTCCGAGGAACGCCATCAGACCATTTTAGTAGACTCTGGCATCTTGGATGCTTTAGCCACAAGAATAGCTACCTTTGCGGTGGCCGAGGGATACGTCCTGCCGAAAGCTGAGGTGCGTGCACGTATAGAAGGATTAGGGGAGTATATACCAGAGCCTCCAATCACCACGGGAGGTTTGGGTGAGGTGCTTGGCGCGGTTGCTGCTATCATCAGCGACTCCCCCTACCGTGTCTGTAAACTCGTATACTCTCCTTCCATTCTAGCCATTTTCCCCAACTTCAACAATGGTGGAAATCAACATTCTAAATCCCCGCCCGAGTTCATTGTGCTCCCGGGGATACGACCCTCGAGACCCAAAGAGCCCGAGATCATGGACTTACTACTACCTAAGACACCTTTCTCTCCTCGTGGACTTGGGAACCCAGGAGGGTTTTCGTCAATGAGCGCCCAGTCTTCTAGGGATAGTCCCAGCACTAATGGTCGGCCGTCTTCCAAACTCCAGACGAGTTTAGTATCATGGACCCCTCCCGAAGAGAACGTGGCACGTAATGCCGATGTAGACGCCGCAGACGTCGAAAGTCCATTAGTACCATGGCTAATCCATCTAGTACGCACACGTCACGGGTGTGAAGTGTTAGCGGCTGCTTCAGTACTCACCTCGCTTCTCAAAACAGGATTCGCGTACAAAGCAAGAGAACCAAGCATGGGGCTATTGGTTGTCCCTGTTCTGTTAGGGCTTCTTGAAGATGCTGAGTCGAAGATGAAAGAATCTGGGAATAGCAGTTGGGTGAGCCGTGATCTGAAGGCCAAACTAGACATTATTGGTGAAACACCATCAGTCCTTGCTCGCCTTATTACGGACAGCGAGCCTATGCAAAAGGCCGCATTCGAATGTGGTGCTGTTAAAATCATGTGTAAGCTACTGAAAAGCAGCTATGATACGCCTTTAGCTGTCCCAGAGTCTCGCCCATGGTCACCGATTAGTGACGGTGTTGATGCCACAAGGAGTCTTCCATCCGAGTGCCAGTTGGGCGATGAAGGCCAACATATGCACATCATTCATCGCAGGAGAGTGAGAGAGACTACTTTAAGGGCGCTTGGTGCGCTAGCGACTTTCAAAGAAGACTACCGCAAGGCAATTGTAGACCAAGACGTGATGACTTACATTCTTAAATCTTTGAATCAGTCTCCTAGTGATTCAAAACAAAAGGAGCAGGATGTGCAATATCGAGTCAGCTCTAACAACAAAACGTCACTACCTGAACACAACCCCGTATCTGTCATCATTGCAGCGTGCTATGCTATTCGGATGCAATCCCGGTCAGTCAATACACTACGTACCGTCTTAGTTGACCATTCAGCCTCGGAACCTTTATTCCGACTACTTCGGCATCCTGATGTCGAGGTTCAGAATGCTGCAACTGCTTGTATCTGTAACCTAGTCACGGAGTTTAGCCCAATGAGAGACGTGAGTGCTCCCTTATCATTCCCATCGAACACACTACTAACAATCAGGTATTTAGCCTCTGGTCGATGCTGGTGTACTGAAAGTCCTATGTGAACATGCACATTCACAAAATTCTGCGTTGAGACTGAACGCGCTCTGGGCTCTGAAACATCTTGTTGATTCTGCCAGCATAGAGCACAAAAAGCAATGCGTGGAAGAGCTTGGATCTGGTTGGTTGGTCAAGCTCATTTGCGATGATACCGAAGACGAAGCACTCTATTCCACGAGAACTCGGTCCGAACAGCAGTCTACTTCCCCCACTCCAGATGCCATGGATGAAGACGTGGATATGGGCTTTGTAGACGAGCAAACCCGGCCATGGCCTCTCGGCTCCAACAGAACAACATCAACTTCTCCCAAATCAGACATTCGACTGTTGCAGGAAGCTGAAACACGACTAGAGGGTCTCAGAGAAATTGAACAGAACCCTATCCGAAAAGCCAGACATGATGATCTCGCCATACACGAACAAGGTCTCGGCTTCATCAGGAATTTGATTGGTGGCGCGCACTCCCCAAACAATCCCGATTCCGCCAACGACACGACAGAAATGATTGACCATCTTCTGAATATCCTCGGCCAAGATCGTTTGTTCGCGATCTTGGCTTCTAAATTGAAACCAAAAGTCCTGCATCCCTACAATCGACGAGGTGCTAGTGGTAGCGAGACTCGAGTCTTACCACCTCAGGTCAAGATTATTGAGGCAGTCATATATATCTTGGTGCACATGGCCGCAAGTATACCCCGACATCGGCAACTTGTTATCGCACAGACAGATCTTCTCAAGCAATTAGCCAAACTTTTTAATAGTCAAGATCGGGAAGTGCGAGTGGCACTGTGCCACTTGATCAACAATTTGACTTGGCAGGATGATATGAGTGACGCGAGTGCGTGTTCACAGCGGGCAACAGAGCTCAGGAATCTAGGGTTCCTTAAGAAGCTAGAGAGCCTGGGTCAGAGTGACGACGAGCTAGATGTACGGGAGCGCGCCAAGTCTGCTTTATGGCAAATGAAAAACAATTATTAAGAGTATGAATAGCAGCAGCAAGAGTTGGATTAATGATCATAGCTGTTCCTATACAACAGCATGGGCACTCGAATGACAGTCGAAGTTTAAATTTGCATTAACGTTAGATGCAGCGGGAAGGAAGGAAGCATAACTGGCGTCGGGCGTCTGGAACGAAAGTATTTATTAGTTGTTTCTCCAGTGTTCAGCGAAACCGACGCGACTGTCTCAACCAAGGTGGGCGAGCGTTATGTCCGACAGGCTTGTTATCTCAACCACGTACAATAGCACCGAATAGTATAAAATCCAAGCAAAAGCAACAGCCAATGCTAGTTGTGTTTAACCCCAAGCACATGCGAAATTATTGCTACTGCAACTTTTTGTTGGTCTGACGCCTCGGCAGTCCCACGCCCGCAAGAAAGAACAGCTTGCCGAGAAAAGGCGCAACAGTCGTGATGATAGCCACGGCGTTCACTACGTTCCAGCGAAGCGGGTTGAAGAACCACGCAGGCCCCATGCTCTGTACGAGACTTGCCGTGTAAAAGACGTCACTGACGGCTGAAGCAGCCAGAGTATGCCGCCAGACACGGACGTCGTCCTTGAAGTCAGCAGAGCGAAGTGTCACGAAGTCGTGAAAGGCCAGCATCAGCCACGATCCCGTCATCTGCGTGAACAGCGGGGACAGCGACGGCGAGTACGGCACGCTCGGCACTGTCGAGCTTATCAGGGACGCCGGGAAGAAGAAGGCGTTGATGGCGCCGGCCGTCGCCAGCAGAGGCTCGAATGTCGTGAACAGCACGCGGTAGACGCGTGGGATAGGCGATGCTGACATTGTTGGTTGCAGTGATTAATAAGACAGGTTGATCTATGTAGGTACCTAGGTAGATTATTGGTACTTAGGTTCTTCGACGGCAACGTTGGTGGGGTTGGTGCTGCGATGCTTCAGGTTCTGCTGTAATGATGGTGGTCGCATCTCATCCACCAGCCAGGGAGCTGTTTGTATCAAATATATGATACCTATTATCAGAGCGGGTGAGGTTGTTAGCGCCACATACTTACTCGCACACGGGATGTGGTCCTTGTTTCCACATAATTGTGGCTTTCGCACATGATCATCATGTAAGCACTTAAGGTATCAAAATCCTTCGAAGCGACGAACACTTACTCTTGCAGTTAGTCAGTCAATCAGTCAGCCAGCCAGACAAATAAATAAATACGAAATGCCAACATGAGTAATGACGGTATGCCGACCCATCCGAGCTTCTTCGATCTCCGAATAGAGTCACCTCGAGGAGAAGCAAAAAGAACACATTGGTATATATAGTTGATGACGGTTATAGCCGCTGATCACCACCCGATTCTGGCCTGTGCATAAACAGGGTACCACGTTGAGATGCAGAGAGCTAACCCTGGACAGAACGGTAAGCTAGTCCATACCACCTCAACTACCGACATGCCCGAGCAATAGGATAAGATGTGAGGCTCTGGATGGATGTCTGCTCCTCCACCCGGACAGTATTCTCCAGTGCTCATCACTGTCTTGGCCCCTCTCGCCTCTGTCCCATACTTCGCAAGTATGGAGCGACACGCCTACCCATGCATGATGTCTTCGCGTAACAACTACTACCTAACCTCTGACCTAACCTTGGGAGGATTCTTCGTTCGTGATATCCCCCTCATAGGTCGACGTCGTTACTCGTCGGTAATACTATAAGAATACCTAGGTAGTAGTGCTGGCGATCGGCCGCGGCCAGGGCCTGAATTGGGGTCCACACTCTTTCTTATTCGATCCATCTCCGGCCTGGTCGGACATGTTCCAATGCATGCTGTAGCTATGCGACCGTCTGATTCGATCGTCATGTGTCACGACATCGACGACATTCGACCCGGAACTCTCCGGCAATTGCCGGCACACCACTCTTGGTCGGTTTTTGCGCTCTCCCAGTTTGCCTTTTGAGGTTTTTTTGCTCTACTGCACTATCATCGTTAATGCCATCCGGTGCTGCCGGGGGTGCTACGATGATTGATCTCGGGCCTCGCTTCTAGAGGATTCTGCCGACCTTATTTTCTGCCCCTTCTCAATGAGCTTTACCCATTTTCCTGCATTTTTCGCTGTTAGGCTTACTCACGTACACACTTAGTCATAGTAAAAACGACCGGTGATCATGTATCAAAACCTCGTCATTTAAAGTATTATGACGCCGATCTGTATAGTATCTGGGGTAGCAGGTACCACCAAGCCTGCTGGCCGGGGTAGCTAATTGCTCCTATTCGGTATTTCAATGCGACGCGGGACAGACCAGAAGTCTTTGGTCTTTGTGAAGACAAGCTCCATGGGAGTTTGCTCGCATTGGGTCCCAACTGTCGGCCGCTGAAAACTTCATGCAGCGAGGCAGCTCGATCCACTCGCGTCCCGCCATCAGGTCGACACCTGACCTGATGGTTGCGCGAAACGCAGAAACCTCACTGGCTCTTCCGGTGAAGGAGAATGTGTTTGGGTGTGATTTATCATCACCATGTCTGTAAGACGTCAGTCGATCACCAGATTGGACTGCCTCCCACTCGGGCAGCTCGGACTTACACCACAGTGGTTGCCCGCGTAGAAAGCTCTCCAACCAGCGAGGTGAAATCAATACTCGCCCTGGATCGAGATCCGAGCTCGCCCTCGCCCACCCGGAGTTCGTCATTGCTCGTAGATATAAATGCTACCCCTCCTCTCGTCATTGCCTGCCCTGTTTCATCATCTATCGAGTCCAGCAACGCCTCGTGTGAATTGATATAGCTAAGATACCAGTGGCTCTCTCCCAGTAACGAGCATATAGGATACCCTCTCAATCTATACAACGACCAGCTCAACTTACATCTCAATATGCCTACCCTATTAGGTCGAGGGAACGCCGCCTTGGATGTGAATCCACCGGCGGGAAATGAAGAGCTCAGCGTGAATGGCAGTGATTGGCTGTGGGCGGTGACGGCTATCTACGTCGTTTCATTCCTCGCTTTCTTTGGTCTGACTTTTGTGGCCCGGTCCGGCGAGAAGATATTCCACTACCTCTTCACCATTGCCCTGCTCGTCGGCTCGATTACCTACTTCGCTCAGGCATCCGACCTCGGTTATAATCTTGTCAGCCAAGTCAACTCGAGCCCAAGATTAGCTCTGACCCGACAGATCTTCTGGCCCAAGTATGTCAACTGGACTGTGAGCTTCCCAGCCGTTGTAACTGCTCTCGGTCTCCTCAGTGGTGTACCGTGGGCCACTATCATCTTCAATGTCTTCTTGTCATGGACCTGGTGAGTAATAAACCTCTTAAGAGCTTAACATAACGGAAAGTTGGAGAGCTGGTACTAATCGGGTGTAGGGTCATTTCATACTTAGTCTCGGCATTCACCGTCTCGAACTATAAATGGGGATTCTACGCCTTTGGCACTGTCTCTTGGTTGATGCTGGCCTTCAGCACCTTCAGTGCCGGTTCTTCAGCTAAGCGCGTAGGCGTGTCGCGAGACCACACGCTTCTCTCAGGCTGGGTCAACCTACTATGGCTTCTGTATCCCATTGCATTTGGCCTTACTGATGGCGGAAACCGCATTGGAGTCACCCCTGGCTTTATCTTCTTCGGTATCCTAGATGTCCTCTTGGTCCCCGTCTTGTCTTTCGCCTTTATCTTCCTCGCTCGCCGATGGGACTACGGCCAGCTGAACTTGGGTAAGTAAACAAAACTACAACGAAATTTGATACGTTAACTATCAGCGCCCATACTAATACTTCAAGCAGCTTTCACACGATACGGACGTGTCCACAACGCTGGCACATTCCCTGAGAAGACGACTGCAGCTCCCGCTGCTGCCGACCCTGCCGTGACTGTCTAAACTACTTTCGACAGTAGTATATGCTGACACAATGACTATCTGTTCGATCCTAACATCATCCCAAACGAAATTCTCTTAAGGGACAAGGACTTCGGTCGAATATCGAACTGTCAGCGGGTAATCAAACAAAATTTCTTCGTCTGCGCTCTAGCTTAGGCACCGTCACTCACTCACGACCTCATGAATGATTTCCCTTCTTCGTAATACTCCTATAAAATATATACCCTCGTTCAGTTCGGTGGCAGATACCCATTTATACGACTAATGGCGCGGTGTTCTTTGGTATGAATGGAGACAGAAGATGTTATATAATGAGCAAAAAAAAAAAACCCTTATTAATATAATCTACGTATGCAACTAATGATATTTGATGCTCTCGTGGTTCAATGAGTGATTATGTCTCATTCCTAGTATCATCAATTCAGTGAACGTGTTAAGATTCCAACCTAGTATCTCCTGTAAAAGTAGTACTGCTTTCACATAACGCGCAGCCAGGAGTTGTTCTTAGCTGAATTACTAAATCCATTCTCGAGAATGGGTTTACGTTGGCATTTGAGTCTCTTATTTATCAGGCTGAATTGATTGTATATCGAAGTCATACTCTCCTATCCAGGACAACAAAATGTACAGGTCGAGAATCCACTTTTGGCGCAATATATGCAGCAGTAAGTCACACGGCTTGTATTTCACACATATATATGTACATATATATAAATCTACATAGGTTTGAATCTGATTCTATAAAGGCCTACGTGCTTGGCAACCACTACTGCTGACCCAGCATAACCATCGAGGTTAAATCTAGGCTGGTGCCTGCCAGGGCGCCGTAAGGTCGCCCTTATGAGGCTTCACCGCGCTGGCAGGTGCAACGTAGTCGAAGTGGCCCAACATAGCCAGAACATTGATGTCCTGGGGTCCTCGGATCATAGATCCAGTCAGACTCATGAAGTTGTGAGGGAAGCCAAGATTGAACTCGTAGCCGCTCTCGATCTCCTTGATATCCTCAGGTGATAGCTCAATGCCAAGGGCCTCGACGTTTGCCTTCAGTTGCTCGACTTTGCGGCCTCCAAGGACCGGGAAGACATAAGGAGTCTATAGCTATTATTAGCGTGTGATTTTTATTTTCGGAATTTCAAGGCTTTCCTGGGCCTTCTAGAAACACACCTTATGGAGAACATATGCTAGAGCGATGCTCGTGATGGGCACATTGTGGCGCGTAGCAACGGCGTCGAGAACTTTGGACATCTGCTCCTCGCGGCCAACCAACATGGGAGGTGGGACCTTGCGAGCACCAGTGTCTTCCTTCCCCGGCGATTTGAAGTACCCGCCACCAAGAACACCGAACGGCTGGAACGCCATGCCCTCTGCTTGACACATAGGGATGACCTCTCGCTCTAGGTCCCGCTCCTGAGCAGAGTATCGGCCCTGGTAGATCGAGAAAGGCCTGAGACCGTTTTGCCGCGCGTACGTGTTTGCCTTGGCGACAAGCCAGGCGGGTGAGTCGCTGATGCCCAGGTACAGGACTTTGCCCTGATTGATGAGACTATTCAAGGAATGCATAAGCTCGGGAATCTCGGTGGCGTAGTCCCAGCAGTGAACATAGAGCTACAGAAGAGCGGCGTTAGACAGTTTTCCTTTTAGTATCTCGATGTAAATGACTTACAATGTCGATATAATCGGTCTGAAGGGCCTTTAGGCTGTTCTGAATTGATACGTGCAGTGACTTGGACCCCGTGCCGCCGTAGTTGCTTTGCTGGACTGGCTGGCCGGATTTAGGGCTCATGGTATACTTGGTAGCAATAACCATCTCGTCACGGCGACCAGACTTCTGTAGCCATTCGCCGATCCACAGCTCACTCTGGCCACTTTGGTAGGCATTGGCAGTGTCGATGAAGTTGCCCCCGAGATCATAGAAGGTATCCAGGAGCTCAAATGCGGACTCCTTGGTACATTGACCCATTCCAAAAGACCATGCGTCTCCAATACCTTTACACAAGACTTAGTATGCGATCGAAAGTATGAAATAGGGGTAGGGTCGTAGGTCATACTCATCCCTCCCAGACATAGGGGGCTAACACGGACGGATGCGGATGGCGCGAGGAGACGGTGTCGTCCAAGCAGGCTCTTAGGTGCAGCAGGAGGTAGGAAGGCCATTGTGACAGATTTCTAGTGCGTACAAAAATAGCTGAAGAAGATAGTGTTAAAAGATGGACAGTAGTGTTTAGAATTCAGGCTGATGAGGAGGTGGTTGATAGCTAAGGAGGTCGTCTGAGAATATAGCGACGGCATGCCCATTTTATATTCATCCTCATTTTCGAAGTCGTCTTCTCATATACCTACATATTCAGTCTCATTAGTCTCAAGCGCGTGTTGCACATTGGCATAATTGCTTCACTTACAAATCCACGATGTTGGCTCCACGGACTTCGGACTTCTCGAGTTCAGCTTAACTCCCATATGGACACAAAGCCCACTGCCGCCGATACTCGTGAAGCGCATCTTCCGGGATCTAGCATGTTAGCTCGATACTAAAAACAAAGATTCAATGGCTCTAACATTCTACATAGTAGATTCTGGAGAAAGTGTAGACTCAATTGTCCGGCGGAGATAATCGGTTTTAAGAGTTGTTTGTAAGCATATCTGGACCATGTTGCTTCAGACCTGTAAATCGCAGAGTCAACAACAATCACGATAATTCCTTCACTAAACACATGAATTAGAACTATGTCGCCGACGAGTTAGAGGTGGCCCATATCCCCTCATTCTTTATGGGTGCGCATACTGATTAGTAACATCCTCACCACCTTTTAACGGCGTGTCTATTTCGGGGCATTCAGCTGTCTGGGGTACCTAAGAGTCACTAAGAGTTACGCGTCGCGCAAACACGCAGCAGACGATACGCATTATTCATATTCAGACGGATGATGTATTCAATTCAAAGACTTGAGTGTTTCTACTGGTATTAATCTAGAAATCCATACCATGACCAGTCCAGATCTTTAACGCCCTAGGCAGACACCCGAGAACCTTCTAGTGAACACCATATCACAAATGAGAGTTTCTCTTCTTTGACGCTTCCTCGAGCATCTCTTTTATGTGCCGATTGATCCAGTAGCCATCCAACTTCCGAGGATCTATACTTGCAGCGCCGGAGATACGCCCGAGACACACGTCTTCACCAGCATCACACCAGCATTGGAACGGTTGCGCCATGCAGAACTCTATACACAAGCACCCAAAGTCAGTAATTGTCATTAGCTCTCGTCAAATCCTTAGGTTTCCAGAAATCCCAAGGAACATGTAATTGTATGCACCTCCTCAAAACAGCGGCATACGAGAGAATGAGACTAAGAGACCATGGACTACTGACCTGTGCTTGGGTAGAAGAAGCTCAGTGCTGCAATATATGGCGTTAGAATACTTGATGTGAGTATGAAGTTGAAGGGAATTCTTTTGAATTGTAATTGAGAGGTCCTGGAATTATCGGAAAGTGGAGGTAACATCAATTTTTCAAGCACGCGTGCGTTTCGGCGAAGTGGTTAAGTCATATAAGGTTCCAGGTTGTTACTCACAGTCGCCCTTCTTCAAATCACGATGCCTACTAACCCGTATCTCCATTCGTTCCATGTCCCATTCGAGTGTTGGGGCACAGCTATGGTTGATTTTAACGAGATCGGAGTTGAGCTCAATATGTAGATCGCGGCCTGCCTGATGATTTCCAAAAGGTCGATATTAGCTGATGCTAGCTTCGCTACTACTTCGTTCCACTAAGAAAAGGGACGAATTCTAACCTGCACCGAACTCCAAGATGGTTTGGGAACCCGCTTCACGCCCGAGATGCGCGCAAATAATGCCCCTGCCGGCAAGTCGACGACAGACTCAGCTGATGACTTGAAATCGTCACCTTTGACCTCTTTAACTATCAGAAGCCGGCTAAGGTCTGGGTTGATCCAGGCAGGCAGTAGATCAGCCGTCTCGGCCTTTCCATCAGATCCAGATGTCATTGTAAGTTGTCGCTTCGAAATTGTGTTGTATATTTCATACCAGTGAAAAAGAAATAAGGACTGATGCTGAGTATTATTCTCCTTATAGCTTCGCGGACAGAAGGAAGAAGACGAGCCATTTTAATCAATCCCAAGACTCTCTCCACTATCCCCCTCTACTTAGCGTACTTGCAGAATAACAAAAGACTGCATTAAGCTGCGCCCGGCGCGGCAATGCTGAAAAGCAGAGACGCTATTTAGAGCAAGTAGACGATGATGGACCCATAGCAACGAGCGAAGACTCCCGTGCAATGCAATGTAGCTCTGCAGAGTCGAGGGCCAGGCTTATCTATCCACCCTATTGGTATTGGCACAGATCTCGACTTCTCAGCCGACATGGGATCGGAACGTCGTCCAATGATGTGAATCAGACAAGGAATCTTACGACCTCAGAGGCTCACGATCGTTGGTGGGCACACTTCGAAACATTCGGCCCCCTCCAAGACTACTGTACCGACGCTCTGGGTCGCATTTCATTGGTTGCCAAGGGCGCTTTCCGGGCCTCGATGGTATCAATGAAATAAAGTTGGTCAGCGTATGTGCATGTGACGGCCATCCTCTTCTGTTACCCTAATAAAGAACGGCCCGATGCTTGTTGGCCATACACCGCTCTGTGAAGTGGCAAATGGAAAACCGGCTATGCTGGCCGTAAACTTGCACTTTGAATATCTGCTACACGCCCACACGGCTAGGGGCGTATGCAGTGCAAAAGGCCCCTTCTCATCACCCTCATGAGACATGCAGTCAGTATTGAAAGTGAGGTTATACAGGCCTCGCTTCATGAGGCAGACTAGTTAGATCTAGGCGGCCGGGACAGACTGTCCAATTGTATAAAGAGTCAAAGTCAAGCCAACAAGTCCAGGAAGGAATAGGATGATAAAGGATCTTTGCAGCCCTAGCAGGTAATTGTGATGTAATTACCTTCAATTCCAGGCCCTGTCATCTGCCCTTGTTACAATATCACATAAGTCGTGCTGCTGGAAGCGAGCCACTGTCACGATCAATGAGCGACGGTGTGAGGAACCAATACCATCCATCTTACCCGATAAATGGCCTCACATCAAACGAGTACATTGAAGTCCACCCTCCAGTGAGCACAGTAGAATGGTCTATAGGGTATGTCCGCCGGGTACAAGTAAACCATGCTCACAAGCCACTATTGGTACCGTTGGTCTTACTGTTATAACCTTGCATGCGTATGTCCCAAGATTTGAGGCTGTTTGGTAGACTATGAAAGCCGCAACTTCGGCTGTGGTGATCAACTATAATCGTACATTTATTGGCCACCCGTGAATTTCTCTCTCCAAACTCGCCTCTCGGGTATTACCGTATTAAGAGGTGTAATGCTCTAGATGACGTCTGCTGTAGAGGTTTATCTAGCCTAGATCTAGCCATTATGCCTAACGAGACGGAAAATGTTATCCACATGCAAAACCAAAGCGAGGAAGTTGAACAATTTCCTTTTTGAGACATCAATGCGTCTACGGATTAATGAGCTGGACCTGGCCATCATTGTAGAAATTGTGCACTGCCTAGCATTCGAGCAGATTCGAGGTTACATTAAACTTAGAGAGATGGAAACAAGTGATTCGTCATGTGACTCAATCGAGATGCAAGATCTTGGAATTACTAGTAAGCCACGCGTCAAGCCACGACCAGACTCACCAAGGTGTCTACCTAGAGAGCATGCATTCTGCTACCTACTCCAACCGTTCAGCCGCATGGAGTATAGATCTGGGATTGCATGCTCAGAGGTATTGTATTGTTATACGACATGGAGAGTTTCTAACCACGGGCACCTAGGCTAAGTAGTTTATCCAGTTACGATGTATTATGGTCAGTAAGCGAGCAGCATAAGGACGAAAGTAGTTGATGCTACCCCAGATCAGCGTTCCAGCGCCACTGGCCACAATGGACACCAACTCGCATCAACCGCTATAGAAGGCAATGATTATCAGTTGCGCTTGAGGACTGATATTCTAGACCTTGTGGCTCGGGTGAATCGAAAGCCGAATCGTTTCGTAAGCTGCCCACGGTCCTGAGAACGGCGACTGGCAGGTTGGGTAGCTCGAATTCTCGGAAACCATCACCACTCCTACTGAATCAATGCGAGTTTAGCAGAATATCGGATCATCTATCCGAATTTTCATGCATATTCCTAGGAAGTGAGACGCAGTGAGGTGGCAAGGAAGCTGGTTTCTTCAACAATGCCCTCGTTCACCAACCACAGCTCGCAGGAGGTGTCGCTTACAGCGTCAAGGAACCATGTGCCTGTAGAAGAAAGATGAATACATAACAGTATCTATCGATACTCCGACAGCGGCCAGGAAGCCGGTATGCCAAACTAAGAAAAGAGTGTATGCGGGCACGAGTGCATTAGTACGAGCCATGCATGCATGCATCAAGTAGCCAGGATCTTTCACTTCCGACCCGACCTCTTCTTCACTGAGCAACCAGTACGACGATGGCCTAGAAGATAGTACTACGTCTATACCCATATTATTGATAGTCCGTGTAATACTCGCGCAATCTCCATCATAACAATCCCTTTATAATACATGGAACTAGTTTGCAATCTACCCGCACGCTGTCGCGAGAGAGGTGTCTGTCCGCTTCTCGGACTTCATTAAAGTAAATACCAACTGAAGTTATAAGGACCTGTACGTAACTTGAAAGTTATGCCGGCTTCTCCAGAGATTTGCTCGTCATTTTAGAGTTCCGAATCATCACGATGCGTCTTTCAAGCCCAGGGTCTCTCCCGTTTAGCTGGATCTCTACGAATGACCCTAGATGGAATCAACGAGCTTCCTTGTAGCCTAGAACTAGGGTTCTCTCAGGCTCCGTGTTCGATTTTACACCCAGGCGAGAGACATCAAAGAGAAATGAGAACCCTAATGTGTAAACGATATTTCTATGATCCTTGACCTTGTTGTGACCACCTATACCCGAACTGATATAAGGATAGGTTGCGACCTAAGAGTGTCCTGATATGATGTATTTGTTCGTGAAAGGTTTCGATCTCGCCAGACACGGAGAGAGATGCTAGCACTACTATCAGCACGAAGACAGACATGGAGTCATTCAAGACTCGATCGTCTGTTCTTCACTTTTCTGGTGGCCCTGCTGGTATATCCCTCGTATGCATACGGCATCCCCGTGTATACTACAGAATTCGCCCTTAGGGATGAACCGTCCTCACATAAAAAGCCGGAGAACCTCACCCTGGACTTTGCAGCAGCGATGGGAATAATCACGGCGGCTGTGATAATAGGGATGGCTGTGATCTGCGTTTTCGCGCACTGCTGGCGGCAGATAGTCAAGTGTAGCCAACGTCGTCGTGAGAGGAGTGCCGCTAAGAAAAGAAGGAGACTACGCAAAGATGAAAACACCTGGGTCTTCCCAGGTCATCGTGGATTTACAATGCCGCAATTACAACGCCTAGAGTCCGAGCCGGCGTCGTCGTCTCCCTTTGAGCAGATCCGTCGACCTGGAGCTTACGCCGACCCGTGCCATAACCCTGTCTCGCCCGCCATACACAAATCCTCGGGTAAGCCTGCACCTCGGACCAGATCAAAGACCCGTTGGGACGATTCGACCGCAACGCTACCGAGCTCTGCTGGTGCAGATGAGATTGAATGCCCCGCTAACGTTGCCTATGCCTTGGAACGACATTGATTCCCTTGGCCGATGGAAGATTTGCAGTATCATGGTAGGTACTATAAGATTGACCCTGTTTTATATCGAGAAATTATATATAACTGATATCTAGTAGCCATGATACGAAAACCAAGTGCTTATCCCGTGGAGGTTTCACATCAGCCCCCTATTTCAGACATCAACCGGACTCACTCGAGGCAACCCTCGTGAAATACTAGTATTTGGAAAACTTCTACTCACACAATCCATAATCCGCTCGCGTCTAGAGCAATGAGAATCATTATTAGCATACGTTAGAACCAAGGTATATCTATGCCTCATTCTAGGAAGACAAATACAGCAGGACGATTACTTCGGTATTTGGTGTAGTTATTTATACATCAACACTTTATACATAGCGGATATAATAACCAGACGATATTGAAGACCGAGAGAAATGACAGATAGGAGAGTTATATAGAATTAATCAGACGGAAGTGGTCTTTTCAATTCTTTGAAAGCAATTTGACTTATGAAACTAGCATAGAGGAAGTGAGCACATATGTCAATATACAGGAAATACATGCTTTTGGGTTCTGAAAATTCCGATACATTGTAAAGACTTAGGGTCAAATTGGCTAGTATCTATTGGGCACTTGAATAACTCGATATTAGAGATGATGTGGAAAACCGCAAGGCTATCATCTGTCGCCTCCTGTCCACAGCTATTCAGCTCAATTACACTCGAAACCCCATGAATGAAATACCATCTCACCGCCAGTAATACTCAGGCGCACAGAAATAAGCCTGCTAGTGATACGTCGTAAACAATCTGTCTATTCTAGAATACATCAGCCCCCCTTCCCTTGCTTTCACTCTTCGACGTCCAAACCACTACGTCAAACTATATATTTGACAGGTATCACAACAGACGTCGCCAACAAACTAGCAAACAAGGCAGTCTCAAAACTCGCGATGATGAAGAAGAGCATCCTGACCGACCGGGTACGTGTAGACCGATACCGACACACTGGATCGTACGTATGGCGTTTGACAAACCCAAGGACGCCGCACAGCCCAATCTCGGCAGCTCAACCGTTAGGAAAGGGGAGGAAGGGAAGAAAATGAAAGATTCTAACGGCCGACGACGGAAACTTCCGAGAGGATTACAAGCGGATTTATTCGAGATACACATACACATACACATACTGTATCAGTAGTTTGGGTAGCAAATGGCCCGACAGGATGGTGCTGGGTAACGACAAAGTGAAAAACAACATTCGACACCGGACGATTGTTTGCTTGCGCAGACCCTTTTCTTGCCTCCGATTAGGCAGTGCAGACGTGAGTTCGTGTAGCGACTCTACCTTATGTATGCTGTCGTGTATCTCGAAAAAACGGTGTTGAATCATATTGTCGAGGCAAAGGACTAGAATGAGAAAACTGTTTGTCGAATATGCAAGACCGAACACCGTCCCACAGTACAATGTAACACGATAGTAGGCACTACCTACCTCTCAATGGGACCTACTGTACGTACGGTAGCAAGTAGTATACAGTACGGCATCTACTTACCCACATGAGATGGGGAATCTGATATTCCTACCCATCTCTCGATGTTTGGGAGCAGAGGGGATTGGTTGTTTCTCCCACTCGAGTCCATGCCCTTGGGACTCGGCTCGAAGATACCTACCTACTCGAAGCTAATACATCCTTTCCTCTCCGTGTAACATGGGCCGACTCCCCCTTCAATCATCTCGCCACTATACCGCTCTCTCTCTCTCTTCGAGACAAATGAGAAATGGAGGGAGGCAGGTACAGTAGCGGGCGATCCCGTTGAACCATAGAATCTAGACATGCGGTACAGAAGCCGGCACCCAACCCTTTTCCAATCAATTCGTTTAATCTCTCTGGTCTGCGGCACCTAGGCTAGATTAACTATAGCTATAGCTAGTATACAAGATGAAACGAAGGAAGTTGAGAAAAAAGGGGGGGGTAAATTAGCCTTAGCAGACCAGATCTCGTAAGTGACACCAGTTAGTCAGTTGACAGGTAACACACAACGGCTTGACCACGAGAGAACGGGGATACGGCTGATTGGCCAGATATTTCCTAGGCGTTCTCACGGTGAATGGGTGTATCCTGTGGCCAGTCAGCCCGATGGATAGAACGGACAAACGGACGGGCGGACGGACGGACGGTTCACAACGTTGTTGCATTGCATTTTACGACGCCGTGCTACAGCGACACTGCAAAACCCTTTCCCTCCCCATCGATCCTGCAAATAAACGCGTGCGTTGCGTGAGTTCTGCCCGAGGCCGAAATACAGACGATGTAAACGCAAAGCAAGGTACCTACCTACCTAACTTTCCTTTCACTGCCGCTACAATACTACCTACCTACGCCATGTCAACCATATCTCTGCAGTGAACGGTAGATAGATAACCTAGGTAGATGAAATATCTACTTATCTGATCTGCTGCACATGATGTTAACACGTGCATAGGGGGGGCGCTTCGTTTCAGAATTCCTTTTGTTTTGTTTTTTTTAAAGCTTGGGCGGGAGATGATATGACTTGTCAGTTATTACCTGACGAGGCGCACTGCTGTGTACCTTGCCTACTCTCGACTATGAGAGAGACATGCATGCATCCACATACCATACACATATGCAGAGATAATAACAGAGAGAAAGGAGGCGGGCATTGTGAGACTCGCATCTCAGTCACTGATGGCTTCTACTGTATGCAAGCTCCCGAGTAGATGGTGGTGGTGGTGTTTCACTCATCGGCATGGGGGCAGGCATGTTATGTGAGTAGTTGTCTACTTACACATAACCACGAGGAAGAAAACAAAAATAGCGTGGCCGCCTTGTCTTGTCTTTCTCTCCGTGGTTCTATACAGTATGTTTAACAGGCACGGAAGACGAAGAATATAACTAACTAACTAACAATGTCATAATAAATGCACGTGTGAGGCGTCCAGATCGCTGACGTTATCGTGTCTATCTACGCATGGTAGATTCCAAGCCCCCCTTTCCTCTCCTTTCCGCAGAGCGAATGCAAGATCGATCGTGTTAGAAATGAAGTAGATCACCCCTCCCTCAGATCCCCTCCCCTTGCGATTTCATGCATACTTGCAGCAGGGGGAACAAATGTCATGACCGTTAGGTACCTATTCAAGACGGTGATCGAGGAATTACTCTTTGCCACCATGGGCCGTGTCCGTACCGCTGTTGTAGGCATTAAAGAGTTTGGCAAACAAATGTGCTACCTATACTACCTGCATCATCCAAGCAAGTAGTTTATGCTGGGTCATTTATTCGGTTGGTCCTTGCTTTGTAGGGCTTACCATCCGCAGTGCCAATTGCAGAAAAACAAAAGCCCCCCCAAAAACCAATTAAAACTTGGTCCTCGCATTTTTGTTCCGTGATACCTGAGACGTTGTACCGACAAATTACCATCCATTTATAGCCGCTCGCCAGCGTCAAAAAAGGAATACCTAGGGAGGTTTAAAACACCGATCGGTTTCCGAGAAAGTTTAGCGCAGATGTTGCCTGGTTTGATGCTTATAGGCCACCAGTCTTCATGTTGATTTGGCAATTGGGTATGACTTCCTAGCGTAGTGAGAACGCAAAGGCCTTCCATTCATTTCGAGCAATGGCACGGCTGCAGGCATACTCTGGATTAAACTTGTCGTGTATATACAACAAAGGCATTGATTCATTAAGTAGGTAGGTAGTAAATTGGTAATGTGATATTACTGCTCTCGAGTAATATAGGTGGGGCTATGGAGTTTTGGCTGCAAGTCATTTCATCGATCAGACATGAAACCCACCGTTAAATAAGCTCATATTGGTACTGATATGATGAGAGGACCAATGACTTTATTTCCCAGTATCTAGTGTAGATAATCCAGAAATTCATTTCCATTCACTCGACTCAACGTGAGATGGGATTACAGTTCATTGGATTGGATCTGTGGACATGCGAAGAACAGACGACACAGCGATTTAGTCTACCTAGATTTCATCGCTTCTAGATCTCATTGTGGATGCCAAGCAGCTGGGCGGCTCGTGATGTTGGAGAGGTATACTAGCACCAAGATGGCAGTTAGTTGAATTTGTTGCCCGCAATTGTTGCGCTTCGACCCCATAGCCAGGAAATCGGATGATGTGAGGGTTCCGATGTGTTGGGACCAGAGTCTGGCTCAAGCGCCGACTGCGGGGGGCGTAATACTATGTACGTTAAGTAGACAACAAGAATTCAGCCGAGATGTGTTACAACTGGGTACCAGGTTTCGGGGTGATAAGGACGAGATACATGTATGCTCATGCTGGCAGAGTTTTCACACTACTGTAGGTACAAAGTACAGTGACCAAGTCTGTTGGATCTCAGAAGCGCCAGCCCATCCACCTACGAAGCATCTCAGATTGTTGGTGGCGTAAACCGGTTGACACATCGGCGGCTGAGGGTTGGTATTTCTGGCTATCAATGAGCGACGAGACTTGCGTGTACTCGGGCTAGCGTGGCCAGAGGATCATACGCTGACGTGACGGTGTTGAGACATGGCTGCAATAGTATACTCAGTACGACTGTTGGTGTGTTCTGGTGTGTACTATGTTATCTCGTTTGTTTGTGAGGAACAGAGACAAGATGACCACCCACACCCACACCCACACCCACATACTTACACTGGTCCGACTGCCGAATGACCTAGCAGATCTGGATGATTTGACGGGAAATAATGAGGACCAACCTTTAAAAGGACTCTGTCGGATCATGGGATGGTTGTACTGGTTGCATCATGCATGACACTGTGACAACACGGTGTCTTCCGTACTCATGGGCTCGCTCACCACTGGCCACATCGTCCCGACGAGAGGAATGTGGGTAGGTAGAGGAGCCTTACGAAGTAGAGGCGGGCGGACTGAATCACTGAATCCCCCTATCAGGTACAGATGTAGTCCCCTGGAACAGGAGAATAAAAAAAGTTCTTACACCCCTTGGCGACACCCGGTGGCAGGGGTTGTTCCATACTTACGACGCCTGCATCCAAATTTGCCCATTTTGCCTACATGGTCTCGTCTCGCCTCGCCTACATACCTTTGGCTACTTTGCCCACTTTTGCGCGGAGCGTGCTTACGGCTACACGACGACGCAGGTGTGCTACAGTGTGAGGAGGTAATGTGTCGTAGGACTCAGTCGTTCAACATGCTAGGTAGGTATTGCACAAACATACCTAATGCCCGTTGGGATCTGTGAGATCCAACAGTGAGTGTATCACTGTCAGACTGACGGGGGACCGGGGCTAAGCGGCTTGGGAGCGCAGGCGAGAGAGTGCCAGATCGGAACGATTTGCTCGTGCTTTCTCTCCTCCTGATCCTACGTAGTAGGTGAGAACAACTCTGGCACACCCAAGTGTCTGTCACCATAGCCTCACTCGGTAGTTCAACAACGGGCTCACTGTCCCAAGCTGGTGGCAATGAAAGCCGACTATTGTGGCCTGATGTTTGTCATCTGCGGTGAATACTTAATGTACTTCGTGTGCAGCGGATACTGACAAGGCCAGATTGCGAAAGCCACCCAAGGGAGAGGTCATTTGTTCTCAAACAGCAGTGGAAATGAGCGTTGGTGGTGTGCCATACGAAGTACTTGCAGTACTTACCTACCTGGTATGTGGGAAGGTTAGGATCCGATAGGTACCAAGGTAACGTGTGGCACACCCGGCAGGTTGGATCGGGGACAAGCAGCGCAACGCAGGTTTTTATCCGATTTTTCCAGCGAAGGGCTACCCTCCAACTGGCCCTCATTAGGTACTAGGTATCTGGGTAAGCAGGTAGAAAGGTCAGTAAGTAGATGATGAAGCCACTCCAAACATGGGGCGGTGCATGCATGCATCTGTGTGGAAACTCAGGAACTGCTTCCTGTAAGTATTACATGTTAAATAATATTAGATAGACGAGACAAGGTGAGTTTGCTGCATTGTACCTAGTTTGTTTCAAGTCTCTGAAGGTTCAGAAGCTCGAGTCTCTTTCTACCTCGGTTATCATTTCATAATCGTCTGCATTAGCGCGCACTTTGATAGACGGGTGATCCGCGCGTATAAGAATGTAAGAATATGAGCATGAGCATCTACTGTACGGGTTGACAAGCTGATTTTGACTTGGGATGAAAAGGAGGATGAACTAAGACTCGGTGTGCTAACCTACTTGGAGGGCTGTAGGAGTGTACTACGCAGAGTAGCGTGAATACAGTAATACCTAAGTAAAGAGAAATACCGAATGGAATACTTAAATGGAGAAAATGGAAAAATGACGCGCGCCCGAAGACTCGGTTCTACCCGCCGGAGGCAGGAGTGGGCAGGAGTGTGGATTCTTTGGCCGCTATGGTTCGAAATGTTCGGTGGGCGAGGAGGAAGAGGAGTAGTGAGCCGGACAGTGGGAAACAGGGAATCTGGAGTCACCCGAGATAATTGCTAATTTACCCTTATTCCTGCTTCCAAATGATTGCCCCGAGGCATACTCTAGTCGGTGCGGTAGTAGGGTAGCAAAGTATGTAATGTGTCTGTGGTGTTACCTCTCGCCTCTGTCTGTGCTGATGACATGGTGTAGACACCTACATACTGACTTACTATGTAGCTAAATAGCGTCGAGGTTGTCTGCCCAATGAAGCGTTTCCGCGCATTTGCTTATCCGCACTAATAGACACCATGGCTACAGCTATTACGTCTATTACATGAAGCGGCAAGACTAACCGATAGCCAAGGGATGCTTCCAGGTTTTGACGTAGTCCTACAACTTACATACATACCTACATACCTACATACCTACATACCTACATATGTATTGCATTCTTACGTACATACGAAGTAGTGAGTCTGAGTGAGATAGACACGAAGTTGAGGCACACTTGTCAACTGTTCTAAGAATGGACCCCAAGAAGCAGATGAACTTGGGTCGATGTGCTGAACCCACGTTGGTGGGATCACGTCCTGCTCCGCCCAGTCGGGGGGTTCCCTTCCTGCGAGTCCCTTGTCTGAACCCCAGTACTTACAGCAGCCCATGTGCTACTTACTCTGCCATGTTGGATTAAGTGTACCTAGTCAGGTATTTTTTACGCGCTAGCGTTTATGGATCCTGCGAAGAAGTATCTTTCGAGAATTCGCTTCGAGGTACTTCCGCTTGATCCTAGTCTTACGTGACCGCAGTAAACCACCCTCTGCCCCATCAGGGCCCGTAAATACAAGACTAGGTACACTTATTATCCTTGCATGTGAGTACATACAGTACCTACTCACAGTACAGTACGGAGTACGTGTAGCGGGACGGAAGGTGTACATGGAGGCAGCGAGACTCGACAGCGTACGGCCGGGTACACCACGCAGATAGATACCTACATATACATACCTAACAATGCCCGCCTTACCGGCTGTTGGTCCGTCCACTCAGAATGGGCGACCGACCCAAGATGTCAGGGGGACCCTAAGCGTGCCTAGAGATGGCCTAGAGATGTGAAAGAGTGGATCTATGACCACCCGTTCTGCACTGGAAGGGGTGGCAAAGACCAGGGCAAACAGGACCGAATCGCTGTCAAGGATGGGCCACTGGAGAGCTCCACAGCGAGAGCCCCGCTTAAACTGGCCCTGCCACCAATCATGATTGCATACAGCACTTACTCTAGGTAGCATGTCTCGTGCTGTAGCGGGGGGCTCTTGCAGGGTTGACAGGCTACCGGTGCTGTGTTTTTTTACGCGCACTGTTGCATCTACCCACCCCCAGACATGCCCCGAGGACATCGGGCTGGGTCCCGTCTGCTGGGGTACATACAGTGTTTATATAATACATACTGTATATACAACAGTTCGCTGTGCTGTGCTGTGCTGCGCTACTTTGTACCATTCGGTTCCCTCCCCAGCAGGCCATCTGCCTACTTAATTGTGTACTAGTATCACTTCAGACTCTTAGCAAACTTACATGATGGTGTAGGTAGGTACTTACATGGGTAGAACCCTAAAGCATAGGTAGACTGCACATAGACTACACATAGACTACACATAGCCTATATTGTTGACAGCTTTTGCAAGATGTTTCCATTGAGATAGATACCTATTGAACTCCGTGAGGTTGGGGTAAGTAGGCCGGGTACATCATGACAATGTAGGTACCTAGATGATGGACCGTGTTAATTATCCCTCATTCACTCATTTTTGTTACAGAGTAATACCCAACTAAATACTGCCTTTGCTCCGGGGGCTTAGCTGAGCTAACTGGATTGGACGGCCCTGCAAGCTCGAACCCTTGCCCGCTGCCATCAGATACCGTACTCGCACTAATTATGGGATGTTGGTGATACGAGTGCTCGCCTAAATACCTACTTTCTATCTCCCAAATTTACCCGCCATACACCATTGTCCCCTGGAGTCTTATCTACTTACCATATACCTACCTATGTAGGTAGTTGTACATAACATAGTACGCTCTACATGTACTGTGTGCTATACTTAGTGGTGGTCACATACTTACAGTACTTTCTTGAGGAAGTACACTAGGTACTTCCCTCCATATGTAAGTAGATGCACAGTTCGTCGACACACAGTACATACACAGTACGTAGCATACATATGACTCCACCGGCGCCAGCGCGTACACAGTGTCTAGGTAGCGTAGCTGGTGCACTATGTCCACTACGCTAGCGCGGGACTGCTTGTTCCAGAAACTAGGTAGAGAGTCATCAATCAATCAGGTTCATCCATGTGCGTCCCAGCCCGCTTTTCATTGCGACTCAAGGTCTCTCTCTCTCTGGCTCTGGCTCTCTCTCTATCTTACTTACTTACTAGTACTATTATTACCTACTCTTTTTGCCTCTACCCTCCCTCACCCTCTCGCTCTATCTTCACTTCCGTCCTTTCTCAAATGCTCTGAGGCTTTTGTGGCTGCCTGCCTGGCTTTGTCCTTTTCCGCCGACGACCTTGTCCGAGCAGTCTCTGTCGCGCCAAACCCTCAATGCCCTGGGCGCCCCGAGTCCTGCAACCTTCGTTTTCGAGTTTCACTTCGTCTGATGTGTCTTCCCTCGACCCGGGAATGTGTTAAGGTTGCCTAGCTGCGAAATCGCCTCGCCCACGACGAGTCAGTTGCCCATCGCCGAAAGCCAGCTTTCCGGGTGTTCGCCGCGGGACAAACTTCGACTAAGGACCCAACACAACGGTGTCCTCGATTGAGAGTGCCGATTTACCGTTTTATACTTTCGCCTTTTATTGCTTTATATATTCAGATATACAGCAACTCAATTCTTCCTTGTCCCACTGACCTGGTTTCTCACCAACCAAGACCCCCAGTCCGGCCTGGTGGGATCTGCAACGCGACGATAGTTTGGTTACAATTCTGTGATATCTTTTTTAGACAACATTCACCATGCTCTCTATACAGGTAAGATATCATCTTTTGCTCGACTGGATATACAACGCATTTGCTTCTTTTGAGGGATCAGTATGCGAACCCTCAATGGACGGATCTATGCTGGAATGTCAATATTATTCTTTTTTTTTTTGTCTTCTCACAAGCTCGATTGTCACGTCTGTGCTTAAAACAACGTTAAATTGACAAAAACTCTACTTTCGCAGCCCGACTCTAACTTGGCTGGTATGATGGCTGCTCCTGAATCGCGGCTGGGCAAAACTCAGCCCTATGCCCGCGAACGCCGCATCACGAAAGACGGAAGGCATTTGTGGTATCAGCTCGAGGTCCTTCAGCAACCCGAGCGTGCTCGAGCCTGTGGCTCAGGCCCTAAATGTCAGTAGTATCCCGGTTTGTGTGGAGTTGCGGTTGAGTTCTAACATTCGTTGTAGCCTCTGCCGATCGTCGTCCTGTAGATCCGCCACCCGTTGTTATTTTGAGGGTATTGGAAGGGGAAAACTTCGATGGAGCTAGAGACATCACGTTCGATTACAACGTTGACTTCTTCTGTTATGCCTCACTTGAACATGCACGTCCAATGGCCCATGGAAGGGTTCAGACGCCTGCAGCCACATCGCCTCCCGTTCTTACTGGCTTCCCCGTTTCAGGGTGCTGCTATCTCGACCGGCCTGATCCTGCTGGCTATTTCCTGTTTCCAGATCTTTCCGTCCGACACGAAGGCCGCTATCGGCTGGTATTTAGTCTATACGAGTTGATCAAGAATGAAGGAGATCTTGATAGAGACGCCCCGGAACCGGAGTCTGGATCCCATCAACTTCCAACAGATGCTTGTCATAGAATGGATTTACGATCTGCCGATTTCACGGTATTCAGCGCCAAGAAGTTCCCGGGTCTCACCGAGAGCACTACACTTAGCCGAACTGTTGCTGAGCAAGGTTGTCGTGTACGTATCAGACGTGATGTCCGTATGAGAAGACGTGACACCAACACGAAGCCGTCTGGTGGCGAGGAGTATAACAATAATGCCGAGGAAGAATATGCTAAACGACGGGGAACACAAACACCCGACGGATACCGGGCCCGATCTATGAGTAACTCGAGCATGGAGCGCACAGCTTTCCCTGATAGACGGCCTTCAAATGTCGAATACGCCACTGCGCCTCCACCACCGACGTACCAGGGCAGCAAATCTTCGGGTGCCATGCTGAATTTTGGACAACCTACGAATGGTTTTGCTCAACCGTCATACGGGCCCATAAGTGCTTCAAATCCGCAATCCACGCCAGTCTCACCTGCACAGACAGCTTTCCCTCAGGGCCAAGGCATGAATTTGCCTCCTCCCCCTTCGCCGAGTTATTCGGGATCTGCCTATCAGTCGTATGAGCAACCCGAAGCGGAAAACAAGCGGCTCTCGAGCTCTTATCCTCATATTTCGGCGAAGCCATCGAGAGGTGGCGAGCCCAGATCATCTATCAGCTCCAACATCTCGGTGGAGAATACTTCGCGTCCTATTCTTCCATCCATCAGCTTCCCTAGTCCATCCGACTCAACATACTCCGAATATAGTGCATATCAACTGAAGAGTGGCCTTTACCCACAATCAGAAACACGACCAGTCAAGCGGACAGCTGACGAATCATTCGCGTCGCATCAGCAGCAAATGCGTGATATCCGGGGTGAACGTTTACCCATGCAACAACCTCTGTACCCATTGACCTCGAGCTACATGAGAGCCGACGGCAAGAAGGTGTATGCTCCTCAACACCTCTGGTTACCGTAGATGCCTCAAGCTCCACATATATATATATTCCTTTTTCTTTTTCTTTTTTCTCAGTCACTTTTGTGTCTCACGGTTTATCACTAGTGGGCGGATCATACACGGGCTCGAGTCTGGGCCCTAGGTTTATCGGCGTTTAGGCGGTGGTCTGGTCCAACACAGCACACGACTCATGTGTACATTCTAAGGAGGCTTCACTTTTATTTCATCTCCATGTGTTAACTTTTATTCGCGGAACGTTAGGGGTTATTATTATAGGCACAACTGGTCCAACGACGGGACTACTTTCTTAGGTCGTGTCCTTTCTCCAAGCTGTTGGATCAAGACGACTTGGGTTCCTACCGCATACGGGGGAGAAAAGGAGGAAAAGGGAGGAGAGGAGTCCCATTTACGTCGAGTTGATCGCATCCACGCATGCCATGCATGAAGATGATGAGTGAATGGATTTATATGCGTCACGAGAACGAGACGTAGGTGCGTTCTAGACAGCGTTGATTTATTTACCAAGGAGTTGCAGCATTCGCATAATTACCCTTTATCATTTGTTGTTAAGCGATGAGTTGTTGGCGGGGCGGGACGGGTGAATCAAAACAATGATACCAATGAAGATGCCCATAGGGGGGGATGAGAGGTTCAATGCAGTCTGTATATATTGGTGAATAGCTTTCTTCATATTCTGATAGTATATGATTGCAATTGACTTTTTTCCTCCCGGACATGATGCCACAGTACAAACCTCTCTGTCTCTTTCTCTCTCTCTCTCTCCCTCTCTCTCTCTCTCTCGCAGCAACGTGATTCGTGAATAATTGATATGAGTCACCAATCTTGATCATTATGTCTACCTAGATGCAAGCGACCAGTACGAAGTACTTATGCGCACATACTAATAGTATTTACTACGGAGCGAGTGAAGTCATCCGATTACCTGGTCGTATGGTATTGGATTAATTAGGTGCCAGTGGCAGTGGGGGTACCTATAGTAGGTAGGTAGTTGCAGTGGGTACGTAGCGTGCGCTGGCAGTGCATTGGCAAGTGCAGCAGCACCCGAGTGCCTGTGCTCCCGGTTGTCCCCCCAACCATAATTTCCCCTGCGCCCGGTCAACCAAAACAGATACCTACCCCTGGCTCGGCTATCCACTGTCAATACTTACTTACTCGAAGCTGAAGTCAAGAATGCACTGCATTGTTACCTTCACCATAACCTATCACCATCCTGATTGTAGTTCGAATGCAATCTGAATACCTACCTATCCGGATGCACATCCAGGCATACACCTACGCGCCTCCCACGCTTGCATCACGAACTCAACTCAGAATTCAGAATTTAGTACTCTAAACTTTAAATACAACTCTAAATACCCAAGACAGAAGCTAGGTAGCTGAGCTCTACTCTCAGCCACTCATCTCCAATGGCGTCGGAGCTCAGACGCCCGCCCACGCGCACCGCCAGCGGCTCCCGACCGCCTACGTCTCGCTTTCAAGAAGGCTCTATGAACGACAGAGCCAGCGCCGCACCTCCCGTCCAGTTCCTAGGTCCTGACCAGTTGAAGGACTACGAAGACCAGTTCTATAACGAGCCTCCGACACCACGCGAGGCACGTAGAACACGACCCTTCTCCGCTGCAGCTGTATATCAGCACGCCAGCATCGACGAACCACAGGAGCAGGAACACAGCCAGCATCAGCAGAAGCAGCGACATGCCATCTCACACAAGAAGTCCTCGAGCTTCTTCGGCCGTGTTCGCGATGCTCTATTTCATAGGGGAGGTGGAGGGCACCATGGCCACAGCTCCAAGCAGCAAGAAGTGCGTAGGAAGCACAGCAGCCTGCAAGAGCCCATACAGCAACCTCTCCCGCCGCCCCCTCCACGACCTGATTACCTGCACGCAGGAAGGACGCAGTCCGAAGTCAACATCGCCCAGATCTTACCGAACCCGAGAGGTGCCGCAGACCGACCGTCGCGAGAGGACGTCATGGCCTCGTACAATGAACTAGTAGCTTCGGGCTTTTTCCAATCCCACGCCATCAAGTCAACTCGCCATGCTCCTCCATCAGCAGCCGCTGGGGGACGACAGACACCCGTGCTATCCAATGATCACCAGCCTGCACCCCGCCCGCCTGTCCGTATACCATCTCTCAGAAAGACTAGTCATCATTCTGATTCTATATCGCCTGTGCCAGTCCCAAGGCCAAGTCCGATCCCTCAAGGCCGGGATAGTCGCGAGTATTCAGCTGCAACAATGGCACCACCAGTATCACAGCGACCTTCCTTATCATCGCTGCTCAGACCTTCAATCCCAGATCTCCACACCAAAGATTCGTGGTACACACTGCGTGGACGCAAGCGTACTCGAGGTGACGGTGACGAAACGCCCACCCCAGACGCACAATCCTCCTCGACGACGAATAATTCCGCAGGATATTTCTCACAGCCCCTTAAGAGAGTGGCTAAGAAGCTGCGGGAGATGCCCTCCTCGTCCTCACAACTCAACAGCGAAGCCAAAAGCAAGAGCGCCGCTTCTGCAAGTCAGCACTCGAGTCATCAGTCAGCAGCGGATGGAGTCGTGCGGCTTGTACCGTCCGTCTCGTCAGGCGGCTCAGTATATCCCGATGATCGTCCCATTCGTCTCCGCTCTCCATCACCGGGTATGGCAGACACAGTGATGGGCGATTATGACGAGCAGAGGAACGGAAGAACCGCAGACAACGACAAAGCTGGCTCAGGGGTGAGACGTCCTCGCAAGACATTCTCATATAACCTGATGGAGTCTTCTCGCACTCGAGGCAGGACCGCCGATCGCGAGCGTGGACGCGAACGCGATAACTATCGAGTTCAGAGGCGTAGCTCATCAACCACGCGAACCGACAGCAGGGCAAAAACCTCGCGCAGCAACACTCCACAGCCTGTAAACGCACTAGGACAATGGCAGGGCGTGTCGCTCGAAGACCCGGTGATCCACCGGGATTCCATCGACAGCACACGTAGCGTCGGGGTTGAGGAGCGAACACATGCCAAGACGAGAAGGACGATGCAATCCCCTCTACAGACGATGACAGACGCGAACCATCGCAGCGGCGTGCCCGCTGTGGTGGCCAAGGCGCCTGAGCGCTGGCACAACACGGGCAAGGCATATCACCTCAAAGACCGCGGCTCCCGGCCGGATTTGGCGATGCGTCGGTCCGAGGACAGCGGGAAAGCCGAGGGAAGGAACTACGGCAAGGAAAACGACGCTGACTGGCAGCAACGTACGGCGACCGTTGACGGAGACGGGGACGAGAACCGGGGCCGACACTCGCGAGAGGCGCATTATCGACAGCACGAGCTTCCGCAATGGCATATAGGAAGTGCCTTGTGAGTTTCAATGCTCTACTAACCTTCTGTCTTTTCTCAACCTCTCTCTCTCTCTCTCGGTTCCATCGGGAGCCCGCTTTTACCCATCACGATATATGCCACTTCCTTCTACATCCTCTGATTTCTTCATTCAGTTCCTCATGAAACAAGCGACCAAGTTCGCTCGGCATAAAAATGGGAATAAAATGGAAATGGGAGGGGAAAAAACGGAACGAATCAAATTACCTTGGATCGGCTCGGCTTGGTTTTGATCTGGTTTTGATTTGACTTTTTTTTCTTTCTTTCTTGCACGGATGGATGGAATGCATACATGGATGGCATGTGCACTACTACTACTCATGAGACCAATGGCGGGTACCAGAGGTGTTTTTGGCGTTCTCATCTGCTCTTCTCTTTTCCACTTCCAGGTGTTATTCCTCTTTTCTCCCCTGCTTCAGCGGTTACTTCTCTCCTATCCCGAACAACGCTTTCCTATCCTGGAAAGCTTGAAAGATGGGGAGGAGGGGGAAATGGCACAGGAAAAAGAGAAACATTGTAGAGCGATGTGTTTTTGTTTCTCTTCTATTCGATATCTTGTCTGTTCGATTTTGGTATCGATATCGATTCGATTCGATTCTTCACGAAAATCATGATGATCATGAATATGATAAATTTTTGTTCTGGGCAGGTAATGAATGAGATCACGAATTACACCGCCACACACTACCGGTTTAATCCGGGTTTTTGATTTGGTTTGATTTTTTGGGGGGGATTCTGTTCTTGTTTACATTGTTCAATCCCATTGTCTGATTCGGGTTCTTTTGGTTTGAGTTGAATCGGGTTGATTAAATTGGAACAGGAAATGATATGGAATTTCAATCCTGACAGTTTTGTCGATGTGGCTGTTTTGTTTGTTCCTCTTCGTTTACTTCCCTATCTTCCGTGTCCCCTCGATCTCTGGGGGGATAGACGGCGTGGGGTGGGAATGAATGGAGGGTATATTGTATGTATATGGGCGTTTCACTGGCTTGTCTGATCGTGTTGGTGTTCGGTCTGATGCACTGTTTTTTCAAACCAGCAAGCAAGCGTGCTCTGAGTTATTTCACTCGAGACTCCCTCATGATCACGATAACAGGAGAAGAAACTTGTTCTATAGAATATTCTCACAACTTTATATACCTAGTTATATATGAATCTTACGTGCTCTATATTTATCTGTTGCTCGAGAAGGAGAGAACAGTAGACCGTATCTTCTTTGTTTCATGACATGTTGTAATTGTCCGTCTGTTTATCTATCTGAGTTTTAGCATTACATGTAGCAAGGGGGTTGATTGAATGTGTTTAACAGCAACGATGATAAGTTCGACATATGCCATTTGCTGTGCATCACCCATATCCGAACGAGAATGGTGTGAAAATGAGGTTTTCAGTCGACTTTTCCCACGCTGTACCACCATTTCAAGGTCAGTCACGTACCCGCTCATAGTGTTTGATTTGAAATGACTTTATTTGAATTTAATCTTCATCAGTTCTCATACTCTAATTTCCTCCTGACCAAATGTCAGCCGCAAGCCCTCCATAATACGCGATAGAAACTATATAAGCTCGCGAGCCATGCAGCAACCAAAACCTAACCCTTAGGCTTCGACACTACCTACCATACCAGGTCTGGGGGGTATTGAAAATAACCGTGGCTAATATTTTTTGAAGTAAAAATAGTGTTAGCAGCAAAGACATACAACTGTTATTTAAAACTGTAAGCCTATTGGTTAGGAAATATTTTTTATCGTTATTAAATGTGATGCATGTGCACTGTATAAAATTACCACACGCACTGTGAAACAACACTGTATAGTTGAGAGAGAAGATGTATGGACCCCTGAAGGCTAGGAAACCTATTGCAATCGCTTCACAGTTCAGACCTTTGACGGAACATTTTGCAGCCTTCATAAAATATCGCTAGTAGCTTTAAGTTGTAACTATTTATTAAGCCAAAATAATCGTACGTTTAAAAATGAATTGCATTTAAAAATAGACTTCGCTTGAAAATAGACCTAGATATAAAAGGTACGTTAAAATATAAGAGTTTCATATATATATAACGGCTGTACTTATTACATTTCGCAGCAGCTAGTCTTTAGTACAGTTGCTAGATTTTCAACAGGCCGATAACTATTGCAACCTTGTCCTACGCGTTTTCCATACCCCCCAAACCCGGTATGGTAATAAGCTATGCTTTGAAAACAGTATTTGCGTTCTATAGCACCTTTCCTGAGCTGCTGGCGAATTATCGGCAAGAGCCTCCTCAGTTTTATAACGAACCTGAGACGCGCTTCCTTCCCAAACCCTCATGACCCATCATATGATTATGTACACATGTCGAACGAACGGAGAGAAAGGAAAAGTGGGAAAACGAACTGTGATGGCTTGGGCCGAGAGTATAAAGCTAATTAAGGTCGTAAAGTATGGGCATGTATGGGCATGGATGTTATATGTGGAATGAATACCCTAAGGCAGTTTCGAGGGACCGATGACACTAGCTGAAAGAGAACCGGTGTGCGTTTTGGAGTTGGGGCTTAAACTAGCTCTTGGACGATGTTGCGGACTCGGTTACTGATATCTCGTGGATTTGTTATAAGACCACCGAGTGTCTTGATAGCACTAGTTGTACTGGAAACTAGTGTAGGGGCACCACTCCAAAGCATGGCACCAAGAACAAGCACTAAAATAGGGATCTACAGCATCATTAGCTTTATATCGTTATTTCTGGAGTTTATTGTGAACTTACCCAGACAAACCAGAGCATCTTATCACTGCTACCCGCCTTGAGCCTTTGAGCATGAGCTCTCTGAAGAGTCTCTTGTTGCTCTTTAGTAATAAGATGCTTGCGTCCGATCTGAAGGACAGCAGGGACTTCTTGGGATTGAGAGCTCTCCGCGACATCTTGATCTTGACCTTGCTCTTGATCGAATAGGGAGGCACATTTCGTATTAGCTTCGAAGTCCGCAGCGGCTTGAGCAGCCGATGACTGTTTAATATCGAGACCCTTCTGGGGAAAGATGTCTTCATAAGCCGGAGGAGACTCTTTGTTTCCAAAAAACTGCAAGACCCCCCATTTGTTTTCGCTAGTGTTGCTTGCAGGATCCTGCGGAGAATCTGGTCGTTGTGTACGCATGTTAGGAACAAGTGAACTGATTCGTTGCATCATCGGAGCCGACTGTATATAAGCTTGATAATTAGGCAATACGGGCATAGGCGGAAGATTGGGGAGGTTCGGGATCTGCGGCATGTTGGGCATCTGGAACTGGGGTAGGTTTTGAAGATGTAATGCCATGGAATGTTGAAATTGCTGCAGCTGGGCTGCAAATTGTTCCCGAATAGCCGCCATTGTGGCACCAGGAGAAGCTGGGCCTTGTTCTGTTTCATTCACTGGATGCGTTTCCACGGTAGACCGACGACGTAGTCCAGAGAGGGTGCGGCCTTTATTAAGCCAATCTGTGACATTCTCGGTCATGACCTCTTCATCAGAATCGCCGTCATTGACACTCCCCACTGAATCGAATTTGCCCGGCAAAACTTCTTGGCGATGCATTGGTGGCATCGTAGAAGATTCCCAGAGGGATCGCATAGAGGTGCGACTACTAGCCCGGCTAAGGCGAGACTCACTTCGAGAACGAACACGAGTTTCGCCATGTTGTAGAGTCTGACAGACAGCTGTGGATCCAGCGACATCCATAGGTGTGAGGCCAGATCGAGACTGCAGATTGCGGTCCGCCCCTTTAGCAATAAGTCGACGTACAATCTCAGGGCGATCATTCATTGCTGCCATGTGAAGTGGGGTGAACCCTCCCTTGTCCCTGACATCCACTCTGGCGCCCCGGGATAATAGACCAGCAACAAAACGTATAAACCCAAGTGAGCATGCTAGATGTAGCATAGTCTGCCCACTAGGGCCCCGGAGGTTAATTCGAGCTGTGTCAGCACTCTCATCAAGATCTAACACTTCAAGAACCCGAAGAAGACTGGTTTCGACAGCCTCCCCAGACTCCAAACGGAGGTGGGTAAAGGGATTGTTGCCATTACCATGGAGAGATTGATTATTTGACCCAGATGCCGAAGTTTGTGAGAATAAGATACGCCTGGCAATTCCTATAGGATCTGCGCCCATTGTCCCGTACTGGCCTGCCAGTATTGAAAGCGCAGTGCGGATGAGTTCGTTCTCTTCGTCATCCTTGTAGGTGAAAAGAGCAGATTGTGGGACCGGTCGTCTTCCGGGTTGTTTTATTGACACAGGAACAGGACCTGGTACCGGCGAGGGCGGAAGCATGCATACAAGGGATGTCGGTCCCCAGAACGTCGTGGTTATTGCCCTGTTTTGTCCAAAATAAACTTCCAGGCCATCATTCGTAAAATTACTGCCGAGAACGGTAATCTCGGCACCTCCGCTTTTTGATCCCTCGTTAGGAATTATTCTGAGTATAGACGGTGGTGGCGCTATAGGTACGGGAAGCATATCTTGGGATATTTGGGAATGATGCATGCCTTCAGGTCTAAGCTGGCTTGGGCTGGGGGCACGGCTGGGATGTGCAGATACTGGAGCAGAGAATAACTGATGAACCGGTCGTTCTATGTTCATGACTCTGTTGTTCATTCCAGTGAAAACGAAGGGCTCTGGCCCGTTATTGTTTGGAGTGACTGGCCCCGCACCAAGCGATTGATGGGATACAGTATTGAGTATGTGCTGTTGGCTTGGATTCGAGAGATCACCATGTAACGGTGTATGTGCCATAGCTGCTGAGAACGGCGATGTTCCTGCAGATATGACAGCGGACTCATTCTGAATGCTATGGGCCATTGGTGGTGATGGCTGACTTGGTTCAATCTTCGTCATAGCAAGGCCGGCAGGTACCTTACCAACCATACTGGCCTTTCTTTTTCTACTACTTGTACTTAAAGGACTAGCCGGCGACGTTTGGCGCGAGAGATTGTGTGGTGTTGCTGTTGTTGATGTCAATTGTGAACTGCTTCCGTGTGGACCAAAGGACATATCCAAGGAGCAGCCTTGCTCGTGGGTTCGTAAATCTGATGTAGAATGATTCTGACGGAAAGGCAGAGCAGAAACGTCATCAGAATGTGACTGAAAGGGAACCAATGTCTGGGCACCGCTAGGTGCCATTGACGTGGGCTGTGTCGTCGGCGGCTGAGGAGCACCTGACTGCAACGATGTCGGCGATGCATTGGCAGTCAGGGGTTGAGGCGACTGCTCCAGTTGGGTTGTAGTGGTAGGGCCAGTATGGGTAGGAGTCTTGTGATCATCTGTTATCATTATTGAAGATGACATACCCTGGGCGACGACATTCCCATTATAGTCCTTGAGTGTAATAATCACTTGAAACCCGAGTTTCTCGCCATGATGGCGACAGTAACACGCTATGCGCATGGGGGCGTCAACTTGCACTGTGCCTTCACGAATGGCCTCTCTAAGTCCAGCTCCGGTGGGGTCGGCCATGACCGCTGTGACGGTTTGCCATTCTTTAACCTCCAGCGTATTGAAGACAATGGCTCGCTCCCGTTCGTACCGATCCCAAAGTTCCTCTTCCTCCGGCTTCTTATGCTTTTTCCGGCCAGCACGTTTCCTTTCCCGTGTGATGCACCCATTACATATTCGTACCTCACCTCCATTCTGTGGCTTGTTCTCTTCATCCTCACTGCCATCAATAGAATTATTCGGCTCATTGCTGTTAGATTTCCCAGCAGCACGTGTGAATGCTCGCTTCTGTTTCCCTTCATCGGTCATGGCACTTGTACAGACCAACATTGTTGTCAATTCTAGCATGTCCGGGCTTGGTCCTGTTGGAGGTTTTTGCAACAATTTCGGCTTAGCTATCGTGTGAGTCGGAAGATGTACCCTCTTTATCCCCTTTGGGAGATTATGCAAAGTAATCTTAAGCGGGATTTGTGTTTCGACCCGGGACTTAGCTGGCATGGGATGTATCACTAATCTAGGCAATAACGAATGTGATATGGGTGCTGGTGTGTTACTGTTGGGCGGGTTATAGTGATTAACTTGCGGTATATAGGTAGAATCGGAAGTTGACACTGGGAACAATTGATTGCCAATCTGACCATTCACTATGGGTGTCCAGTTTGCAGGCATGTTCATACCGCCAAGAGTATCCCCAAAATTGTTGAAATTCCCATCAGGCGACGGCATGTTGGTATACACAGTACCTGGTGACGACTCAGTGCTGGGGATATAGGCCGAAACAGGGGATAGCTCGCTTAGACCCTGACTTGTGACTTTGCTCGGCAACCGACTCGATACCTGTCCCTAAGTAATGTGAGAATGAGTTGTTATAATTAGTTCAATTAGAAAACTTACCGTGCGCCGCTTCGACCGGGCTCTTCGTCTCTTAACAGCGCGCCCTTGAGACAAAGGTTCGGTGGAGGTGTGGGATTCTGGCGATAGCTCGTTTGGAACAGGGGGAGTTGGGCTGCTCGTTTCACCAGACAAGGTGAGGAATTGAGACATATCAATAGAGGAGTCCATACTCAAATCGTCCTCATTACCACCAATATCTTCTGGCCATTCGCCAGGAGAAGTTTTGATCGGTGTCGCGTGTACTGAAGTCTGAGGCGAACCCGAGTCGGTGCTTCTCAACGATGATGAGGAAGAAGTCGATCCCCGGTGTGAAGGTAGTTGGGATTTTGGCTTATTCGTAGTGGGAATAACCTGACCAGGGTGTTGGGGGAAAGTATACCCAGAGCCGCCATACATCGTAGAGCCATCACCATCGCCTCCTTGGAAATCCATGATACCAACATCTTTCATCGGTGAATTGACATTGGCGGCTTCGTTGAAGTGAAACGCGGAATTAAACTCGCAGGAAGAGAACATATCGGTCATTTGATCCTCTTCGGGAAACATAAAGGACTCGGAGGAAGGCATGGCTTCTGCTGAGAAGCTTCAGCCACCACCTAGGTGCTTAGTCTCTTTCCCTGTATATAGATTCCGTTGCACTTTTAATTGACCGGTTTTTATGAATGAAAGTAGCTGGCTACTAAATATGTCGGGACAGATCGCATGCGTAGTGAGACAATACTGTTACAGCTAAAATCTCGTAACACAAAGAATGGACTCGAATAATGTCGCTGTGTGTTTCGCTCTAAAGCATTGCGCCGACACCTGTGATAGTCAACGAATGACGACGCTAGGAGATCACAGTCGCGGTCGAAGATGAACAGGTCTCCGACAAGACACAGGGCGATAGAGATATCGTCGGTCCCCTTATTCCCGTCAAAAAGGTGACAGTTGCAGAGCGGCGTAGTAGGCTTGTCGCGTGGTCGTGGAATTGGAGAGGCGTCGGGGTCTGCGTCTCCGTCTGGTGTCAAGTCGAGCCCGCAATTGGCATCAGGATGGGTTTCGGGAGGTGTGGACTATCAGCAGAAGACTGCTAGTGACCGAGGCGAAATGACACCAGCGTTTTGCAGGGTTTTGGCTCAATCAGGGTGTCTTTTGATGGTGGTAGTCGACGGCCTCGCAACAAGAGTGTCCCGCGTGGCTGATGGGGGTGGCAGATGAAAATGCGAGGGTATCGTGGCGGCGGTTCGGATGGCAGCAAGTTGGGGGCTAGCTTTTGGTTGGGGCGTTGCCTAAGGATCCCGGTAGGCGGTAGCTGAGTCGACGCGGCGCCAGCGACAGCAAAAAAGCAGAAGTGGGGAGCGACTAGGAAGAAAAGGGATCTTGGGTTATCCAAGAATGTGGTTCCTGACAGATGTAGGATGTAGGATGTAGGATGTAGGTAGGATGTTGGCTGTGAGGATTTACCGTGATGTTTCCACAGACTGCTATGCTAAACTGACTGCGGTAGCCTGAGGTGAGCTCAAGTCTATCCAGTCACCTGACTAATATGAGTTCAAGAACCTCCAGGGACTCACTATCTCGGCAAAAAAGGGCCGGTCCCTCTTCCAGAGATTAGGAATGTACCTACATAGTATGTATGTAAGCATGTAGGTACCTGGTCGCCTACATACATACATAAGTACATGTATAATTCTTATCTACATGTATCTATATGCACTGATATGGAAGCAAGTAGTAACGCGCGGACAGGGCCATATAGAAAAATGCATTCATGCCTAAATATCTGTACAATAGAGTTCACGAAGCCGGCGTTCTCCTTCTAATTAAGAGGTAATATAGCTGCCAACCTCTGCATCAGATGCACATACAGTATCTACATAGGTACCTAGTAATTAGGTATACACTAGACGCACCTGGGCCCTGAGCCACGCTGGAATCAAACGCTAATGAGTCGTGTCCCGCTATCGGAAAGTGGTACCTACCACACACAGATAGTCGAGGTGGTAGCGTGAGATGGTGATATTTAGCAGGTGTCAATGTTGATAGCCTCGATTCTTCAAAGTACTAACAAGGTCGCAATGCTAGCAACAAAGTCTGGTACCGTGTAGACTTAATAGCGAATAGATGTAGATGTCTATATTTGTAGGACAACGGTGCTCTGATAGGCAGTCTAAGCCGCAGGAGCTGGTACTAGCGAAGCCATAAAAATATTGCAATCATGTTGAATACTAATGTAGGAGGTAGTCCATACTTTGATATGACTACTACTAACCAATTTTTCAAACCTGACAATCGACGTTCTGCCAACCTCACCGTTACAGTCGACGATTTTTCCCTTGTCCAGTGATCGGTTCCTATCAGACGTTACTGCGTTCAGAACCTTGCTCCTCTACCCCAATTTGTTGCTGATTCTTGTTAGGAGACGCTTCATCTGGGAATCGGACTGTTCGACCCGGAGGGCCATATATGTGCAGGCTCGGCTGAGAACTCGTTCTAGTAAGTCGTGGAGCCACGCCGTTTCCATCTTCAGGTTGAGCGTGGTGTTCGGACGACAATGAGTATTGGACCGGCTCTGGTGGGACAATTACAGAACCACCAATTCTGTACGCATGTCCTATAGAAGGGACTCGTGACTCTAACGTTTTACCACCCTTGCGGCTCCTAGACCGGCCTCTTGGTAATCGTAAGTCAATGATGACTGAGAATGAATCAAGATTGTTAGCAGGTGTTGGATACAGCTCTTTGTTGTCGCCGGTGTTCAAGAACCCCAGCTATATGAATATGAAATTGGTGCAGGTGCGTTGTGCGGAGTGATTGAAGTAGTAAAATCACTTACAATTACCTGCCTGCAGAGATGGCCGCTCAGCGCTCACGGACATACTCCGACTTCTCGAGATACTTCGGGGTAGGTAGACGCCAACTTTCCCCAAGGGAATGCTCAAACCGTGAACAACCTTCTTGATTGTAAATTACGGTAATGGGCCCAGGGATGCGAGAAAACTTACAACACTAACGACGACCATAAACCAGACGATTACTCTGACCGCCTCTGCCATCTTTGCCACATCATGTCTCGGTTCATCTCCAACCCCAGGATTCAAGGTTTCAATGAAATCAACAGTGACATAAAGGTAGAAGATGGCGGAGCAGCCAATAGGGCCAAAGAAACCCATGAAAGTAGCTTGTCTAATATCCTCGATTTGCGGTATCTGCTTATGCAGAGTCAGAATGAATGGTGGTCGTCTAAGTATCAGGACCAAGATGCCTAATGGTATCAGGCGATAAATGGGTATGACGCTGTTGTCTACAAAGCTGCGCCAGGGACATACAGCTCCATACCACATAAAAATGACCACATTAAGAAGCATATCGATAGTTGGTTGAAGAGAGCTAGCACCAAGAAATCAATGTCAGTGATATAAGCCTACAAAATATATGTTTATTGTAACTTGGGGTCGAGGCGTACTGTAGTAGTCAGCATACCATATAAACGATACTAGGGGTTCAGTGTAAATACGGACCTCATCAATCGTTGCCAATCGAAACCAGTCATCCCATGTGAAGACATTTCCAGCAATGAAACAGGCCAGAATGTCATCACTTCCGATAAGACCACAGGTACCAGTTATGAATAGAGCCAAAGACAAGGCGAATACCAGAAAACTCTCTCGGTCAACGAACCCGCGATCCTTGCAATAACGAAGTAAACGCTTAGCGAGCCAACCCACCACGGCACCGTAGAAAGTACTGAGAATGATAGTGTAACCCCACGTCTCTCCAAACCAAAGACCAATTGCGAGGCCTGCACCACCGGACTCGGAGACCCCGCCATCGCCGATATATTTGATGAGGTAGAGAGCGAGGAACAGAAAGGGGTACCCCAAGCCGTCATTGGCCCCAGATTCCGCAATGATGATTTTTTGCAAGTCTTTGGGGATGTTGTGGTCTGCGAACTTACCTTTGACAATGACATTCGAAAGAACAGGATCAGTGGGCGTCACACAAGCTCCTATCGCCAACGCATGGAGGAAAGGGAGATGCGGGACCAGTCCCCAGATTAGGAGGGATGTTGCCAACCACATAGCGGTCATTATGGGCCCAAGAAGCAGGGCGAGTGGTTTCCATTCTTTCTTCAGGTAACGGCTCGGCAACTGCACACCGGCGAGAACAAGCTGGACGCCAAGAACCAACCGGGTGAAGAACAGAGTCACATTCTCCAAGTTCTCTTCAGATCTGGCATACTCGATGGGCCGCACCCAGTTGAGTGCTAGAGGCCCAAAAGTAATGCCAGCTAAGAGAGAAATGACTGAAGAGAGATGGGGCGATGTTAGCCAAGACGAGCAGAATAATGGCGATATAGGATGAGGGCTGGACGACACGAGGATTTGAACTTACGAGCTTCTGAGAGGTAGAAGTTTTCTTTCAGCAGATAGGATACCAAGCCAAACAGGGAGATCCACCCCCCTAGAACGCTGACCACGATGTTGAAGTTGGACAAGTCCAGAGTTGGCATCGTGAATGAGGTGAAAACGACGTGCCGGGGGTTTCACCGGCAGCAACAACACTATTGTCAAGTAACTCCCGAATCGTCTACTGCTGCCCGTAGCGCCGGAAAACAGTGATAAGCCGGCGAGTATGAAACTGATGTTATTGAACCATTTGAGCGTATTAATGAGGGCAATGAAGAGCTGAAGCCTGCCACTTTAAACGAAGCGCAGAGACAAGATAAAGTTTCGCGTGACGTGGTGGTGCCTGGTCTCGGGGGAGTCGAAGGCGTGATAAATCAATACAACCAGTGAGGTAGGTAGGTTAAGGAGGGATTCGGTTAGTTGGGACTATGTCTTGAGTAGATGATAGTCAAGAGAAGACGCAACGGCGGATTGGAAACACAAAGTAATGGGGCTGTTGCAACGGTATGATAAGACGGAAATCCGTGCCAAGATTGTGTTCCCGATGTAAAGCGAGTCGAGGCTGATGATATACCGATCTTAAACCTATGGACCCAAGTGGCTCGACCGTTCTGGTAGTATATGTTACCGACGCTGTGTCTCTAGGTAGCTGACGAGAATTTCTCAGCATGTATGCAAGGTTACCGTCGCTGCTAGGAGTCGGGATGCCGTCAACAGTAGATGTCGGGACGCATATTAGTCGGTAAACTTTGTATGGTCGGAGTATGAGTAAGTGCTGCCTACCGACCATACCAAGGCGGAGTTAGTGGCAAGGTTCTACCGGTATCTAGATGCCTACTCCGCACTTACCTCCACACAATCCTGAGCCAAGGCGGTGGTACTGCACCAAAAACTATGGGATTTTGGTCGGCCGATTAATCTACGAAATCGATCGGATCAAACTCATTGGCATGGTTATCTATATAGAGGCGTGTAGTTACTATAATGGGCTCATCTCGCGACTTATGCTTATGCATACCTACAGTATACCTCGTGTTCCGGATGAACCCCACTCTTAAGGCCAAGTAAAAGCAATATCATTCCTTTGGTAGACATTGATCCAAGGGTTTCTTGGTGTGATTATCTCGTCAGGCTTTTCCGAAGCATACCATGATGATCTCGCCCATCATTCTACTAGCTAAAGGCGCGCGAGAATATGTCGGAAGCAAGATACTAATCCCAGTCTTTCTCTGGTACCCCTCAATTGGGGGAGAATCTATATGAACCTCTAGATATCTTCACTTTCATTGGACATGTAAGGAGCAGAGGTCAGTCATTCATATATACAGGGTGGCAACTTGCTCCAAACCCCCATAATCGACTGAGAGGTATGTTCGGAACGTAGTACCTGCCAATTGGCCCGTGAAGCAAGGGTGTCGCTTATATCGGACAGTCTTCATTTAAAGGGCCGGTCCTCTCACTGGTAGTATGATGAGAGATACACGCAGATCGGTGGTTCTGATAAATTTATCTAAGAGGCAAATAGGGTTGAGATGTCCTATATGCAACATGACAGCACATACTATAATATTACATCCGTCCTAGACACAATATGAGGCATGCAACAAGCGATCGTACTATTCAACTAGCGCTTGATCGTGTTTCGATTCTATATCAGAGAGTTTAAGCTATGAGAATAGCTTCTTTGGTGAGAGTATACCCTTCAGATTCATGGACTTCTAATGCCATTGTAAACCGAACAGACTATGAAATTGCTTGCCGCCCGTAGCTAGATACATAAACTCGGGTGGGTTGGCTACGAATTCACGAGCAGTGAATTTAATGGATTATGTACTTGGGTATCGCATGATTGCAATAAGAAAATACCTGGTGAGCTAAATCGTTCTTCAATCCACCAGTGATCTAAATACTCTGAGTTTGCACAGTATTCCTGTAAACTCAGTACCAATGTGGCGAATCATCTCTTCCGGGCACCCGCCACGGCGAGTCTATCAGCGGCAACGTTTCCAACATTGGTACTGTGACCCTTGACCCATTGAAATAAGGTCACAAAACCCGCCTTGTCTCGCTTGTCAATTAAGACTCGAATTTGTTTAACGAGATCCTGGTTCAACACGTCAACGCCGTTGGATTTCTTCCAATCGTTTTTTTCCCAAGATCTATACCAGTTCGTCGCACAGTCGATAGTATATTTGCTGTCAGTGAAGATTCTAATCTTCGCGTCCTTTTTCGACAATTCCAATGCACGAAGTACGGCAGTAAGTTCGGCACGCTGGTTGGTTTGCGGCTCCCCGCCAAGACGTTCCGAGACATTTCTATTGAATTTATAAGTAATGAGTTGGTCGACACATGAAACAAAAACTGCTATTTTACGTACCGTTCGTCGTCCTCGCCAAAAAAGACCCCAACGCCTGCTGTTGCCCCGGCGCGGCCATTAGCAAGACTGCTTCCATCGGTGAAAATCCGCAGCACGTCCGGTTCGTCTTCAACAATTTCGCCGTCAAGCTCGTCCGATGTTTTAGTCTTCTTGGTCTTTTTGCTCGGCGGCTCGACGCTCTCGTTCAGGAGCCATGCTTGCGCCTCTTCATTACCATAAGTACGGATGAATTCGATCGCCTCGTCACGAGTCAAAAACTTCTTGTACTTTGGGGCTTTCCAGCCTACAATCGCAAGGGACGCTTCATCCCAGTCGGTGTAAATGCCGGGTACTCTGCCCACAGCTACAGCATAGAACTTCTCCTCGCCATCGGCCGCTGCGGATGTTTTCCTCCCCGCGACGAAGGCTTCGGCATCTTCTCGACTTATGAAGCTTTTGTCTAAAGTATATATGGTTAGCTGATAGGTCCTCTAACTGACTGCTTCTAGACGTACATGATGCGCCCCGAAAACCTGCTGTCTGTTCCTGGCATTCCGCCCAAGTAAGATAGACGCCGGGCTGGTTCCCAGCACGCACAGCGTAGTATTTCTGAGCATTGGCATCCATCTTTCGTTTCTTGCTTGCTTTGGCGGTCGTGGCCGGGGTAGACTTTGCGCTCGGCTTGGAAGCCTGCCCTTTCTTGGTTGTATTCGTAGGCATCGTGGTCGACAGTATGTGATTTATAACATTTGCTATCAGCTTTCTAGTGGTCCATACCAGCCTGCAGCTCCCCCTCAGGGCGAACACTGGTACTTGTTCGAAACACGGGGCTTTGTTAGCGACTGAGATGCGCCAATGAACATGGAGACTGAGGGTACGCAGAATGATGGACCTGTGCAGTCAAAGAAAGGACATTTTAGAACGTCCTGTGGAGGACGAACTAAGGAAGCAGATCAAAGGCAGGTTCCGGTCGCGTCCATTTGCTACGGTACGCCTTTTCCACCTCCAGTACGGTTCGCTACAGATGTCAATGCGATAAAGAACAAGGCGAACAGGGAACAGGGAAGGGGAGCTTGCGTCAGGGCCACAATGCTCCTACCTCATACCTACCTACAGGACTGCAGGGAGTCACTGCGATAAGATAAGACGCCAACCCCTGCTAGGTGGGGTAAGCGACACTTGAGGCAACCAAGCACGAGTCTGCACGAGGTACCTAGGTAGGTAATCGTTGACCTGTTGTACAATATGTCTTTCAATGCACTTGAAAGGGAAATAATACGAATCTTCTGGCTCGGGCGTAGAAATTGATTTATTGTTTTTCTATATGCTTGCTCATCAAGAAGAATACCAAGCTTGGTGGAAGCATCGAGTGCAAAACTGCTCTTGAACCCCGGCATTTCGGTTAAGATGTCGTAGGTGGGTCAAGCACCTTTATGCTGATTCTCGCCTTGCGGCTTCTTTGTAATAGGTATGCCTTTCCACGATGCCAACTGTCAGACAAGAGGATTACCTAATTCCTGTGCTTGCCTCAATCAAAAGTTTCTAGAAGGTCTCCTGTGCTCAGGAGTAATATGAAGATTCCGGTTCATGCATGCAGATGAGGATCAACAACGAGCCGTTCAACCGTGTCCGTCTCCCACTCCCATCCTAGCATACTCCAGTTCAACTCCTTGCGCCAGTGCAGCCCAAGCCCGCGGCCACCTCCGCACGGGGCATTCTCACACGCGAGAGAATTACCACAAGCATCGTAGCCACGATCCTCCGAGCTCATGCCACCGGTAAGTGGCATGCGATGACGGAATACGATGCGGCCCATGCGTGAGTGCAAGATGGCCATGGCGCACATGACGCAAGGCTCATGCGTGAGATAAAGCTCGAGGTCGTGGCAGAGGTATCCATCAGGACACGGATGTTCAGCCTCAAAAACGACTTGCTCATCATCAAGTAAAGGGCCATCCTGGAATGCCTCAAATTCCATAATGGCTGGTTTGTTTTCGGTTCTGTTCTCGGTTCTAACTAGTTTCTGTGCCACCATGCTAATGGCCCGAAGAGCTGCATGCCCCATGGGATTTCCAGTACGGCCAGTTTTCTCCTGTTGATACCAGCGAGCGTCTCCCGCGAGGGCGACAATCTGGGTAGTTTCTTTATCTTCTGGTTCTTGTCCTGAAGTCTCCGAGTCTATAACATCTTCAGTAGTTTCGGTATTTCTAGTGTCACGGGAACCATGACTAGTAGTGTTCTCAGATATCTCATGGGAAGAGGGTTCTGTAGCAATCTGACTGCTCTGAGTTGCATTTGAATTTGAACGTTCAGTTTTAATGAGCACGTTTTTGGTAGCATCAAATTTTCCAGGGACAGTACGTTTGATGATAACTGCACCAATAGGCTCTCCAAGCCCGTCATCACGGGATTTTCTCGCCACCTGATGCGCCAAGGTCATCCACACAGATGCGTCGCGGGAAACAACGGAGGTAGTTCGACAAATATTACTCGGATGAGGGCCAAGGGGGTTGTTCTTTCTGTATACAGTTTGCCAAAACTGCTGCGACCACAAATTGGCTTGGACTTGTGATGTCGGAGCCAGTAGAGGAACCGGAATGATGCCGATGAAGATGTCATCTCTAATGCCATCAACAGAGGCAAGACCTCTCAGGAGTTCGTCATAAGGCAGCTCATCTTTTGCGCCAAGCAAGATGTACAGCCAGTTGGATTTCCCCGTATGGACTGCTCTTCCACTGCCCTCGTTCATGAACTGTGATTTGAGATGAGGAGGGAGATCGACAGGCTTGGAGCACCGGCGCAAGTGAGGAAGGTTCTTAGCCGCATCGTCACCGGCCAGGGCTCGTGCAATCCTAGCAAGCAACGAGGTTAGTGTGCCACTGGTAGTATTTGATAAGCCATATGAGTGAAAGACTTACGTCACAACATCATTGGTATAGCGATTTGGGGCCCGGGTAATGTAAGCTAGGCCGAGAGTAAGGTTATCCCGTAACTCAAGAGTAGTTTTAAGAGGCACCAGAGTTCCCGAATGAATATTTGCAGGAATGAGCCGTCTCGAGACGGGGTCGAGCGTCTCGACGACTTCCTTCATGGAATCGCTCATAGCGGATACCTGCAGCAAGCACACAAGGCGTGAAGAAGTCAGAAGAGGAGAGATGCAACGGTGTCTACAATTATAGGGCCAGGCGTGTGGCTATTAGATGAGGCGGGACGTTGTCTAGTGTACGACCGGACAAAGACAGATTTTGGGAGATGCAAAAGGTTTGATGCAGTGCAGACAGACACAAACAGGACGATGGGTGGTTTCTATTAGGAGGAGTCGTTCCAAACATATTGCTTTGGCGAAGAGTCGGGGACGGTGGTGGAAGGTTTGATGGGCTGGTGGCAGAAGCTTGAGACAAGGTAGGCGTCGTGCTCAAAATGCGAATTTTGGAAGAAAATGTCTAGCCTATTCGTGGAGGGGGGAAGGTGCATACAAGGAACCTTATGGAGAGTCTGGGGGTTGTTGTGGACTTCGTGGAAAGCAAACACTACTTGAGAAGGTAGCAATCTGTAGGCACCTGCTTTGTGATTTAGTAGACGAGGAGTTGGTCGTAATCGAACAAACCAGCAGTTGCCCAGGTGCTAGGGTTCAGTATAGGATTTCCATGACAATTCCAATACCTAGCCGAGAAGCTTGTGTGGCGAGATATCGTAATTTACTTTTTCTCTTGGTTGCGTGTAGCTTCATGACAGGATAGAATGAGATCGTTGAGGTTCAGTGAGGAGGTAACAAGGAAGACAGAAAACAACTATTCGCGAGGCAACAACCCCTAACACCGCAAACTTCATCACCAAAGACAAAGCGTGAGGACAATAAAATCACATTATGCTGTCCTACACAAATGTTTCATAAGGGTACCTAGGTACACCCATAAAAATGTAGGTAGGTAAATGGAGGGAAGATGGAGGGGCATATCGATAAGCGATTTTTGCATACCTAAGTGCCTCTACCCTACAGCAGATCTTTGTGGGGACATAAGACGGGTATTTTTAGAGACCTGACGCCGGAGTACATACCTAAGGTGTCATTCCACCTCCTACTTACATACAGTAGGTACTTACTATAACTGACGCCGGGGCTTTGGACGGATAACATTGAATATCTACCTACATATGTAGATAGGTAGGTAGTGCCTAAGGCATGTACAGTATCAGGCAGGTACCTAATTCTTCTGAGAGTTGTCTAAATACCTACAGGCATATACCTACAGTACTAAACGCTCATTGCTGATGGCAGACGTGGGGAAGTGGCCAGTGGACTAGGGTACCTACATCAATACAATCAGTTTGGCCACCATAGCCGTACCATTACCCCTGACTGAGGAATCTGTAGACAGAACATAAGGCAGGACTCTCTAGGTACTAGGTTCCCGCCTTCCAAGGTTATATATGTATATATCCTAAGGCATTTATCTAGCAACTTAATTCCCCGGTACGTATAATATGCTGATATGCTCAGGTAGAGTTACCAATCGTTTGAGAACCTTCTGTGAACAGTTAAGCGTACTAAACCCGAAGTTGCATACTTTACAGTACTGTAGATCCGTGTTATCCTTTGCGTGTAGTACTTCTAGTAATAACGGCTTCGACGAATGTTGCAGACACATGGGATATTACTACCTAGGCTGGCAGTTGTGTTGGCCATTCATCTAGGAGGATTGATTCCTGGGTAGCTAAATGCACGGGCGGACTTAGATACGCGGTATTACTAGTTGTGTAGAGGTGTCTGACCAAATTCTATATCTATATATAAACATAGTATGTACTCATCCCAATCCAGAGTTAAGCTCGGACTAGGGACTCGAACTTCAGGACTTCCTACAGGACATAAGTAGGGGCCATTTGGTGACATTATGATCTTCCATACTTAGGATAGGGCTGACTTTGACTCTATTTGGTACCTACACTGCTGACTCTGGATACAAAACATAATCTAGTAAGCATATCCTGACCACCACAATTAGACAGCCTTAACTTTAACTTCGTATTATGTAGTTTACCTACTTCAGAGAGTTTCCTAGTATTTAGATGTGTGGTAACTCCGAAATGTGGATTGGTATTGGCTAGAGCTTAGTTTTTACTTGGCACAGACTATATTCCAGAGAAGCGATATCATCATTCAATACTAACCTAAGACACCCCTGCCAAGCCCTAAGCTGAAGAGGCAAGATAAGTTTACCAACCCCATGTTTCTAAGTACGGACCAACAGAGTGGGAAATGCCTCAAGGGCTAGGGACATGCGGTAGAGGGACACCCGATTCGTCGTGCTGGTTATCGGTCTTCAGACGACACCCTCAGCTTTAGCACACTTGGGCATGTGACGGTGCCCAGACTTCTCCGCAGGGTGGTATATCTGTCGGGACTTGGTAATATCACCAAAGCTTATCATGGCCTGCAGCACACCCTGCATTCTGGCTCATCCAGGAGAGCGATACGGTGCTTCAAAATCATCCATTTATACACCATCCCAAAGTCGCATTCTATAAGCGCCCAGAAATCCCTCACGGAGCCTACTATATCTCCGTTTCAGTTGGAACGAATGTTGCTGTTGGGCCCAACCACGTGCGCTGGCCCTTGGCTATTAGATGGCCCTCGCTTGTGTTTACCATACCTACGTGAAGCGTAATAGTAGGTGGACATATTTTCGAGGGAGCAGACGTGGTGGTGAGGTCATAGCCTACATCCCCCAGAGACTCCACATCTTAAGTTGTGTTACGGCGATCAGAAGTCAAAACGTCGTCCATCGAGTGCCGAATACCGTGTGTTCGTTTGCATTGCGTAATCGTGGATCTATCTAGTAGCTTATAACTACCCGATACCGTTATCAAAGTACCTACATATGCCACACATCGTTGACTTGTAGGTGGGAGGATTGGTGATAAGATCCGATAGGTGACAGGAAATACCTACTGTACAGGTCGGCTCGGCTTATCTTGCAACCAAACCTCACATGCGCACGCTGACCTCACACTATGACTTCAGAGGTGAACATGGGCGTTGAATGTTTGGAGAAGACCGCCGGACGCGGAGGGGGAGATGAGAGGAACTGAACCAGGTATCACCGATAACGCGCCTCCCAGCCTCACTTATTGGAGATTTGGTACAACATACGGTAGGTATCTGTCAAGTGCGAAGCCAAGACTGATTTGCGAAACCCTTGTGCAGCCTCGCCGGCTTTTACCCGTACCGTCTCGGCGCTGCAGTGAGGTTTGCCAAGATACGTCTAAGTGGTAGGCAGAATAAGACACCCAGGGAGGGCAACACAGCCAAGCAAGATATAAGACCGAGCCGTCCGAACAGGTGTCCGAGGGAAGATCTCGCCCTTCGATGCTATGTAGTTGCAGTGTACAGTCTTCACAACCAGCCTCCGTGAGCAGGCCCCCAAGATGTCCGCATAACATATTTTCCTAAGCAAGGGGTGTGTAGAAGAAGGCATGCGGGGGAGATGGCCGCTGTTCGAACCATTGGTGGGACGCAAAGATATGCAGGCAAATACGTGCATTTGCGAAGAAGATTTGACGCAGCAGATGCTTACTTGGGCCCTTGTAATATAGGTTAGGTAGGTAGCGAGGGTAGGTAGGCAGGTAAGTACAGTATGTATCGATATCTCATATGCGTCTTCTACATACCACCCCGACCTGGGATCCTGCGACAAACGCTGCGGCCTTTTCTGAAAAGAAAAACCTCATCCATACCAACCTAGTCTCTCCGCGTATGGTGTTGTTATGTACCTACCTAGAATGTGTATTTATGTGCGAGGCTTCGCTTCGCTGTCCGAGTCTTGGGTTGCCCGCCAAGCTGCTCATCGCCTGGGCACTGTTCTCCGGTTACATTTGCATCTATCTATACTGTACTTAGCCATGGTCATCTTCTGCCACCGGCAATAGACGAAACAGATCTCGGGCCAAGAGGTTGCAGCACCGTTCTTTTCTCAGCCATGATATATTAGCTCAAGACATCTCTGAATATTTCATTCGAGCGTGGACTCTGCCCCCAGGTGACTCTGCATATTGTCTCCTTCATTGCCAGGCCAGCACTCAGTCTGACAAGGACAACTTCTTGGGGTCTTACTGTATTCACCCAGTTAGAACTCTTGATCCCACGCGCGCAGAACCCCCGAGATTCCCAGTTCCTGATCAAAGTTGCCCATCAACACGGGTTCCAACACCGCATCAGCACTGGCTTACTTACCCGACGACTGATGAGAACCTCATGACCGAGGTCCACCAACGTGATCTTACTTATATATACTGACTTACTAAGTATATATATGTGCGCGAGCTTCACGCGAATGCCTAGTCTTGCGGAACCGCTAGACGAGTGTGAGCCCACATACAGCAAACAAACAGCCCACTTAACAGCCGACTGGCGTCTGCGCCTGTCTTGCACTGAAGCCTACGAGACGGCAAAGTGGACAGAGATGACGTGAATAGCATTCGACACAACCGCCCTAGCACAGCCTCCAGCCTCGAGGACAGGACACAACCTTGCCAGCCAGTTTGCTGATGGTAGTACCTCCATGCCATGCCCGCAGCCTCGAGATGAACCCCTGTGCTAAGGTGCCGTCTTATTGAAAGTGCGACGTCCCAGCCCGTGCCTAGATAAAGTGCCCACCAGTCGTTTCTGGTTTCGCCTCACAGGTTTCGTCTGATTCCAGCCGAACAAATTCCAAACTCGTTTGTCTAGGCCAGACCGAAGCGCTGCGTATCGCCAGGCCACAGCGACCTGGCGTACACTGAACATACCTACATACCTAGGCTATCGATCACTTGCTGTCTCCAAAGTTCTGTAATACTCAACGCCCTAAAATAGCCCGGCGTCCGTCGGATCGGGTTTCGCAAGGCCGCGGAAGGCTCCTCTACGCCACCTGACGCCTACCTACATCGTAGGTACATTAGCTACTGCTTAGAAGCCTTCGTTGTGCTTCTATCCTGCAGCTAAGATACCAAGATATCTAGGTAGCTCCTGCAGGACCTCGTGCAGCGCAGTGCCTTGACTAGGGCTTCTAGTCTCACACCTCACGGCGCCTGAGTTAGGTACCTACCGACCTACTAAGTAGGTACCTAAGGCACCTAGAGCTACCTAGCTGTTCCCGCTGCTGGGTGCTTGAGTACACCTGCATGCTTTTGCTGGAGTAGGGACCCCACTGTACATAGTATAAACCCCCCACCCCCCACCCCTGATGCAGCGCATGTGTCTGCACTCCACATCGCCAAACTCGTTCTGACCAGGAGCAGCAGTCGCCGGTAGCAAGGTTCCATCGCTCTACCTCCGTGCTACCTGCCCCCATCCAAGGGTAGCACCCTCCTAGACCGTGTCACTGGCAGGTACTCGGCTCCTTCCCAGGTCCCTCCCTTACTTAGTATCCCAGATGATGTCGAGACCCCTTGACAGGATGGAAGTCGCCATGACTCCCCGTCCCAAAGCAGTTTCCGGCCCACTCATTGCGCAACCGGCTCTCTACCTCCCACTTGGCTGCAGCAGCAACACGCACCGCACTCCAAATACCACCACCACCACTACCATCAAAGCTGGTGAGTTTTTATGGTTTATTTGCTTCACCTAGAATCTTCCCCTCTGCAATTTAACTTTTTTCCCGAAACCCTCAATCTTGTAGAGTGCATATAGTAAAGCCTACTCACACGCTTTTTTCTCTTTCTCATTTTCCTGCCATTTCCTAGTCCTCTTCTCTTCCCAGCTTCCCATCCCATCAAGTTGAATCAATCGCAGCACACGCCGCCTTTGTTTGAAAACTTGCCTGCTCCCGAATATCGGCAACTCACCATATATTTTTTTGCCAATTGCTAACAGGGCCTTGCAACCACCACAACAGAATTCCGCATCGCTCGCAAGCAGTCGTGTCTCTCAACCCTCGCCATAGTGGCAATGACGAATCAGCGACTCGTCGCTAACTCAAATGTCGATGCGTCCGCAAACCCGCGATCTGTGCCATCACAGGCCCAACAACGTCCCACAGGCAGTCCACAGTTAGGTGCTGCAAAACCCAAAGATGGCAGCGCATCACCACCTACGCCGACATCCTCAGCTGGGAGCAGTATGACGTCCTCCCCATTTCCGCTTCTAGATCCCAACATCATGCCTCCTCCTGCTCTTCTATCCAATCCCAATTTCGGTCTCTCGGCGCATCCCTCGTCTCTTGCCAATGCACTCCGCGCCATCGACAATGGAGCCAACACTGCTTCCCTTCCTATTCGACGAACATCTTCCACGGAGGGCTCTCCCTATACAAAGAGCATATCGTCAACAGCCCCTGCCTCGCCTAGGATGTGAGTTGCTTGTAGCTTCGAATTAGAGATCCCCTCGCCTTGGATGGTAGCTAACACTGTGTGCTGCAGACCACCTATTCGACAGAATTCCGGCTCCGCAACGCCACGAGTGCGGCCACATGCAACAACTCTTAGTATCCCGGGTATGACCCGGTCGCTCGTCTCTCCTGACGGAAGAATTGCCGACCGGGATGTCGCCGCAAAGCTGGTCATAGTCATGGTTGGACTTCCGGCTCGAGGCAAATCTTATATCACCAAGAAGCTCCGTAGATATCTGGCTTGGCAACAACATAATACCAAGATTTTCAACGTGGGTAATCGTCGTCGCATCCAGGCCAACGTGCTATCCCCAAAGGCGGTACCACAGAATCCAATAGATGCGCCCAGAGAAGCCACAACCGGCCTGTCGAATGGGGTGCAGACAAACCCGGATCCTTCCACAACTGACAAGCCCTCGGAACAAAATCACGAAAGCTCGTCCCATACAGACCACTCAGCCAAATTCTTCGACCCCAAAAATCAAGAGGCCTTCAAACTCAGGGAAGAAATGGCCATGGAAACGCTCGATGAGTTGCTGGATTATGTACTCAATGGTGGTGGCTCAATTGGTATTCTCGACGCAACAAATAGCACCATCGAACGCCGCCAACACATATTTGACCATATTAAGGCCCGCGAGCCCAAACTAGGGATTCTATACATCGAGAGTGTTTGCCAGAATCCCGAGGTATGAATTAGCACCGATCAAGAACATTGGCGCTTTATGCTAACATATCCCAGCTTTTGGAAGCGAATATGCGTCTTAAATTGTCGGGTCCTGACTACAAAGACAAGGACCCGGTCAAATCTTTGGCAGATTTCAAAGAACGGGTCAAGGCGTATGAAAGTGCGTATGTCCCTCTTGGAGACTACGAGGAGGAGCATGGAATGCAATACATCAAGGTAAAGACTTGCTGTTACGTCCTCGTGCTACGCCAATGGCTAACTTTAGATAGATGATCGACGTTGGCAAAAAACTCACACACTTCGGATTAGAGGGTTTCCTTAGTACTGGAATCGCTACATACTTGTCATCTTTCAACCTGTCACCCCGGCAAATATGGATTACACGTCACGGTCAATCTGTGGATAACCACCTTGGAAAAATTGGCGGCAACTCTGAATTGACGGACCGTGGCTATCTTTATAGTCGCGTTCTGTACAATTTCATCACTCAAAAACGGCAAGAATGGTTGATTGATCAGAAGAACAAAATCGCGCAATCATCTTTCCCTCCTCTACCTGGCGACAAGTCACCGCCATATCCAGTATTAAACGAGGAACTGGATAAGAACACTTGCGTATGGACGTCGATGTTGACTCGCAGCATACAAACAGCTCAATACTTTGAGGCAGACGATGACTATGATGTCAAGAATTGGGAAATGCTCAACGAGCTGAATGCAGGAAAGTTTGAGGGCTTGACTTACGAGGAAATTGCTCGTGATCACACTGATGAATACACTAAGCGCCAAATGGACAAGCTCCATTACGTCTATCCCGGGGTAGGAGGTGAAGGATACTTGCAGGTAATCAGTCGCCTTCGAGATATGGTTCGTGAAATTGAGCGAATCAAAGATCATCTCGTCATCATTGGCCACCGATCAGTTTGTCGAGTGCTCATGGCGTACTTCATGGATCTTACCCGAGACGATATCGCGGATCTCGACATGCCTCTTGGAGTGGTCTACGTTATCGAGCCGAAACCCTATGGCATTGAATTTCACGCATATAAATACAACGAAGCGGCACAATGGTTTGACGAGATTCCAGATTATAGACCTCAGAAAACAGTCGACCGACATGCTTAAACAACTATATTTTGGCCACCACCTAGCAGGGCCTCAAACCAGTGTATATTACTAGAACAACGGTGTGGCGTCAGTTGCGGGAGTCAAAATACCACGGAATAAACGGGACATAAGGATTGTGGGTTTCGATAGGGCGACCTATGCAATGATGGACTCGGTTATAAGAACGGCACTAGCCACTGCATTGCGTTGGAGTCTGGTGTTTGAAAGGGCTTTTGCGTTTCTGAAGACGAGCGCGTCCGTTCAACCGGCAATAGACTGAATGTACCATGTTGATTTTGTCCTAGGGGGCTGCTGTAATAATTATCAGTTGTACGTACCTCCATAAAGCGCCCACGGATGGGTGAATGCAAGGAGTCTGATTTGTCTTGATGCACATGCCCGCAATGTAATAACTTTGTGACATCTAATAACGCACGGATTAAGCGTGTGCACCAATGCATATATTTATTTACCTGTCTTCTGTGTCTGAATATTCAGGATCCAAATAATTTCGTATTTATGCTCCCTTGCCATTGTTTTTTGAACCAACATAACACGTTGATCAATCCTAATGCATCTATATCTGTAATTGAGTGCCTACCTAGGTATTGGAACTATACTGCCTTCGCGACGGCCGAAAGCCGAAATCGGCCCTACGTCGTGACATGTGAATTCTGGGTTTACGTATTGAATAAGCTGAGACCCTTTGATTGAAGACATTCGACGTGCCTTGTTTTCTTGGCACTAACGCTGATTACCAACTCACTTACGAAGTAGTCTAGTGGGAGGCAGTCTAGGGGCGCTTGACAGACATTGTACTATAATAGCTTGGCGATACCTAGACAATGTCGCCTACAGTAAGGCATCTCTTGTGCCAAGCCTATATTCGAGCATCAATCGCGCGAATCCATGTAATTAGCCTTAAGGCTTCATATCGCAGCATTATATTAATCACTTTGAGATGGACGCTCTCGATGCGCGGGATGATGAGGCTTTGACGAGCGGCAGCCGCCCTAAACGAACGGATAATGCGTGCAGAGGGTGTCGAGAACGCAAAGTCAAATGTAGTGGCACTCAGCCTTGCAGTACTTGTATCCGACGACATCAAGAATGTGTGTTTGAGCTAGAAGAGCGAAAGGTGTTCGTATCTAGACGGTGCGTTACTAGATCTCATGGCACTTTCCCTATAGCCTATTTGCGTTGTCACTGGGCTTTTGTTGCACGTCCTTCACATAGTCGAACGGTTCCTTGTCGCATTATCGGGCAATAGATCAGCTTCTTCGCAGTATAAGTATACTCACACTTCTGCCTTTAAGTCTACTTTATCTCTCACTGCCATGGCTACTGCCTTGCTAAATCAATCTCTTCAGCTGCTGTCAGCTAGATCTTTAAGGGCATTTCTGATGATTTAATGAATTAGATACCTTGCCGAACTAAAGCGAAAATCAACTTCTTCACAGGATAACAATGAAACATCTAGCAAACGAAGGCGTATTTCGCTGAACGACGGAGATCAAGAGCCGTCGTCTCGAGTCACGAGGGAACCAACCCCAATCGAATCAGTTCCCAGCGCTCCTCTCGCCAATGAGACCACTACTACGAACAAAAAATCTAGTAATGTCGACGAGCATGAGATCAGTAACACCTCCCCCAATATACGAAATCTATTGGCCAGCAGGCCGTCTGCCTTCATTACAGATGGAAGCGGAAAACGGCGTAAGTCAACTGATTCTTCCATCTACCTAGTATGATACTCATTCTCACAGGCTTCCTCGGCCCTACATCGACCTGGGGTTATAGTCAGCAGGTCATAAATTTGATTAAGAAGCATCTTAAGAACTCAGAAACACCAAGAATACCTCTTAATCCCGAGGGCCCAGAAGATATACTCCAGTGGCCATCCACTGGCGCGATTGGCCCGTTAAGTCTGAGCATGTTACCAACTCTGGACTTTGCCCTGCACTTAACAAGTACCGTAAAATTCCATCTCGGTCAGCTATACCATATATTTCATGAAAAGTCCTTCATCGCTGGCCTCCACAAGTTCTATGAGAACGGTCCCTATTCAGAGCCCTTGCCAGACGACCGGTTATGGTACGTCCAATTTCTCTTGATTATGGCGTTTGGACACGCTCTACTTTCTGGCTATGTCGGGCGGAAGCCAGCCGGCTCGGAGCTAGTGTCACGGGCGATCGAACTCATGCCTGATGCATTCGGATTGAATCAAGACCCGGTGTTAGCTACGGAGGTTCTGTGTTGCTTGGCTCTGTATCTCCAGTCTATCGACCACCGGAACAGCGCCTTTATTTATGTGAGTGCCCCGGGCTGGACTGAATTGCCTGAACGTATCCTAACTGGACCCCCAAGATCGGCCAAGCCATGAATATGGCGCTGAGCCAAGGTTTGCACCGTGAGCTTTTCGGCGACGAGTTTACTGCAGAGGATAAAAATCGGCATTATGGATTGTGGTGGACAATTTACATCTTAGACCGACGCTTCTCAACTCTCATGGGCGCGCCGAGTTCGATTCGGGATGAGGACATTACAGTTCCACTGCCCAACTTTGAGAGTGACTGTCATTTCATGAAGGCAATGAGCTTGCAGGTACCACTTGCAAGGCTACACGCACAGGTTCTAAGCAGTACGACATCTACATTCACTCCAATCTTACTCCTTAAGTACTCGCAGTTAACATCAGACTAGGTGTTTACAGTAGTGACACGTATCTTCGAGCTAGCTATCTGGCAAACACAAGGCAGGTCTTGAAGGGCATGGTTGATATCACCTCCAATTTGAAGGAAACTTTTGGGATGCAGTTTGACAACGATGGGCCGATTTCGAGGGCCTCCGCTTCACTTAATCTCTACTACCACCAGGTTTGTTATCCCGTATCCTTATTTTTCTCTTGGGGTATTAAGGCCAAAGCTGATGATTCTTATTTCATAGTGTATTGTTCTATCAACTCGACCATTGCTCCTATGTTCACTACGACGACTCCTCACGGGCGGTTCCATAGATATTACCGAACCAATCAAGGCTTTGTTACGAGCAGCTCAGGACTCTGCGGCGAGATCTCTGAGAATACTGACAGCGCTTCATTCACAACGTTTACTGGGTATGTTAAACCATTGTCGGATCAAATGGGTTTTGCGTACCTAATGACGAAGCAGAAAACTTCCTGCCGTTTGATCTAGAAAGCACATTCTCTTCCGCCTTCGTACTATCTTTAATGGCAGCCCTTCCCGCTTGCCCGCTCGAGGACACCACGGACGTCGACGCCAGTTTCTTCCTCCTGAACCAGATGGTCGCCAAAGGAAACGTCATCGCAGAGTTTCGGAGACAAGACCTGGAGCACCTGATTAACCTCTTGCACCTCGTAGGTACGGAAATGTCACAGCGGAGCTCGCTTGCTACGAATACGGCAGTGGCGATACCCCCGGTTTCTAGCAGCGCGGAATACGATCAAGCACTTCCTAGCCAACTTGACGATATGGGAACGTTTAACGATCTCTCGCCTGAGCAGATGCTATCTCTTGCTGGGCTACTTGAGTTGGACCCGACTTTTGACCATGTTGATGAGCAGTGGCTTTGGGCATGAGGCCGATATTTTAATACGCTATAGAGCCTGTCAAGCTAGTCGTAACAATGCATCAACACAGAGCAAAGGAGGAAGAACAGGTGTATTACTGGTTAAACAGAGCCGACATAGGAGACCTGTTGTAGAACCAGTTGTAAGTGTATTACTAGAAAATCATACATACATACATGGTGGCGGCTTGGAACGAGGTTATGCCACTCAAGCCCCGAGGTCTTCTGCCACCACACTGATTAACATCAAACCACTGGCATGACCGAAGCAGAGAAAGCCACATGTGGACATGGGATACTATCACGGGGTACGTGTGCTGAAAGCATTGGGGGCAGCCTTGTGACATCATGTTCAAGTAGCATGTGACGGCGACACCCGTCATTGGATGACCTGGCAGCTGCCCGACTACGTAGCTAACTCCCAAGTCGTCATAAAAAAAGGCACAAATTTAAGAACAGCTCAGAGAGTTTGGCGACATCTGCAGTGGCCAGTTGGTGTAGGCAGGTACAGATGCATGTACCTGATTATAATCTATTAGTGCTATGCAGTACCCCATACCTCTCCCCTGCTGACAGTAGTGTGCGCAAGGAGGTATCGGTACGCACGAATTGATACAGTAATGGATGCAGTACAGTGCGCCCACCCACCTATTCGGCGTATTTGGCATTCCATTTACCACACCAGCAGGGGATGTCCTTACCTCACCTCGCTTGTCATTGTGCATGCCTTTCTCAATTGGACCAGGTCAATATTACAGTACAAGTAGTGTTAATCTGTCCCTCCAGACCCTTACGCCACTGAAGCTTGTTGAGCTTTGCTGCTGCATCCCGAGCTCTGCGCCTTCAAAATACTGTCTCTGCGATGGCAACGGCTGCCCTCATCGTCTTCTGATTTACACCCACTCACCCACCCACCTGCCTGTTCTCAAGATTGCTGTAGCTTTGTCGTAGCTTGAACCGCCGCCAGAATGAACGGCCATTTTGCCGCAGTCGGCGATGCGCCCACCAAGGCGCAATATGACCATGGCGTTCAAGTCATTGACGAAGATAAAGAGTTCAAGTGCGCCGCCCGCCTTCTACTTCGTCGTCTATTCCGCTACTAACCATATGTGCGACAACTTAATAGCTCTAACCTGACTTCATACTTACAAGCCACCGAGGTTGCCGACGCCGGCTTCAACTACCACCTGATTTCTGTTTTCGGCTCCCAGTCGACCGGAAAGTCCACCCTACTAAATAACCTCTTCGGAACCAGCTTCAATGTCATGTCCGAGACGGAGCGCCGTCAGACTACCAAGGGAATATGGATGTCCAAAAATAAGACGGCCTCTATGACTGACAACATCCTCGTCATGGATGTTGAGGGTACCGATGGACGCGAGCGAGGCGAGGACCAGGACTTTGAGAGAAAGAGCGCACTGTTTGCTCTGGCGACCAGCGAGGTCCTAATCGTTAACATCTGGGAACACCAGGTTGGTCTATACCAGGGTGCTAACATGGGCCTCCTGAAGACTGTGTTCGAGGTCAATCTACAGCTATTCCTTAAGGACAGACAGTATGTTCTGGGAGGCAGGGAAAGAAACAAGATTCAGGTGCTGACACCTTAGCTAGGTCCACTCCAAGGTCCCTATTATTCTTTGTGATTCGTGATCACATCGGTAACACACCGCTAGCCAACCTTCGAAATACGCTAATCCAAGATCTTACGAAAATCTGGTCATCTATAGCGAAGCCACAGGGCCTAGAAAAAGCCCGCATTGAAGATTATTTTGATTTTGCTTTTGCTGCCCTACCGCATAAGATCCTACAGCCAGATAAGTTCACCGACGAGGTGAAGAAATTGGGTAAACGGTTCGTTCCTGGGAGCCGTAATTCAAAAACGCAACTAGAGCATGGAGAACAAGAACTCGACGGGGGCGTTTTCCTGGCTGAGTATCATCGGAGAATTCCGGCCGATGGTTTCTCTGTATACGCCGAAGGTGTTTGGGACCAGATTGTCAACAACAAAGATCTCGATCTCCCCACACAGCAGGAACTTCTTGCGCAATTCCGTTGCGATGAGATCTCTCGAGAGGTTTTGGTCTCATTTGATGCTGCTATCGTCCCGCTTGAGGAACAACAAGCCGAAGCTTCTCGCATTGGTAAGCCACTTGTGTTGGCAGACCTCGGCGGGACCGGAAAACAAACTAGGGAAAAATGCGTCAAGGCGTTTGAAACGCAAGCTAGTAGATATCACAAGGCGGTTTATGCTCGTAAACGCACGGAACTTGAAGGCAAGATCGATCAACGACTAAAAGCCCTATACCAGGGTCAGCTCACGGCAGCACACAAGTCCGGTGTATCCTCTTTTAGCGATGCTGTCTCTGGTGCTGTAAAAATTGGCCAAAAATCAGGAGCGGCCTACGAGTTTGCAGAGATTGTCGCTACCGAAAAGAAGAAGTGTTTGAGTCAATTCAAGACCGAGGTTCAGAATCTGGCTATTCCCGGTGTTGCGTGGACCAACTTTGACCCACAGCTTGCTCTTTTCGAAAAGGAACTTGATGAAGTTAGTGCCCGCTTGCGCAAAGAAGAGATGCGGAGACTTGCTACACGTGTTGAACGATGGGTCAAGTCACGGTTGGGCGATGCCGTAGGTCTTGAATTCAACAAGCTTGGATCAGGGAGAGGCGGATCCGGTGCGCCAGAGGAAGGTGAAAACCCGCCTACAGAGAAAGATTTGTGGGATCGCATTTGGAATGTCTTTATCTCCATCGTCAAAGAAGCTGAAACTCGCTTCACCGATCGAGCAAGGAGCTTTGAGGCAAGTGAGGCCGAAGTCGAGGTTGGACTTTGGCGCCTTAGACGCAAAAGTTGGGTTGCTTTGAGGGAAAAGGTCGACGAAGAAGTTATGGAGGGAAACATTCTGCTCAAGCTCCGCGAGAATTTCGAGGATAAGTTCAGATACGATGAAGCTGGAGTCCCACGGATATGGCGACCTGCCGATGACATTGAGGGTATCTACACCCGGGCACGGGAGTCAACTCTTACTCTCATTCCCCTTCTCTCCAGATTCCGACTCTCTACTACCTATGCCCCACCGGATCTGCCTGCCTTTGTCGGTCATCAGCCTCCTGGGGTGGAGCCTGAAGATGAAGATGACTTAGCTCCTATTGGCGGCATTGATGAAGAGGACGGCAAGAGTCTCGAAGAAGAAATGACGGTTTTGAGCGAAGGCAAGCGACAAGATCTAGTGGTGCGGTTCAAGAAGATGGCCGATGGTGTATACGTCGAGGCTAAACGAAGTGCTATTGGCGGAATTACTCAAGTGCCATTGTATTTCTATGGCGTATTGCTAGCGCTGGGTTGGAACGAGTTATTGACCGGTAAGTTTGGAGCTGTTAAAAGCGAGCCGCGCCTTTCTTTTTACTGACGTTGTCTAGTCCTACGCAACCCCATTCTCTTCTTGCTCCTTATCATCATAGCTGGAGGAACCTATGTCGCCTACAACTTGAATTTGCTGGGCCCAATGATGCAGATGAGCAGCGCGGCTTGGAACCAAGCTATCGAAATTGGAAAGCAGCGACTTCGGGAGTTTCTGGAGAACAATGAGACGGCTCGTCAGGCTATCGCCATGCCCGCTCGGGAAAACAGCTCAATCAGTCTGGACACCCTGGATAGCCGTGGCAAGAAGGCCCGCCCGGCTGCGAATGATGATGATGACGATTTCTAATTAGAGCACGAATGTACGCATAGGTTCGGATTGCATATGAGGGTATGATGCAGAATCATAGTATACACATGTAATGTTGATGTCAGGGACGACCGCTTAAAAGCCAGACTGTCCATAATGCCAGAAGTACAGTACCATATGTCCAAACGCCATGATAAATGCAAAAGTTTATGTACCAATCAAAATGCTTCCAGCCCGGCCGGAGTCCCAAACCATGTGCCGAGCTCGTCGGCGTCCTTTTCCCTATCGCCGCTGGCGGCGAAGAAATCTGTCAAGCGACTTGTGGACTCATCATCGTCGGCGGGCCATTCCACTTTGACACCACCTTTCGCTTCTAGCATATCCTTCGCCGTACCCCAACTAAATCTGCACTCTGGCCCCCAGCCAAAGATGGGATGCATATTCTGTTTCAACCAGGCTACGCACCGCGCGTCGGACGGATATCCGGAACCCCAGGATAGAACCTCGGCTGCCTCGTCTCCATCCGCATTTTGCTCCTTGCCATTCTTCACCCAGGCTTCGTAAAGGACCTCGAGCGCGGCGTCGCGCGTGACTTTGGCGCAGACACTGGCCGCACTGACACAGGGATACAAGCTATCGGCCTTCTTGGCCACGGTGATCTTGACGGTGGGGAAGACGCTCTCGAGACGCTTCTGGTAGGTCGCGGGCTGGCCGATGGTGTCGACGTAGATCTCGCGGACGTTGACGCCGCGCGCCATGACGCCCTGGATCAGGGCCGCCGTGGCGTCCATGGCCTGCGCGTTGAGATTGTACGTGGCGCCCCCGGGCCGCATCATGTTCGCGCCGATGTCGCGCGCCGACAGGCTCGAGATGGCCCAGCCGCATGTCTCGTGCAGATCTGTGTCCGCTGTGCAGAGGGACCCCATAAGCGAGGAGCGGACGGCTGGCGTCAGGACCTTGGAGTCGTCGAAGTGGTGTGTTTCTTTTAACAGGGGCTCCGATTGTGGGATCGGCAGGTAGAAGACGCCGTAGACCATCGGCCCGAGCACGGGGCCGCGGCCGGCCTCGTCGACGCCGAGGACGCAGGGTACGCCTGTTGATGAGTCGGACTCGTTGGCTGCGAGGGATGGGGGCACGGGCGAGAAGTGCGTGTATGATTCGCCGCGGATTGTCGTGCCGTGGTGGATGGATGGTGGCACGAATACGTCGGGTACGGGCGTCTCGAGGGCAATATTGCCCTCGTCCATTTGTGTGTCTTCCATGATTTTGCTGTGTCTCGTCTCGCCTTTGGCTTGGTTTTGCTGTAATTTACTATGTGGTGGTGGGGTGTTGGGAGAAGGTAGGTAGGGGGTTTCTTCTTTCCTAGACAGCTCAATTTGATTCTATTTTCCACAATTGAAGGCTCGAGACCTCCGGCCTATATCTCAGTGTCAAAGTACAGTGTAGAAAGTAAGGCTGTGTCATTTATATCGTGGTTGATGCTATGTATTCTAGGTCAAGATACTAGTTAATAGGTAGGGGTAGGTGGCTGACCCACCTGAAATCTGTAGGGCGATGTCTAGCGGGCAGTTATAGTGAACGCGTCGCCCAAATTCTTAGGCGCGTCTCTAAAGACTGCCAAATGTGGAAGTAGCGTCCCGCTGTACGGACAAGGCCAATTAACAGCCCGAAAAGGGAGACAAGTAAACAAGGCCGCTGGGTGCTCTGTGTACATTGCCATCCCACCCACTGAATGGATTGCGGCATTCATTCATCATCCTCCCCACCAGCTACACATTCACCTAAGCCTTGCCATTGTGAACCACACACGATTTGGTGTATTCTTAGCCTGTGTCGGTGTTCGTTGCTGTTGAGAACATTCAGTATAGTTTCTGAACACCCAAGCTTTAGGCGCTAGCTTTGCGACAGATCAGAGCGAACACAATCTTCAGCGCAAGCAGCCATGGCGCCTCGCGGCTCAGTGCAGCGCCGGCAAACCCAGTCGCAGAACGAGCATGTATTTGCTCTAGGCAAAGTCGGAAGGTAACTAGATTATGCGCATCTTCCTTGTGACCTGCCAAGTTGACCATGGTGAACTAGGAAAACGGGAATCACAATACCAGACAATGGCCGACGCGACGAACATGGCTTTGAGGAGCTGGACAATCTATTCTCTTCGCCCGATAGAGAACTGCTAGATGCGACTAATGGCCGGAATCCCGCAGTATCAGAGGACGAACAGGATGAGCAGGACATGGAAATTGATGACGGTAGGTGGTGAATCGCAATGGAGCAAGATGCAAACAGTGCATATGAACTGACTGGGCTTATGTTGGTACAGGCTCAGAACTTGGTCCAGCGACAACACGCAAACTTCAACAAAGCCGGCCGTCCCTTCCACGCGCTCGATCACCCATCAAGACAAATCTCAAGTCACCTGCTCGCCATAATCCTCATCTACAGCCTACATCTTCACCAACAAGAGGGACCATTGTCACAGAGCGTGAACGAAGCCCCAAGCCAGAGGTGAAACGCAGACTGGATTTCTCAAAGAGTTCACAAGACCAAACAATGGCTGCTAGTAGTCAAGCTAAGGCCACCACCAATGGCCACCACAAAGTGCGAAAGATTATCCCTGCGCAACCCAGCCGTTCTACCGAGCAGTCTATCTTCTCTTCTGATCCTCCCAATCATATTGAAGATGAACCTGAAGAGGAGGAGGATGAAGATGAGCATCTAGAATTGCTTGATGCCGGTGCGGTTGATGATGGAGGTTATGTAGAGGATGATCTCCCCGAAGAACCTGAGGAGGAAGTTGAGGAGGAAGAGGAGGCTCCTATCGTCCAAGAGACTAAATCCGCAAATAAATCAAAACCTCCCCCAGGGCGTAGAGGGCGTAAGCCTAAAACTACCGTAGAAAAGGGGAATGACGAGCCAGTGGATACCTCATTGGATGATGCCCAAGTGGAAGCGGCCGAAGAGGATGAAGAGCCTGTAAAGAAGAGAAAAGGTCGGCCAAAGGCCACTTCCAAGCCAGAGAGAGAGGCAGCCTCCCCCGCTGACCCTAACCCTCCACCTAAAGCCTCCAAACGTGGGAGAAAGGCAAGAACTTCTACGGAAGATGTCGAGGACGACAGTGCTGAATTAAGGGACGCAAAGCGCCAGAAGACGTCGGCAAAAGCCGTCAAAGCTGAGAAGGGCCCTGCATCAAAATCCGCGCCAGTTAAGGAGAAGAGCAAACCGGGACGAAAGCGGAAATCTTCAGGCGTCAGCGTTGATTCGCCCGTGATTCAGCATGGTCCGCCACTCCCCAAGAGTCGTGGCCTTGTGACTCTACGGCGCGAAGAAACTGCCGCCATGAGGACAACGCGATCTGGTCGGGCTTCATTTAAGCCACTTGAATGGTGGAAGGGCGACCATATTGAATATGATGAAGATCAAGAAAATCTTTTTGAAGACTCTGGCAAACGACACTTTAAAATGCGCAGCGTGAAGGGTGTCGTACGCGCAGAAGAGAGCGAAGAGCCGGGAACCAGGCGTCGTGGACGACCCGCAACTGGACGAAAACCAGGGCGACGACCACCAACTGTGGTAGAAGAAGAAGTAGAACGCGATGACTGGGAATTCGACCCCGGACGTGTGGCAGGCGAAGTGGTCTTATGGCAGCCAGAACACGAGCTCGAACCACCAGAGGAAGATGACCAGGTTGAGATCGAGATAGAAGAATTAGCCATCTCGGAACAGGCCATTCAACTCAAAGATATCAAGGACGCAACGTTCAAATTCGCAAAGACGCTCACGCTGCCGTTCTTCGGCGCCGGTGTCGTGGACTTACCCCCGGGCGCCGAGAAAAGGACCAAGAACACACGCATGAGACATATGGTCTTCTTCGTGCACACCGGCAACGTCCAGGTGACTATTGCCCAGACAGAATTCGGCATCGCCAATGGTGGCATGTTCTTCGTACCTAGAGGTTCGTCTTACCTCCCCATGTTGTCTACTTACGCTTCTGCGTTTCAGTTGGCATTTGATATCAAGAATGAAAAGCTAACGAAAACCCCGTGTAGGAAATACTTATTCAATCCTTAATGAAACGGACCGGCCTGCGCGGATTTTCTTCGCGCAAGGCTGTGAGATTCTCAGTCCGCTTGCCGCTGAGGGGGAGGCTTAGGAAGACCAACTTTGAGTGGCACGAGATAAACTACGAGAGCTTTGTGATTGCGTGTCTGAACGAGTCCAACCTGGACAATACGATGTATGAAGAAAACTTTGAGCTCAGCTTTACTGTCTGGAACACGCTTTTGAGATGATGTCTGTTGTCTGCAGCTTGATGTATAACTACTTTACGAAGCTGTTCAATGCGAATCGTAGACAGGGGGTTGTATCAAGAGTCACGAGGCTTAGTAACTGCCTTCCTTTCATACATGATCTGCCCCATGTCCTCTTCTTCGTGGTGGACATGCTCTTTGCTGTGTTGAGCTGCTGCTTGTGGCTTTTGAAGTTATGTTATGAATACTTGATACCAATTTAGCAATGTGGAATTCAAATTTATTCTCAACACTGGTCTAGGATTTATTCTTAGTTTAGTTTAGTGATGAGTACTGATTTAACATGTGGTGTAAGCATAATATCACCAAGCTTATGATGACTATATAACCATAGTATGATCACCTATGTAACTGTGGTATAATTGAATGACATTGTTTGTTAGAATTAAGAGAGGGCAGGAGTACATTGGGAGGTACTTTGGTCCAGGCAACCTTGCGCCTTCCCTTTCACTTTTTGAAGTTATATTTTCCACAGGTATTTATTCTCTCGCAAGCCCACCATCTGGGATTTCCTCTTCTTCTCCCACTCACCCACCCACACGCACCCAATCTCCCGCATCACCAACATCACGGGTCAGCACAAGAGAGGGTGGGCTCCCAGTCATATCATCATGGAGCCTGAGATGAGAGAAGAGGATCGGGTCTTTGAGAATTTGCCAGTCGAAATTCCACAACATGATATATTGGCCTTCCCTCGCCTGGTGGTGGGAGAAGGGAAGCTCGGCTACATACGCAGAGGCCTTGATTGTTTCTGCTGTTTGGAGTTTATACCAACGGGAGAAGAAGTCCTCAAACTGCCGTGCGGCCACTGGTTTCACACCGAATGCATTTGTACCTGGGCAATGACGGGTGCAAGCTGCCCTAACTGTCACCGGGATTTTCGCGAGCCTCTGCTGGACTTTGTCCACCAACCTAGGGAACAAGAAGAGGATGATACCGCTTCATCCGGCAGTCGGATTGCTATTAGCCCACATGAAAGCCCCGCCCCCTACACGTCGCCGACAAGAACACATCGCCCTCCAGATCCCCCCCCCCCCATGTCCTCCCGCGCGAGTACGACTATCCGTGCCGGTCTATCAGAACATTTAGAGTCTGTACATGAGGAGAACAGGCTCATTAGGAGGAACAAATTCTGAGCCTTCAAATTCAAGGTCCAATTACTGTTCGAGTCCCGGGGAGTATCCGCAGAGGAATTGGCTCAGCTACAGGCACTATTCGAAGAGCAGGAAGAGAATATGCAGTCCGCACAGCAAAAGCATTTACAGGACATGAAAGATACCTTCCAGATGTTTGGAGTATGAGTTTGTATTGGGTCATTTTTGACAAGTGTGTATACGTTGCCTTCAACAGCTTGGGAATTAGCTAGATACATCACCGACTGAAAGAAGTCTGCCATATCCGTCTGTAGGAAGAAGACATCGCAGACATAGGTAATGAACGAAGACAGACGCCTATTTAAAAGCTCATCCCTACGCCACATTTGATAGCGCTCGCCATGTCCTCGGTGTGATTGTGATGATTCATTTGCCTCATTTAGAATTATAAGCTACACTATATAACAGCACAGGTAGGTGCATGAGCTATCCCACATTGATGGGGTTATTACCATTTATCATGCACTTCACCCAACATAAATTTTTACCCAGCAAAACCACCATCCATCCACATCATCTCTCTACTTGAGCAGGTACTTTGCCATGGGACCCCGCGCAGTCCCATTATCTGCGCGGACGCTTCATCTCCATCTTCCGTCACTTTCACAGTTCTCTGTTCTCCCTTCACTCCCTCTTTCTCGGGCACAAAACTCGCCTCGAAAGGTAACACACTGTTTCTATCGATTTGTCAGCATGTCTTCAGCCTTTATCCCCACTTCTACGTCCGCCATCGGACAGCAGCCCTTGCCCAGGGGATTGCAACTCAAGTCATCTCTGGACAAGTGCTATATCATTGACGAAGTGCTTTCGGAGCGACCTGCCGCTGGGAGGATTTGGTGTGTATACCGCGCGACGTAGGTTGACCCTTTCCTTGAGATCTGTCCAGTGCATGGCCAGAAGGCGGCAAATCCTAACTACCTCCCGATTTCAGACATGATGGGAAGCAGTTTATTCTCAAGGATATCATCCCAGGCGACTTCGACTATATTATTTCGCTACAGAAACACGTCGAGCGCTCTCGCCATGTCCGAACAGCTGTGGATAGCATTCCTGAGCGGCATATGTTCGTCTTCCCCTTTCTCGAAAAAGGACTGCTCCATGTCGACACCGCAGCTCTTTCTTCGGTCGCCAAAAAGGCCATCATAAGGGATGCTCTTACCGGTCTCGCTGATCTACACGACGAGCACATCATCCATACCGGTCAGTGCCTCCCTTACAAGGTTGTGACATGTGTGCTAACATAGTTCACAGATATCAAACCTACAAACATCATGATGGATGCTTTCAAACAGCAAAATGGTAACATTGAATGGTGCAACGTCCAGATCACCGACCTGGAAGCTGCGGTGATACTTCCGCCCAAAGCCAAGGGCCTCACAGACCGCTTGTCAGGGAATCACTTCTGGCGAAGCCCGGAGGCTTGGGCTCGGGGAATCCAGAACACCCCATCAGACATCTACTCCTTTGCCATCGTGGTGAGTTCTTCCATGGGCAGAAAACACAGCATACGGATGCTGAATGGCAGGCACTCAGGCAATATTCACGTGGACAGGGAGCATGGTGTTCTTTTCAGACAAGGCAAACCGTGCTTACCCCGAGGAGCAGGCGAAGCTGATACTCAGCCGCCACCTGTCCTACTTCGCCAGCGACGAGGAGGATTTCGAAGGCTTTATTGCTTATCACCAGGGAGAAGATAATCCGTTTGTCGAGCGTATTAAGGAACTTTGCAAAACTTTCACCGAGGAGAAGCCGAGGCTGCCCTTTGGGAGGTGGCAGCAGGTGGACCCCCAGTTCAGGGATCTCGTCTGCAAGATGACCTGCATGGATCCTTTGCGAAGGATCACGGCGCGGAAGGCGTTGCAGCACCCTTGGTTTGCTGCAGAATAGGAGGCCTGGTACAGCTGTTCGCAAGCGAGCGCTGTCACTGCGTACAATAGTTGGAGTGAACCTCATAGCACCATAAGTCACATCCAGCCCAAGACGAATAAGCACATTATTCAACTAATGCGTCATCCACGCCTTCCTGTTCGCTGGTGTTAATTCTTATCCTCTCAGGGGACTCAATCGGATGTAAATTAATTATCCTAGTTATTTAAGGCCTACTAACGCAATCCACAAGTCAGTGTCGCACTTTTTAACATTTTCTATTCTTCTCTGTTCATTTATACATTTCTAACTAACAACCACATGCCTCGTAAATTCTAGTGAAGCTATTCTGCAGCTAGCAGTTCAGGCTAAAAAAACGCGACCCTGATATTTCTTTTTGCAAGCTTGCTGTAACGATCCTCACTATAGAGTGTCGTATCGTTAGCACTTAGCTGCAGAGGCGACTTACTGGCTGAGATTCGCAAGGCAGGATGCCTTCGGGTTGTTGTTCTGACGTGGTAAATCTGAGTATGAACTGTGCAATTGTCACTGAGTGTCGTTAGGAGATTACTCCCCTATCATAGTCTGGTTCCGAGAACTGGCTATAGTTTTTTAGATTGAATAGTGAAGTAAGGACCGACTGACTAGCTACATAGGAAATGCTTCTCATTATATAGACCGTCCTTCCTTCACTCCTGTGTCTAGGCTCACCATCCTCACTGTCCCTGGTTGGCTCACTCCCGAAGTGAGTCCTGTGTGCCGAGTGAGCCCCGTGAGTCGAGTGCATTTATCACGTGACCCCTTCTTGACTGTTGGCTCGCCACAGTCCAATCCTCAACCCCTTACTGGGCTGTTCGTTCGCTTGGTCTCGCCGACAGGTCACTTCGTCTGTTGGTTCGTAACACTTGCTAAGATCTATCTTGTCTGTGCGCATACCCTCTAGCGAAGATTTGATGGTATACAACCATAATACATCACGAACCAAGCATGTCGAAATCCTACGATGTCTGAAGAGAATACTATTGCCTGACGTATAATTGAACTATAGTCGGGAGCGTTTCCGCCCCGGCTTCTATATATTGAAGATACCTACAACCCACAATGGCCATACCCTGACAGTTATGCAGCTAGGCTTGCGCAAAAGCGGGGCCAGCTCAGGCTCGCCTCAGGCTAGGCTCTGGCTAAAAGCGGCGTGGCTCAGGGTGGCATCCCGTTTGGGGACATCACCTGTGGTAAAACCTATCTGTGGCTGGCGAGGTACTCGTGACGATCGCATGGGTCTATCATCTCTCCTTCTCTTTCTTCATATCCTCATATATATATATATATATATATATCATCACGATATCTTATAATTTGAAGTGCTTTGCGTTGGTTCATGAGCTCTTTTAGTAGTTAGTACCGGTAGTACATGTCGAGCCATATTGGCGTGAACCGCGGCCGTCGTCATGGCTCCCGATAGAGGATTGACCGTGTTAGAGCCCATACCAGATGATGACCTCCAAGTCGAGCACGATGCCGAGCGGATGAGACCGCCGACGGCCTCCGGGGAGGCTGATCTGCCTGTCAAGTTCCTTCCCGAGGGCCGTCATTTTACCATTCGAGGCGTCGTCGTTGGCTTGCTCGTCGGTCTTGTCATCGTCTTCTCCAACATGTACTTCGGCCTCCAAACTGGCTGGGTTAGCATGATGACCATGCCTGCGAGTCTGTTGGGTTTCGGCATCTTCCGTACCCTCTCGCGCAATTTGAGCTTCCCATTCACGCCCGTTGAGAACGTCCTGGTGCAATCTGTCGCCGGTGGTATGGCTATTATGCCGCTTGGTTGTGGCTTTGTCGGCGTGGTGAGTCCCATCCCGAACCTTCCGAACCCGCGACTAGTCTTGTTGAGAAGCGAGACCGGATGTGATGAGGATCTATGTGTTGTTCCATATGAAAAAAATGACAGCTTGCTAACTTATACTCGATATAGCTACCGGCTATGGAATACTTGTTGAAGCCCTCTGAGCAGGGTCCCATCACTCTCAGCATGGGCAAGCTGATCATCTGGTCCCTTGGTCTTTGTTACTTTGGAGTCGTGTTTGCAGTCCCCTTGTAAGTTGATCTTCTCTTATGAAATTACAACAGCTCACTGACTATTCATAACAGGCGACGACAAGTCATCATAAGAGAACAACTGAAATTTCCAAGTGGTTTCAGCACGGCAGTGCTGATCGGCGTCTTGCATGGCAAAGGAGGCACTCAGAGCAGCGGAGCGTTGGACTCGTCCAAAGCCGCTACATTCGGAAGCCTAGCGCTGGAGAATCAACCCCTTTTCGAGTCCGAAGATGCAACTGAAGAGCATTGCGCGTCCTCCGCAAAGAAGCAGACCTGGGCTGCTAACATAAGGCTATTGCTGATTACGTTTGGTATCTCGGGCATCTATACACTGTGCACATACTTCTTTCCAATCCTGCGCAATCTTCCTATATTCGGCACTGTCGCGGCCGAGACTTGGCTGTGGACCCTCAACCCCAGTTTCGCTTACATCGGCCAGGGTATCATCATGGGACCAGCTACCACCATCCATATGCTGCTAGGCGCGGTAATCGGATGGGGTGTCTTATCACCACTGGCGAAAAGTCGGGGTTGGGCACCTGGACCAATTAACGACTGGGAGTCCGGGAGCAAAGGGTGGATTGTCTGGACCTCGCTGGCCATCATGTTAGCAGATGCGGTCATTAGTCTTGGTCACGTCGCCTTGCGCCCTCTGTTTGAATATGGGCCGGCGTTACTTATATCACTGAAGCGAAAATATGACCGCGGTGGCTTGCAAGGTCTTTTCCGACGCCGTCCTAGTGGATATACGGCTGTTGCTAACGACGAAGCCATTGATAGCCGACATTCGACGTCTAGCAGAGGCGGACCAGGTAGTGTGTCAAATTCACATCATGAACACGTAGACCGAAGGGTTTGGGACCACGATGATGCCCCTCCAGAACAGTTGGTGGGCACAAAAACCGTTAGCATTGGTCTAGTTCTCTCGGTTCTCTTCTGCATCGGCAGCATTCATATCACTTTCGGAGAATTGGTGCCGTTATATGGTACCATCATCGCAGTATTCATGGCCATGGTACTGTCTATAATGGGTGTACGTGCGCTGGGCGAGACGGACTTGAATCCGGTATCGGGCATCAGCAAGATTGCGCAGCTCTTCTTCGCGCTCATCATACCACAAACCAACAAAGCCAGCGTGCTCATCAATCTCATTGCCGGTGCTGTCTCAGAAGCTGGGGCTCTGCAGGCGGGAGACCTAATGCAGGACCTCAAGACGGGGCACCTCCTGGGTGCAGCTCCGAAGGCCCAGTTTTGGGGTCAGATCATTGGTGCTACGGTTGGAGCTGTAGTCAGTGCGTGGATTTACAGGCTCTATACGGCCGTGTACGAGGTCCCTGGCGACTTATTCCAGGTACCCACTGCGTTCGTATGGATCTTTACGGCGAGACTCGTCACGGGCAAGGGGTTGCCGTTCATGGCACGTGAGTTTGCGATGGGGGCTGCTCTCATATTCGCTGTCTTTACAGTCCTGAGGATTAAAGGCATGGGGAGGAAGTGGCACGCATACATCCCCGGAGGCATTGCCGTTGCAGTTGGTAAGTGAACTTGGCTGTGAACCGCGTTTGGGGTCGTCACCGGACTGACTGGTGTGATAGGCATGTACAATGTTCCCTCGTTTACCCTGGCGAGGACCATTGGTGGGTTGATGAACTGGTATTGGAGAGTGCGTCTCGGGAAGGATGACACACCCCTCATTGTGTTGGCATCTGTGAGTAAATCCCTTGGAGTTTGAAACAGTCACAACGTCGTCGTACTTTTATGCTAACCGTCATGATAGGGCTTCATTCTAGGCGAAGGGTTCTTGAGCATCGTCAATCTGATTTTACAGAGTTCCCAGGTGCCTCACTTATAAGCACTTGCTGTACTGAAGTAGGTATATATAAATGGTATTACGCATGTCTAGTGTTGTGGTTTGGGATAGGTAGAACAATATCTACGATACCTCCTAGTATAAGCTTCGTCGTGGTATCACGCAAGCCCCATATTTGGCCCCTCTCAAGCCCCTCACACAACCAAACTTACAGTGGGAGAATCGCACCACTATGGTGGGGTAAAACCCGAGGCAACAATTGCCCTTTTAATCCATTCCTACCTATATATATATACTTACCTAGGTATATACAAATGCATATATCTCTGGACTCGGAGATATACAGGTAGGCTGCGTGTGCCATTGACTCTGCTCGACTGCCTTGATATTGTCAACCAAATCTTGTCAAACCAGGAACAAGCCATCTCGAAGATGCTGATCAAAGAAAGCTTTGTCGATGTTGTGACGAAGGCGGATGGGAAAGATGGATCCATGAGTATGTCATGTCATGTCATGTCATGTTCGTCTGAACTCGATCCAGAACATGGTCAACTAAGTAGAGAATAGGGATATTTGTCTTCCACCCGACCGTCCCTCAATATCCAGAGGCGTAAGTATTCACAATAATAACCATTCGTACTGTAGAAGACACGTGCAGTGACTAACGCGCAGTGCTACAGACGCTTCCCAGGTGTCGTGTTGTTCAGCGAAATCTATCAAGGTGCGTGCGTTCTTGCCAAGCTACCCTGATTAACATACAGCTCAAACCAAGCATATGATCTGGATATGGCATATGGCCCAGATGCTCTATCTATATCACCTGCTAACGGCTCAATAACCAGTAACCGGCCCCGTTGAGCGGTTCGCTCGTCAGATAGCTGGGCAAGGGTACATCGTTGCGGCGCCCTCGTCATATCATGATTTCGTCGGGCCTGAGGCGTTGGCATACGACGTAGTACGATAATACCCCGAATCTTGTCATGATTTATTCCCTGGTAATGGTGACTTGCCAACCGTTGACTTTGTATAGCCGGGAACAGACCTGGGGAATGCGCTGAAAATAAAAAAGGTAAGGCCTGCAGTGTTGCATTGCAGATGCCTCACCTGAGAATTTGCTTTTACTTACATTTTGACAGACCCTCCACTCATATGATGAGGACTCCTCCAAGGTGGTTGATTACTTGCTCAGCCTGCCAACTTGCTCTGGGCGGATAGGCAGCACAGGCATGTGTTTAGGTGGCCATCTCACCTTGCGCGCTACTGTAATATCTCCCTTCCTATGACCCGCGGCTGTTGGATATCCATCACAAAGCCTTGCTGACTCTATGCACCTTACAGCTTGACCCCCGAATCAGTGCCTGCGTCGCGTACTTTGCTACTGATGTGCACTCCCGCACATTGGGCCCTTATGAAGCGGCCAACATGTCAGCCGAAGCACCGCCAGATAGTCACCATACAATCGACAGACTCAAAGAGATCAAGGGAGAGGTTGCGATGATATGGGGTATCAAAGACACACATGTCCCGGACGCTGGACGTGATCTTATCCGGCTTAAGTTGCGAGAGGCTGGCACCGTGTTCAGCTTCTACGAGTTCGCATGGTCGCAACACGCTTTCATCCGTGACGAGCTCAGCAAAGGCCGCTACGATCCGGCCATCACCAAAATTTGCTTTGAGGTGCTACTGGAATTGTTTGGAAGAGTCTTGAAAACAGACTTGGGACCGCGTGACACGAACCCTGAAAAGATTGAGCACGTCTGCTAAACTAGATGTAGCCAGTAGCTTGGACTGTTTTCTCGTGTGTTCCGGAATACCTAGTTGAGAGTAAAAACACATACAACGAGACACGGGGGAAAACTTGATTCAACCGTTCCATTTTGTTCCCCATACGATCCACATAGCTCTATCGAACTGACTGACACGTCTTATTTTTCTCCGCCTAACCTACGTAACTACACCGAGTATCAAGACTCTACTACTATGTAGAAGCTTGTGCGACATGACTCTTGTCGACGATGAAAGACATTGGTAGACTGTTTGTGATTCGTCTCCGTTTGCCTCCTTGATGTACAACTAAATCTCCAGTTACCTAACCAACGAGAGTGGGAAAGGAGTCTAAGCAAAAGCGGTAGATGCGCTAACCCCGGTTCGTCAAGCGCTGCAAAACTTGAGATCGAACGCACTTTGATCGAAGCCTCCCAGTATGTACATGTACCTAGGCACTTACATATGCTGAGCGAGGTGCCTGCATGTGGCGGTACAGTATGTACAGGGAGATACACATAGACCAATGAAACATCGCCTAGGTACATCATGTCACAACCATCTTGCGGGTCCCTCGAAATCTTGATCAGACTACTTCGATAACAGATAAGAAAACAAGGCCGATCATGAAAAAAATCTCGATGACAGCTGTAGATGGCATGGCACAGAATAATGCCGCGCTATTGTTTGCCCGGATACTGATGTTCATATGAGCAGAATGTGATGCTGCGACTAGGTAGGTACCTCCTGTACGAGTCCGAGTGACTTGATGCCAGACACGAGAAACCAGGGCAGGAAGTAGAGGTTGGTGGTGCAGGTTGTTCTTCGTAATTCTTATTTCTTCGCAGGTGGTCAGGCTAACACAAGGGGACTTGGTCGCAAACAGCTTTCGGGCAAGCTCTGAGCAAGCAAGTACACATACACCTGGACACTAAGTACACTAGTACCTACAATGCCTGGAGAGGTACATCGGCGGTACGGCGCTTAAAGAGTTTGATAGTGGGGGAGGGGGAGCCCGGCGGGTCCTCACAATTCAGGGTTGCCTTGCAGTCTCCTGGGTGCCACCCGAGCCACCCTCTGATGGCAGGAGAATTTCCAGGCAGCCAAAATTTTCTGCCCAAAAGCTTGGGCCATTAGGTATCTGTAGGTACCGTAGATGGTAGGTCAGATAGGTTCTTGCCCACCGCCTGAGGCAAAGGGAGTTCAGGAAATGGGCAGGGGTACTTCGAGATGGCCAGATGGCGGGGTTCATAGTGACCTCATCATCCCCGCTACAGCTCCCAGCAGAATCGTAGAAAATTGCTGATTTACCAGTAAATAAGCAGGTTAATGAAATTCAATTGGATTAAAATTAGTACCGTTGAATTCTACGCGTTCAGTACTTGCAGTGGCCAACTTTCCGGTAAATTCTACTGCTAGGCGGTGCTGGAAGGACCCAGAGACTACTTTGCGCCTTGGGGAGTTCTTTCCAGAAGCTTCCGAGCAAGCTGCGGATCCACCCCAGCACTCAACCACTGATAATATAAGGCTTTGCACTCTCACAAACTTCGAACAGTCCTCATCCTTTTTTCCACATCATCAAAACAACCAACAACTGCTCTGAGATACCCCAATTCCTCACTTATAAACTCACGCAACGCTTTCCTACATTGCAATTGTTCTTCGCATCTGTTTCTCCCATCGCAATACATCACAAACTTGCCCACTATGGTTGCTGCCGTAGGTATTGACTTGGGCACGACCTACTCGTGCGTCGGTGTCTACCGAGACGACCGCATCGAGATCATCGCCAACGACCAGGGTAACCGAACAACACCTTCATTCGTTGCCTTCACAGATACCGAGCGTCTCATCGGAGATGCCGCCAAGAACCAGGTCGCCATGAACCCTGCGAACACAGTCTTCGATGCCAAGCGTCTGATTGGTCGCAAGTTCGCCGACCAGGAAGTCCAGGCCGATATGAAGCACTTCCCCTTCAAGATCATCGACAAGGGTGGAAAGCCTATCGTCGAGGTCGAATACAAGGGCGAGACCAAGACATTCACACCCGAGGAGATCTCCTCCATGGTCCTCACCAAGATGCGTGAGACCGCCGAGGCTTACCTTGGTGGCACCGTCAACAACGCTGTCATCACCGTCCCCGCCTACTTCAACGACGCCCAGCGTCAAGCTACCAAGGACGCCGGTCTCATTGCCGGCCTCAACGTCCTCCGAATCATTAACGAGCCCACAGCCGCCGCCATCGCTTACGGTCTTGACAAGAAGGTCGAGGGCGAGCGCAACGTTCTGATCTTCGACCTCGGTGGTGGTACCTTCGATGTTTCTCTCCTTACCATCGAGGAGGGTATCTTCGAGGTCAAGTCTACTGCCGGTGACACTCACTTGGGTGGTGAGGACTTCGACAACCGCCTCGTAAACCACTTTGTTACTGAGTTCAAAAGAAAGCATAAGAAGGTTCGAAGTCCCTATTTCTTTCTCCCCATTCAATCCCCAATCTTGTTATGTTCTTGAAGCAGAGGTGTAAATTATTTTTTTATTTTTTTATTTATTTTTTTTCCCCCACACAACTCATGTCATGGTGTTTGCAATATCGCTATATCGCGGTGTCGCAATATGCAATATGCCTCTATCCAGTCATAGCGCATAATGCGTCGACATTTCCATTGGTGCCTCACGACATTTCAATTGATATTTTCAAAATTTCAATTGAATGACCACGACATTTCCATTACTCTGATACGACATTTCGCATTTGTGGTCCTACATTTCACATTCGGTTCTGTTTTCTGTGTTTACTGAGCATGAAATCATTTTCCTCGAAATGTACCATTCCCCCAAGTTACATAATACCTGCTCTTACCTGCTCCACGTCGTGGGGTTTCAAGTGAAATATTACATGTCAAATCTCAAATGTTGTCATGTATATCTTAAAATGTCCTGTCATTCTGCTTCATACAGCTATATTCTATGCACTTATCAGGTATTTTGAGCAATTTAACTAACTTTCCAAGGATCTCTCCTCCAACGCTCGTGCTCTCCGACGTCTGCGCACTGCTTGCGAGCGCGCCAAGCGTACTCTGTCTTCGTCTGCCCAGACTTCCATTGAGATTGATTCGCTCTACGAGGGTATTGACTTCTACACGTCTATTACACGTGCTCGATTCGAGGAGCTCTGCCAGGACCTCTTCCGATCCACCATCCAGCCCGTTGACCGTGTCTTGGCCGACGCCAAGATCGACAAGTCTCAGGTCCACGAGATCGTCCTCGTTGGTGGCTCCACTCGTATTCCCCGAGTCCAGAAGCTCATCACCGACTACTTCAATGGTAAGGAGCCCAACAAGTCCATCAACCCCGATGAGGCCGTTGCCTACGGTGCTGCCGTCCAGGCCGCTATCCTGTCTGGTGACACCAGCTCCAAGTCTACCAACGAGATCTTGCTTCTCGATGTTGCTGCCCTGTCTCTCGGTATCGAGACTGCTGGTGGTATGATGACCAAGCTCATTCCTCGCAACACCACCATCCCCACCAAGAAGTCCGAGGTCTTCTCCACCTTCTCCGACAACCAGCCTGGTGTGCTTATCCAGGTCTACGAGGGTGAGCGTCAACGCACTAAGGACAACAACCTTCTCGGCAAGTTCGAGCTTACTGGCATCCCTCCTGCCCCTCGTGGTGTTCCTCAGATTGAGGTCACTTTCGATCTCGATGCCAACGGAATTATGAACGTCTCCGCCGTCGAGAAGGGTACCGGCAAGTCCAACAAGATCACCATTACCAACGACAAGGGCCGCTTGTCTAAGGAGGAGATCGAGCGCATGTTGGCTGAAGCTGAGAAGTACAAGGAGGAAGATGAGGCTGAGGGTCGCCGTATCAGTGCCAAGAACGGCCTTGAGTCTTACGCCTACTCTCTTCGCAACACCCTCGGCGACTCCAAGGTTGACGAGAAACTCGATGCTGCCGACAAGGAGAAGCTCAAGACCGAGATCGACACCGTCGTCTCATGGTTGGACGAGAACCAGCAAGCCACTCGCGAAGAATACGAGGAAAGACAAAAAGATCTTGAACAGGTCGCCAACCCTATCATGATGAAGTTCTACGGTGGTGCTGGCGGTGCCGGTGGTATGCCTGGTGGTATGCCCGGTGGAGGTCCCGGCGGCTTCCCTGGCGCTGGTGGGGCACCCGGCTCTGGTGGTGATGACGGCCCCACTGTTGAGGAGGTTGACTAAATTCGTTCACACTCTTCCGATTACATGATTTGATTTTTCTACGGCGTTATTTGGTGTCTACGGCATCATGAATGGCGGAATGGGTAATGCGGTTCTTCTATCTAGATTTTCCTGCGGTAATGATACAGGACGAAAAGTTGTGATTTCACGACTCTCCATGGATGTACCTTAGTATCGATTCATCCCTGATGAAGTAAATGAAGAAATAATTTCATATAATCCTGTTTTCTCTCTTCAATGTGACATTTGATAAATACGTACGACAAGTTTATTATATTGTTGTAGGTACGTTAAACAACATCAAGTCTCCTGCGATTTATAGGGCATTCACCTATTCTGGGACCCCCAATGTTAGCTTATACAAGGATTCAGCAGCTGTGTTGCTAGCATTATCATGGCTGTATACTTTACTTAATGCCTAGGCATAGTCAGGGTACAACACAGCGTACAACTGCAATTTGTAGGAAACGAGAGAAGCATTGAACTTAACATCGTTGACACCGAAGGAGAGCATGATGGCCGCGTGGTAGACTTAACTGACTTGAAATTTGCCATTCGAAGCTAATTACTATTTTGTTACATTCATTATTTACTACGACGACGACGACGACAACGACTTCCTCCCTTCCTCCTCCTCCCTGAGCTTCTGCTGTATCATCCTGCGCCGCTCAATCTCCAGACGACGCCACTCCTCGTCGCTGATGTCCGGCTTCTCGTAGCGTTCCTGGAACGCCGCGCCCGGCGGTAGCCGCTCGGCCCGCGGCTCCCAGACGTCTGTGCTGTTCGGCATCCCGGGGCCGTACTTGCGCAGCTCCTTCTGCCGGTAGTAGTCCTTTATGGCCTCTTCTTTGACGGCGCCCGTGTAGGCGCGCGTGCGCATGCAGAACCAGAAGTCGTCCCATTGCTCGCTGCAGGAGCGCACGGTGCCCGAGCGGTAGACTGATGTCCATTGGCCGCCGAGACTGTTGCAGTGGAAGGCGTGGTCGAAGGCCTGGCGGCAGGACATGGTTGTTGGTAAGAGCGATTCGGAGACGGGGTCTAGACGGGCTGGGAGGGATGATGGTTGCGGGGGGGAGAGTGTGGGTGGGGGAGAGGGTTCTTGGGCGGCGGCGCTTGGTGTCCAGGATGACCACCATGATGATGACGACTTTGTGGGTGGGCTTGGATTTGTGGCTTTTGATTCTTGGACAGAGGCGGGTTTGGGAGTGTTGTTGCTGTCTCCGAATTCTGCTTGTATCTGCGCCAAGAACTTCGCGATCTCTGGGTCGTCGGACGTAGTAGATTCGACGGGAGCCGCCCTCGATGGAACGGGTCGGGCTTCTGTGACTATGGTATTGTTGGGAGTGGTTGGTTCTGCGGCGTTGCTTTTGGACGCAGGAGCGCCTGATGACCATAGCCAGCCCATTTTTTTTTTCACTTCTTTCCCTCTGCTAAATTTGCGCAATATGTGTCGATGGCTGGTGTTCTGGGCTTGGTCTCTTAGGATGCGTCTGGTTTATGCTTTGTCTTCGATGCGCCCGATGTCTCCAGTAATGTTAGGAGATGAACAGGAATAGAACGATGAGCTGAGCTGAACTGAAGTGTTGGCTGTGCGGGGACAATGGACGCGGGGTATGGTGATCAGTCTGGTTTTATGCGGCTTCGTTTCTGGATCGCTGCTGTAAGGAGTAGCTAGCTATTGTCTTGTCATGTAAGGGTGGTATGATGATCCTCGGAAACCGCCCGGCTTGACTAATTGGACGAAGACAATTGGATACAACGTCAACCACAATGGCGAGTTGGGCGTATAGAAGTATTCTTTGACAATTAAAAGAGAATTGATTGGATAGTTTATTCCATAAGACGTATTCAGGCGACTTTTGGCATTATATAGCTACCAATTGCATTTGCATTCCGAATCGTCACATCGCTCGCTGGCGCATCAAGACAGAGCTTGGCTTTTCCACTATCTACTGTAAAATCTTGTGGCGCCGAAACTGTGTGGCTTTCTCTAGGTGTGGCTCATCTAGCTAGATAGGTACCTCGCTATGCGGAAAGTGGTATTCGAAGTACATGCCTTGGCAGCTTGCCCTATGATATCATTGGCTTTTGGCGCGGGTCCCGAGTGAGTTGTGGTATGTAATAATAAATTGTATGAGCAGCCTGTCACACACGATCGTCCAAGGTCGTAAGACAGGGCTTTTCTCCTGCGAATCACCTTCTGATTCGACACAGGGCATGGAGAAGGGCTTGCTTTACTCTAGGTGCCTTGGATAATGCTCGCTACAAGACAGATCGGACTCGGGTTCCGGTCCTTGCCCGGCTCGAGGGTTCAAGCTGCTTTGAACCTGAACCGCGGCCCCAGATTACAGGCAAAATGGGCACCGCCGATACATTTGACCCGGAGGGCTTGGAATAGTACTATATCGCCCGAAGATGAAAAGGATGGTCATATAGAAACAGCCCCCAATGAGTCCATTCTCTGGGTTGATAGTAAGCGTCAAATGCCTTGCTTGCCATTATCATGACATTGTGTGCTGATGCTCTGTTATGACAGACATATTTCCACTCAGGCTGGCTGGACTGCGTCTGCCATGGGGTAATCCCGAAACTGACATACCGGGACTCATGAAGCGATTTGAGAACTCTAGCCTGGGCATCATGGATCCAGCAAGCATAGTGAGGCGTGCGCTACCTAGCGATGTTCCCTTGAAAGTCACTGAGATTTTACCGAGAGTCAAGGACGGCGGTGCTTTTGTCAAGTTCGTCCACCCACCTGGAGTGACAGCGAGGGAAGTAGAAGGAAAAGTCGCCAAATTGCTGGCTGAGAAGCCCATTAAGCGATTCTTCAGCCCCTTTCGTGGTGTACAGGCCGGATTGGTGAAAGGCGTTCCATGGCTGGAGGATCTACAGAGATATCCAAAGGTTCGACTACGTATTGAGTTTGTACCGAAGAATCCTGGGGAGGAAGCAGTCGAGCTATCTCAGGAGAGTCTGTATAGCATGTTCCGCCGATACGGATCTATCTCTGAGATCATTTCCCAGCCTTGGGATTCTAAGGTTCTCCCTAAGTACGCTTATGTCGACTTCTTCTTTGTCAGAGACGCTATTATGGCACGGAATTGCCTTCACGGATTCATCGTGCCAGAGGACCTAGGTGGAGGCAAACTCGGCACCAAATTTCGCATCTCCTACGAGCGACGAACAAAGCCTCATCGGGTCTGGGAATGGATTACGAATCATCCACGGATCGTTATTCCCGTCATCGTAGCTCTGCTCACGGGTCTGACCGTCGTTGTTTTCGACCCCATCCGCTCGTTCTTCGTTAAAGCTCATGTTTCGCGCAAATACCGCCTGAGTAATAACAGGGTATACCGATGGCTTCGGCAGCAGACATCTGACATCTTTGCCTTTAGGCGAGGGGGAGCTGAGCAGGCTGGCTTGAACGCAGTCTGGTCTCATCGAAAGGACATAATCGAGCAGATACAGGCATGGTTGATGGAGACAGCCGAGACCTTTATTGTGATCCAGGGCCCTCGTGGCTCAGGGAAAAGAGAGCTTGTTCTGGAGCAAGCTCTTAAAGACAGAGAAAATATTCTGGTGATCGACTGCAAGGAGATCATCGAAGCCAGAGGCGAGTCAGCAATCATCAAGAAGATGGCATCGGAAGTTGGCTACCGACCCATATTTTCATGGGCGAATAGCATGAGTAGCATGGTTGATCTTGCAATTCAGAGCACCACTGGTGTGAAGGCAGGTTTCTCGGAAACGCTCGACTCACAGCTACAGAAAATTCTACAAGCATCAGCCGGTGCTCTACAAGCTCTCGACCTAGAAAGCCGATCTAAGAACGACGCAGATGCTTCACTTCCAGCAGACGCTTATCTGGAAGCCCATCCCGAGAAAAGAGCCGTGGTTGTCGTTGACAATTTTGTATACAATAGCGATGCCAACACTCTGATCTACGATAGGATTGCTGATTGGGCTGCAGCACTCGTGCAGTCTGACGTTGCTCATGTCATCTTCCTCACCAACGACTCGTCGTATACTAAAGTGTTATCTAAATCCCTCCCAGATCGTGTCTTCCGTCATGTCGCACTAGGCGACCTCTCGCCAGACGTAGCCAGAAGATTCATTCTTGGCCATGTCAGCGCAGACCAGAAGACAGACGAATCAACTGATGATAATTCTGCAGAAAAACAAAGCGTCGCAGTGGTTCCTGATCTAGCAGAGTTAGACGCATGTATTGGCACACTTGGAGGGCGTCTCACTGATCTCGAATATCTCGCTCGCCGCATCAAAGCTGGCCAATCGCCTAAACAAGCTGTCGCAGAAATCACGGAACAAGCGTCTTCTGAGATTTTGAAGATGTTCCTTTTACCCGGCAAAGTAACCAGCGACGGCGAACACAAGTGGTCAATGGAGCAAGCGTGGTACCTCGTAAACCAGCTCTCAAAGAATGATACGCTCCGATACAACGAGGTGCTCCTCTCTGACACGTTCGCATCCTCCCTCACAGCACCCAACGGCGAGTCCGCCCTCGAAGGCCTCTCCAACGCAGAGCTCATCACAGTACGCTCCCACGCGGGCCGACCACGCAGTATCGCGGTGGGTAAACCCGTGTATCAAGCCGCATTCCGACAACTCGCGGCCGACAAGGTATTGTCAGCGAAGATGGAACTGGCGAGATTCAAGGAGCTCGTCAAGATCGAGACGGGCAACATCGACAAGGCGGAGAAAGAATTGGTGATGCTAGGCTCACTACCGAGTCAGCCTTGGGGCGCCCGTGAGCGCGTCCAGTATCTCTTGAGCAAGATAGACGGCGCGCAGAAGAAGATCACGGGATATGAAGGCGAGATGGGCAAGTTGAAGAAGGTCATTTCTACCCAGTATTAAAAACGCGGATATATAATCTTTAGCTAGAAGTAAGCAGTTGTATCATAGTGTATCATCTCGTGAGCGAGATTGACGCCTGAACTTATTGTCATGCGAGCGAGGCAAGGCAAAGGACGGAGGATGAATAATATGGTACGGTATGGCATGCTTAGATACCCATCTCATTTTCATCCCAATCAGCGCCTTTTAAAGACGGGATTTCAAGATAAACATTGCCCACTTTTGAAAATTACTTGACAATGTTTCTAACGTGAGATTAGCTGGAGTTCATAGAGGCCGTTAATAGCAAATATCTGGCATGATGATATAGGCTTTTTAATGTTCTATTATATATGGTCAAAGTGCAAGCTAATTATTTAATAGGAGTAGCAAGTAATTAAAAGTGAACAACCATGATATAAACACTGACACAACCACTTATGTAACTGTGATCATATAGGTAATCATATCTATTATGGTTATACAGTGCAGTAATGGAGTCGTCGTAACAATACAGCTGAGTCCTAATCTCCAGTCCGCATCGGAACGGAAGTAAAGTAAAGTAAAGTGTCGACCGACTTCCTAGGAAGTCGGCCCCCACAAATTACACAGGCAAACAACATCCATCGACCGCCCTAGCGTGAATCCCGAGCCTTGTATATTTCGCTAGCTACATGGATTTTATCACCCATGGAATGAATACCTTCCATATCAAGAAGACGTGATATCATCACCTTACACTACTCTACCCGAATTATATACTATTTACCGCGCCCCGTCCCCGGACTCAAGCCGCAGCCAAGAATGTGAATAATGATAATATTGTTAATACAGCAAGGGGCTCCCTAAATTCTAGCACTACAGCACACCTACGTAGATAGACATAGACATCTGTGATGGCAGTACCATTCTACCGCAATTCCAGATTAGAACCCGAATGAATCAAGTAGGGAATTAGAATCAGGTTCCTGGAACACCGTCGGCGGCGGCTTGACGCCATGTCCGCCAGTCTTCATATCTCCGGGGACGGCAGGGGTAAGCGGGATATCCTGGACGATGAGCGAGCTACGGCGACGAAGCAACTTAGTTGGATCGACGATGTCGCCGCCGATGCCCTTCTGGGACGGCGCGGGGAGGCGAAGGAATTCCCAGTTGCGGACTATCCATGTCAGATTAGGTCCAATCAATGAATACTAAACTATAGACGGAGAGGCAGGAAAAGAGTAAAGAAAATAGAAATATGATGCAAATCCGAGATACCGCAAAGAACAACTTACCGAGGTCGAGACCGAGCAAGTCACAGCCCATGCGGTCGTACAGCCCCGCATTATGGATTACGAAATCCCATTCCGTCCGCGGCGTGACCTTGGAGGCTCCGCGGAGGGTCTGCAGGCTCTGTTGCCGGAGTTGCGAATACAGGATGATTAATGCCGGATCGTCGGTAAGGAACAGTTTCGACCTGAGGTCCGGAGACGCGGGCGTGTCCAGAAGTGTATAAACGGGGGTCTAAAACATATAGTCAGTTTTCCGATAACGGATCGCTCGGAGAAGGGAACGAAAGGGATGGGGTGGATTTACTATGAGGGCGCGGACTGCCATATCTCTCCTCTTCAACATCCAGAAGGCCCATGAGGCAAGCCATCGATTTCCTTCCTGTGCTGCTACAGCTAACACCTCATTTTCTAGGAGTCTTTTGAGGACTACGCCTGTGTCGCCCTCATAGACGCGGGCAATGGCAATGGCAAGCTGTAGATCCTTGATTTGATTTAGACAGACATTGACCGCATCTTGCAAATGATCCGCTAACAGGAAAAAGGCTGCCGCATACTCTGTGCCAGATGTCAGTGGAAGTGCTAATATCACGGCGATAGACTTACCGAAACGGCGTTTGCTAAGTAAGGCATAGGCGTTCTTCAAGGCCGTCGTCTTCCATTTAGGGTCTTCGAAATTATTTGCTAAAAGTCGCTGTGTCATGGCTTGCTCCTTGTTCCAGCTCGCCATGCGCCAGAGACCCTGAAGGACGGTTTTCTTCTTCAGGGCAAAGTAAAATAGACTGCAGTCGACAGGGTTCTTCATCTCGCTTTTCGTATACTCGTTGCGGGCGATGACCTCGAATTGTGCCTTCTGCAATTATCTTAGTTTTCTTGCCAAGACGTGTTCTGGAAACAATGACATACCACAGCATTGGCATCAGTTAACCACATGAATATGCCACTCTCGCGTGCGTTTTCCCAGAGCATAGTTCCATGATAATTACGAGACACAAAGCCCATCAGAATATCTTGGCTAGTGGAATGATATGCCCAATTGATTTCTCTCCAAGACATGTGAATCTCATTGACTCTGCCTTTACGCAAAGCGTGCTGTCGGAAGAACACCATAAATCTCGCTCCATTCTCATCAAGTGACCTCCGATGCTTCTCTACGACACCAGAGCATTCAACAATGTCAACGAGTTGGATTTGTTCATGGCCAGAGAGTTGCGGCAGAGCTATATTCTGCAGTTTTTCGCATATGCTTAATGCCAGTTCCTCTGTGAATGTTTCATCAGAGTCATCAAATGACGTCCGTCGTGTTATATATGACGAATCGTTGGTGTTGGCAACACCAGACTGGATGGTTAGCCAAGCGTCAGAAAACATCTTCGGGTCACCTACCAATTCGCCACAGTAAAACTCGGCTAGATCCAGGCCAAGATAAGCATCGATTATATCACCCTCGACATGATATTTCAGTGTATGGTTAAGAGCCAAGAGAATCCGTTTCACAAGCTTGTGTTTCCCTGCCAAAATGCACTGGCTGAGGAATTGCGGGTGGAATATCGGCAGTGGTCCGTTCAGTTTTTGCACGACTTCGAACAAATCACGAGTTTTGGGGTTGTGGTGTGTTGGCCGTACATTTGAAACAGCAGCGCTCGTTTCCCCGAATTCCCTGTCATACAAGAACAATTGGTTACCGGCGCCTATTATAAGATTACCATCACTCAACCACGTCGAGTCTCCAATGGGATGTGGCGTAAAATCCCGAATGCTGATTTCGCGGATCGGAGCCCAGGCTGGGCCTTTATTTAGATAGTCAAAACGCATCTGTGAAAGCAGCACGACGCGGTATGGAAACCCTACTGCAAGAATAGACTGCAAGTCGGGTGTAGAAGTCCAATCGAGGTCCTGGACCGTGTTGTGACTTTCAAAATCTTGTTCATATTCCAGTCGCGCTCCTCTGATGTCCCAAATTGTCACTGCTGACCTATTCTGATTCACAAGTGCAGCTTTCTTCATCGTGCTGCCACCAACTAGGGCAGGTTCTGTGACTCCGGTTTCCATGGATGATGTGGAAAGCCACTCGACCCGGTTCCTTTTGTCGTCCACCCTTGCCGTCCAAAATTCGACACGCCCATTATGAGTGTAAGAGATTGCCACGTCACGGGCAAAGACATCTAGAAATCCGAATATAACAGGTTTCGAGCCCGCCGGATCGACCGGTAAAACGTAGGCAAGGTCCCCAGCGCCATCTAAGTCGAAAGTGCAGAACTCACGTAATGGGTTTTGAGCTCCATTTTGTTTTGCGCCATTGCAGTCTTTAGGATCCCAGGGTAGGTCTATTTCCCACACTATGCCTTGTTGTTCCGATGTGATAGTTGCTACATGAACCACGGAAAAGTCCTTGGCATTTCTCCGGGGGAGGACCAGAATACACAGTGGTTTGCCTCGGACGTTATACTTGCACTCTCCGAGTAGCTTGTGGGCAGGGGTTCTACAATCCCATACTGAGATAGTATCGTGGTGAAGGAAAACAACAAATCGACCACCCCTCAGTAGACATATTCTATGGATATGCCGCTTTTCTGATATGATGTTGTGCCTGAGCAGTCTGCTTCGTTGATGGTTCCAGAGAATGGTTTCACCCTTCTCTGTCCGCGACACTACAGCACTTCCGCTATAGTTTCTGACTATTTTCTTGATAGCACCAGAATGTCCAGACCATGTAGCCCGGTGAGCTAATCTGCCGGATCTGGATGTAGGGTCGAGCAAGTCTGCAATATTGCTCTCAAATACTTCAACCTTGCCGTCAAAGTAATGGAATAGAATGTGGAGGTGCCCCGAACACTTATTGCAATAACTCAATATCTCGACATGTTGGGTTGTAGTAGAGTGACTAAGAAACTCGAAGTCCCTCGACTTCGCGAGTGCGACATTGTCAATATTATCGGCTCCTCTTGGTTTGCTACTGATGTTTTCCAAGGCCCACGCCGACATGCTTCCATTACCATCAAAAACGACACATATCTCCGTGTCTCTGTTAGCTATAGATAACAGATACTGAAGCGCCACGTCTTCTTTCTCTTGGCCATTTCCTTGTTCCTGGACGACCTTTTCTGCCGCATTTGCGAGGTCTCGTTGGCTGATTATGAAAGCCCATCTCATATCCTGTTGCGGACTGTCCGGATCCTGTGGTATTGCGCCTCGAAGATCAAGCTTCCCCCAAAGCTGGAGCGTGTAGCTGCCGATCCCATCTACGCTAGTCCATACTCGCAGCGTATTGTCGGCGCAAAAGCTATATAACACGTTTTCGATGGTCTGGTCAACATGGAATGGTTTCCGCCATTGAATACTCGTAACGGCTCGGGGGTGTGGTAGGTAGCCGTAATCAAAGTGGACCTCTTCGGAGCCGAAGTTCAGTCTTCGCCAAATCTTGACGAGACGGTCGTGGTAGCCGACAGACGCAATATAGGACGAGTCGTACGAAAGGAGCGCAGATTTTGTCGGACTTGCTAACTTTTGTGTCCAGTGGCAGGTAGGGGTTGTTGAGACGGTGTCGTAGAGCCAAAGGGAAGACCTTCCAACGAGAAGCTCTTCAGAGCTACCCCATGAGAGCGAAGCCGGTGTAGGGCCTTCTTCGACGTCAAATGTAGCTTGTAACGCCCACTACGGACAATACATTAGCTTCGTGGTTAAGCAACAGTATTGCGATTGAGCTAGGCAAACCTTAAGGGAGTCTTGTGTATGTCCCAGCGGCCGATATATCCTGACAGTTCCGTCTGTGCACACAGCTATCTTCCCCGAAGATTCGTCAAAGGCGACGGCCTCGAGATTGCGACTGTCATCGTCATAGATGGTCTGCAGGATAGTGGCGGGGTCGGAGAGGATGGTGAGGGCATTGCCAGTAATGTAGACGATGATGCGCTTGCCGTCCCAGTATCCGGTCGAGACAGCTTGAAGACTAGCTTCTGGCTTGCCTGGAAGGACGCCCTTCATACTATCGGCGCGTGTCAATCATGTATGGCATTGCTAAGCGATCGTACCCGTGAGTACGGCGGAAGGACGCGAGCTTGTTGGAAAGAGAGGCGCGTTTTGCGACACGGGGTTGAATCAGGCAATGTAATGTACGGTATGTAGCTTCCCAAGGTCCCGGTGGAGTTGGTAGCTTGCTAGGCTTGCGGTTTCCGATCTTAGTTTCTCGTGTATCGAGCTTGCTACAGCTAACGTATCGTCGAGGATTTCCGAATAATATCACTCTGTTACCACATAAAATACCTAAACACCCAAGCTAACCTAGTATTATTCAGTTCATACCGAGCGCGAGGTGTAGTATGGATGTTTTTGAAGCTGACGTACAATCAAGACCCTACCTAAGTGCCAAGTAATTAAGTGAGGTTAGCTAAGTCCGACGACGGGTGACCCGAGGCGGCACCAATCAGTGCATGTGCCGAGTCTGCAAACTGCAACATGACGTGAGTATGCGATCCGAAGAAATACAATACCTACCTCCAACACATCTTCAAGCGTTCAGCAGTTCTAAACGTTTTATTGCACATACACGTTCCGAATGCAGTATTCCTTATTAGTTTCAACCTAAGCAATTGAGTAACCGTTTGAGCGGCTAGGCAGGATCGATCTAGTACGGTAATCACCAACGTCAACGCAACAGAGGTCTTCTCATTGGTGGTTTATTATCTATTGTAGCGGCTTCAAGTTATATAACCATGTTGAAGTAGCCAGAACACCTAGATTCATCACTACAGATTTGAAACAGATTAATGTACTTGGACTTGATCCATCTACCACCTAAGTCGCCCAAGAAACTCGAAGATTCTTGGCGTTCTTTGTGCGCTCTGAACGACCAACTCTTGCTCCATATTCCGACCTGCCCATCGTCGAATCACGAGCCTGCCAACGAGTATAGCTCGGCACTGGTGCAAGGGGTGTCGTGGTCTCCCTCCCACCATAAGACCCGAGGAAGAGTTGTGGTCGCCCAGGTGTTGGCGCATATGCTTCATCTGGCGCTTTACTCGCCCCGCTGTCTGCTGCAGCCGCTTTCCATCTCTGTAGAAGCCCCCGGGCCTGGTGTTGAGCAGCCTGGTGTTGCGCACCTTCAACTACTTGACCTACGTTTCTGTACGTCCCGTTGGGCAGTTCAACAGGGACGAGTTTGTCCGCTGTTCGTCCATACCATGTTTCAAACCCTTGTCGTAGAAGTCTTCTTTCCTTCTTCTCTAGTGCGTTGGCAACCATTTCTGGTCGGTTCGCACCTTGGAGGGAGCCAAGGTTCCAATTCCTCAGCGCCCGCGACTTTGCCCTTACTTCCCAATGCTCTCCAGCCTCTGTTTCCAAATCTCTATGCAACGTTGCCTTCTCTCGCCATTGCTCTAGAGCTTTCTGCTTGAGCATAGCCTCGCCCGTATTTGCCGCTTCTTTTCGCTCTTGAGCCCGAAGTCGCCACGTGTTGAAGGCCCGGGACGCGTGTGTCCACTCACGATCCTCAAGGGCTTCTACCAAGGCTACATTCATGATTTCGAAGCGCTGGTAACTTGGTTCCAGTTTTTCGCGCCATTGTCTGATGCAACGTTCCCCCATATTCTTTTTGACCATGCGGCGTGTCTCTAGATGTGCTTCCCTCAGCCTCTCCTTTCGTTTTTGCTTGGCTCTATGTTGCCACGTAGAAAGAGTGCTTCGGGTTCGGTAGTAATAATCGGCCCGCTCCCCGTAACTCTGATGAAGCTGGTGCACTTGTGATACCTCATGTGCCCTTTCCCGCCAAATTGATAACGCTTGTGTAGTTCTCATGTAATAATTGGTACGTTCTGCGTAAGTCCTCAGCAGCTTCTCTTTCTGCTCAGCTTGCCCTGCTTTCTCTCTTAAAACGGGAAGCGACTTCGTGATTTTCTGGTAATATTCGGCTCGTTCGGCATAGTGTTCGAGGACCTTTCCTCGATGGTATGCTTCTTGGCTGGTCTTTTCTCTCCATTTAGGAATTATTTGTGTCATCCTTTGGTAGCACTGTGTCTGAACAAATTCGATATTACACTCGACAGCCTGCTGTTGTCGAGAAGCCGTTTCGTTGCGCCATCTTGAAACTGAGCTTGCAACGTGTTGGTCTTGATTCTCTTGCTCAAACTGTTCCACCTTCACAACATTTTCTTTGGTGTACCTCTCCCAGGCACCAAAATACCTCATACGCAATATGTGTCTTCGGGCTAGCATAGTCCGCTCATCCGGTTGCTCATCATCAGATTTATCAGCATCTGGGGCGGGCTTGTCGGCAGGTACAGGTTCCACCGGTGAAGCGGAAGTAGCCGTAGTACCTGTGGCGGGCTCATCAATGGGGGTAGTGGTAGGTGCTGCAGTATGGATAGGAATCACAGTAGATGGTCGCGCCACCAAGGAAGTAGGTCGTTTCTCAGCAAGGTTGCGTCTGCTTTGAAGTAAAGTGGTAATAGCTGCAGAAGACAACGGCCGTTCTAGTGGAGGACGGGATGTAGAAGCAACCGGTACAGGAGCATCAGATTTCACAACAGCTGGAGCCGCCGGTTCAGGCTGCTTGGTACCAGAAGCGGCTGTCTGACTGGCGGCAGAATCAGCGGCGCCGTTCGTTTTGCTGGCCAATAACTTTCTCATCTCATCCATAGCGGAACGATTTCTGGCAAACCCCAAAGCCTTTGCTTTTAAGCTCATTTCGTAAGCCTTAGAAGCAGCTTCAGCTTTGGCAGCTTCTTCCTCAACTCTGTTTGACCATTTCGTAAAAGCTTGCGACAAAACCAGATTTTTGTGGGCTCTTTGTGCAAGACGAGCAAGTTCGGGATTGTCCTTAAAATCTTCGTCCTCATACTCTTCTTGTTTGGCCAAACGATGTGCCTGTAATTTGGCCTCTCTATCTCTCCGGTATTCCGCTTGCGCTGATTGCCGCCACTTTAGCAGAGCTTTCTTTGTTAACAAGATGTCGTGTGCCCTAATCGCAATTCTCTCCGTACGCTTTGAATACGCGTTTTGGGGTACGCGATTAGGTGCTGCTTGCGCAGCCTCGGCGGCAAGAGCCCTCCAGCTATGGAACCTGTCCGCAAGCGCTTGACTCAACTCCGCTCTACGTATCGCGTCCGATTGTCCGCGCAGATAATTGATATAGTGGGCTGTGTTATGCCATCGACGAAGTGTGGCCACAGCCAGAGAGCGAGCATGTCGTTGCTTCTCAAAGGCGAGGGCGGTGTCAGCGAGATGTGTCTCTTTGATCGAGTTCAGTTGCTCCGTCGATAGACCTGGCACATTCTCAGAGCTAGGCCTATGATCATCAATTTCGGGTTCGCTCATGCGAGCAATAGAAGTGTGCTCGTCATCGGTACTACGAAAGTCCTCTGAATCGCTACCAGCATAGGAGCCTTCACGATATCCATGTCCGTTGTCAGAGGCCGGCGGCTCCTCAATTGCCAAAGTTATGTTCATTTGAGCCATAACTGCTTTGAATTTATCCATAATGGACTTCTCGCTCTTGATATAGCCGACCATAAAGACCAGCTTACTGATATGACGCTCACTGGGATCGAGGCCATGTTCCGCGATAATCTCCTCGTAAGCAAGGAAAAGCGCATGTATTGGGAGCCCGGTAGATGGTGTGAGATCTTCAGCTAGGATGGTTTCGGCCCTGACGACTATTTCGTACATAATTCCAATGTCTAAAGGGTGAATGTGAATGTTAGTGAGAAGACTCCTACGACAGACAATACTAGGGTGAAGTTTGGGCCTGGGCTAACCTTCGTCCGAGTACTCATTGCGGTCAACGTTCGCAATGTGAGCCATGTCGGATGAGCCGACGGTAAAGACGCCACCGCCATGACGACTCGGTTGCGGTTGGAAACGGGGTTGAAATTGGGGGTTGAGTGGCGGTCGGAGAGCCCCATTGTCAGAGAAATCGAAGGTATCACTGGTGGGCTGCTCCTGCTGGGAGAAGTCATTCATAGTAATGGAGAGTGTGTCACTGTATATATCCAGACTCGAGGAACGCGTAGAAGAGCATTCCCGCGAGTCGTTGTTGGCAAGAGTAAGGAACTGCTGCGGGCTCTAATCGCAAGCAGAGCCGGTCGTAAAAAACAAAGGCGGAAGCCGCATGTTGAAGATCCAATGACAAGTTGTTTATTGTTAGCAATTGCGTCGATTGAGCTTGATTCAAGATAATGTGAAAGTCGCGCAGAGTAGTGCCAAGTCGATGATGTATGATTTATTCAAAAAGTGCAACAAGCAAATAGAGCTTGCGATACAAACAGTTCGTGCAGTCTAGACGAGGAGTTGAATGTAGTTGGAGAGAGATGGAATACTTAGGCGCGTCCGTGTCGCGGTTAGCCATTAAACCCCCTGACATCCCCCACATCTGTTAGGTATGCAGTTAGAGACCCACTTAGCCATCCCTTGATCTCCATTGACTGCTTGCATCATCCCGCACCTTCAATATCTACCTACACTACCCAGGTAAATCATACACAAAGCTTCAGAGCAGCTAGCTTTCATCTATGCCCCGTGCTTTATACCTACACCTAAAACCCCCATAAACATGCAGCCTCGCACACGCCCAATTCAAAAGTTGGCCACGGCGGTCTCACAATGCTCAGCCGAGGTATGTTTCCAACTCGCATGCTCTCCGTCCCTGTACACGTCTCCTAGGTAGCCCAGTTCAAACAGCTAACCGCGGCTGGCGATATATAAAGGCTTCAATATACGGGAAATGTATCGTTGCAGACTATAATTCGGTACATAAGGACAAATGTGCCAACGAGTTTATGAAGCTCAAAGACTGTTATTTAGTAAGTGACATCATGAAACATTCTATACCAAACTTTGTGAAGATGCTAATTTTCCGCGCTAGAAACACGCAAAGAAAACTCGGTGATATAATTATAGATCAAATCTTCAAATAAAACAATTAAATCAAGTATTTTCCCCATAGAAAGTACATTTCACAAAAGGGGATTGAATATCTTGATTCCAAGTACTATACCTACCCATGCACCGTCATCTGTTTAGTCAATTATCAACTAAGTATCATTCTGACACGCCGACGCCTAAAAGATAACAACTTAGAACTTTAAAACAGTCATAAATATTCTAGATGGTATTACGCAACATCAACCATATAAGGACCCAGTGATGCATTTGGATTTAGACCAGTGTCTCTTTTAGATATCTAATCTCTAGCATTGAACTAGAACTCTAGAAAACATCTATTCTACAACTTCAGCAATCGGAGCAAGAAAGTCGCTTGCTGGACTTCCTGTTCTTCTTCCGTAATGAGCTCCTTCTCATTACCGGCCTCACCCGCCACCTGTTTTTCTATCGGTCTCCGCAGAACCTTGACGAACGCCGAAGTCTGGTTATCGAAGACACTTGCCAATCCAATGTCCTCGGGGTCCGAAAGGACTTTCACTTCCATTTTGACGTCATCCGTCGGGGTCAAGCCTGCCTTCTTTCTCAACCGCTGAACTCTGTTAATAATCTCTCGTGCTAGGCCTTCTTCCTTCAACTCGGGATAAATTCCAGCGTCCAAAATGGTAAGAACGTCGTCGTCGGTGTTAGGCTCGAGGGTTTGTGACTCCTCTTGTTTGAGTTCTCGCTTTACTCGTAGATCACCCTCCTCAAGCCGAATACCATCAACTATGATGAACTTAGCTCTAGTGTATTCCTTGACCTCCTCACTGGTGACGTTAGGAAGAGCTTTCTTCACTCTTGCCATGTCTTTTCTGAGCTTCTTGCCAAGGACTGGCCAGTCGGCTACCACCGAGTACTGTACATTGTACAATGCTTCGTCTGATGTTAAGACCAGATCTCTGATGTTCAGCTCCTCCAAAATGTAGTTTTCTAGCGATTTGACATCGTCCAGGTACTGTTGATCGGCGTGTATCACTACCAGCGTCTTTAGAGGCGTTTTGAGACCAATGGTTCGGCGTTCTCGAGATACTCTAGCAAGCTCGATAACCTTTTGCATGCGGGAAACTCGGCGTTCAATCTCAGGATCGAAAAGTTCTTGTCGCACAGTAGGATATGGGAGGAAGTGGACGCTTCGAGGGTCTTCACCTTGCAGGTCCTTCGGGATATGAGGCAGCAGTTTTGAGTAGATGGTCTCTGTAAGGAAAGGCGTAAAGGGTGCTAGGCCTTTACATAAAGTGAAAAGGGTCTCGAACAGCGTGTTGAGCGCATGCAAAGTATCTGAAACGCCATACTCGCCCTTCAGCCGCCTTCGGTTGAACCGAATGTACCAGTTTGTGGTATCGTCAATGAGGCCTAGTAACCTCGGAACAACTGTGTAGAGACGATATCCTGACATTTCTTCGTTGACAAATTGTAGCAGGCTTTGGCAGTTGGCAAGGATCCAGCGGTCCATGACGTTGGTATTGGAGCTTTCCATCGTCGGGTCGAACATATAATCCTTATCTTCAACCTTTTTCAGTAGAGCCACCTGTCCCTCAAAGAATTTGTAGCTGTTCCAGAGGGGTAAAAGAACTTTTTGCACGACTTCTTTAACACCAGATTCCTTGAAGCGCAAGGGCTCGGCACGAACAACGGGAGAATTGATCAGGTATAGTCGAAGTGCGTCTGAACCGTATTTCTCCATGATGATTCCCGGGTCGGGATAATTTTTCAGTCGCTTGGACATCTTCTTTCCGTCTTCCGCCAGAACTATGCCGTTTACTACGCAATTTTTGAAGGGGCTGACACCAAAAAGGTGCGTTCCTAGCACCAGTAGAGTGTAGAACCAACCGCGAGTTTGACTGCCACCCATGTTAGCTAATAGGATACACACAGGCATGCCATATGAACTTACTCTAAACCTTCGGCAATAAAATCTCCAGGGAAGCTTTCTGCGAACTTGTCCTTGTTCTCGAAGGGGTAATGTTGGCTAGCATAGGGCATGCTGCCTGATTCAAACCTTTTTAAAGTTAGTTATTTTCATTAGCCCATCTCAAAAATGGTACGTTTAACTCACCAACAGTCGAAAACTTCTTCTACCCGTCTTAATACACCCTTTCCGGTTGGACTAGGGATGGTGATATGATCCACCTTGTCTCGATGTAAATCGGTTAATTCGCCCTCGTATCCGCTGAGTTTCTTCAGTTCCTCTACGCTACCGACGCACACTCTCTCGCCTTCGGCGTTGACCCATAATGGAATAGGAGTTCCCCAGTAACGATTTCGGGAAACATTCCAATCTTGAAACAGTGAGAAAATTAAAGTCAGCCGCGGATGACATTATCGGAGTATAAAGCGAGAGAGGGAATACGGGCAACAAACCTCTAGCATTTGCAATCCAATTTCCGAACCTATTCTCCTTAACAGCATGTGGTGTCCAGTGCATTCCTTCAATATTTTTCAACATCTGCGGTACAATTTCCTACGGTTCACTTGAGTCAGTAACCGCTCTTCTAGAGGGTATGAGAAGGATATGGGCAGCATACAGGAATTTTGATAAACCATGATGGAACCGCTCGGTAAATCAGGGGCTTATCGGTACGCGGGCACATGGGATACGAGTGCTTTAACTGCGAATCAACAACAAGGCGGCCTTTCTCCTTCAAATTTTTGATGATGCTCCTGTCGGCTTCCTTGATGTACATGCCGGCAAAGTCTCGGACTTGGTCGTTGTAGATTCCAAGGTCATTAATAGGATCGGGAGGCGCACGGGCCTTGTCAATGATACCATTCTCGACGGCGACCTGATAATCATCCTCACCATAACATGGGGCCTGATGGACAATGCCTGTACCGGAATCATCAGTGACGTATGTTGCATTCACAACTTTGAATGCAACATCTTTGAACTCCTCATAGAAGTAGTCGAACAATGGTTCATATTTCCAGCCGTTCATTTCCTTGCCTTTCAGCTTTGACACGACCTTGTATTTCGCTTTCTTGGGATCCTTGTAGAGCGTCGTCAATAATTTCTCCATTAGGATATAGTTGGTCCCAGACTTTTCATCGAGAATCTTCACGTATTCGAAGTCAGGGTGCGCTGCAAGACCCAAATTTGTTGGGAGGGTCCTAGAAGAACAGCAATGGTTAAAAGACAATTTTCTAGTTAAACAGAGAATCATGTCCATACCAAGGGGTAGTTGTCCACGCTAAAAGGTGGGTAGTCGGGTCAGATACCAAAGGAAAGCTCACGACAACAGCGGGATCTGTAACGTCTTGATAATTTTGATTCGCCTGGTAAAAATCGTCAGAAGGCGAGGCTAAATTAATATAGGGCCATGCAGTCTGATCTGTACCTCGAAGTTGCTGAGGGCAGTGGTCATTCCTGTTGAGTACGGCATAACTCTATGTCCTTGGTAAACCTGTTAGGAATGATTGTAATCAGTATAACAGAGATAAATCAAGGCATATTGACTACAAATAGTGGTATCTAGAAGAGCTCACCATTCCTTTGTCGAAAAGTTGCTTAAAGATCCACCATTCTGACTCCATGAAATTGGTGTCCATAGTCTTGGCTAATATCAGTACATTATTTCATACTTCATAGTTGGAAGGTCGTTTGTCGAACCTTGTAGCTACAGTTCGCTAGAGTTAGTAATTACCCAGGTAAAGTGGGAGCAGGTTCGACGTACTCATTGTCAAAATCTATCCATCTGCCTAATCTCTCGATGGTGTGGCGCCATTCCTCACGGTATCGCATAACGATAGACCGACATTCGTGGTTGTAGTTGGCTAGGCCAAATTTCTCGACTGCCTCCTTGCCGGAAAGACCAAATTTCTTGTCGATTTCGTGCTCGATGGGAATTCCATGTGTGTCCCAACCGAATCGCCTCTCGACATGGTGACCTTTCATCGACCAATACCTAGGAATAATGTCTTTAATCGTTGAGGCGAGGAGATGGCCGTAATGCGGTAGACCTTGATGGTGTTATTCAAAGTGCTTATATAAATAGAGTATAGATACAGAAGCGAAGGGCGAGCACATGACTTACCCGTAGCAAACGGCGGGCCATCGTAAAAAGTGTATCGCGGCTTGTCTTTAGATAGCTCGACCTAGGTAGTGCTCGCATGTAAGCCAATGCCCGAAAGGCGCATCGTTAGATGTAAGGACAATTATAGCCCGGCACTGACCTGTCTCTCGAAGGCGTTGATCTGGCGCCATTGCTCGATGACGGCGACCTCGGCCTTGGGAAAGTCGATAGACATGGTGACCTATATCAGCGTTGCTGAAAACCAAATGCGCAAGTGATTTCCCGCAACCTCTCTGGGCTGGAGGTTAAGAGCCAGGAACTGAGTAGATCACAGTTTCATATACAGCCCTGAGTTGAGTCACAGCCCAAGGTGTCATGCAAAATACGATGTGAAATTAAATCCGACCGCGGGGCAGTTTGGCCAGAGGCACTAATCGCGGGGTCTCTATGCTGATACCCGCGCTTGTGCTTTTCTCAGCAATAAATTTTGAGTCACCCCGCGTGTTGCCTAATCAGGACTAAACTAGCTTATTGATTCTACACAGTAATATGTAAGTTATTTAAAGGAGTCCACGGGCGATAGATGATGCCTTGCTAATAAACAACTTGCATTCCACCAAAGTTCAATTGCAATCATCTCGGTACGAATACAAGAAGACTAGGTTGGTGTAAACCTTCCCCTCGTATAATGTAAGTTCGTATAACTCTGGTTCGCTTGGAAATACCATGAAGCTGTGTTGTAGTATGCCCGACAATCCTTGAGATGTGGCTGGCAACCAATCTTGCAGCACTGCAAGTGCGCACTAGCCCACAAGAGGCAGGTAAGCGGCAAGCGGGGGCTTGTTCATAGCTCGTGGCAACGTGCTAGGGGTCAACTCTAGCGGCTGAACAAGGGAATTGGTAGGTCTCCTTACTTGGCTGTAAATAAACATTACAATTTACAACCGCCGAGCCTCTTTAAACAGCCCTTGACAATTACCCAGGCCCATCGTTGTCGAAACAGAACATAACAAACGGCGATACATAATTGAGATTCTCTTGTAATGCTTCGGGACGATTCGATTATTCAAACAACTCAGTTCCCTTTGTCCCTTGTTTGGAGCAATGACGTGCGACATCTAGAGGAATCTTCATAGAGAATCCATAGATACAGTACCTACCTACTTATACTCCCTACTTCACGCGCAATGATAATTGGCCCCCAGGCGACATCCGCCCTAATCAAGACCAGGACCAGTCGATTGGCCCCTTAGCTGTTCTCAAAATTCCTTACATTGTACACTTTGGCTGGCCACGCCGGTTGCGCACCTGGATTTTGTTGGTTGACCCAATAATTTGACCTCCTGACGACTGTGAACCATGGCATTCCTCTTCGGGAGGGGCAGGGGGCGGACAAACACCATTGACCTGGCTAAACAAGCCAAGGACCATGTTTACAGACTGGACGGCCCCGGTGGCCCTGCGAAGGTGAATCCCATCACGTTGCGAGACTTTGGTTGTACCGTAACATCGACCACTGACGGTGCCCTTTCTCTGACCAGGCCGAGGAACTGGCCAAAGTCCTAAACCAGATGAAACTCGCCCTGCAGGGAGTGCCAGGTACGAACGAACATGTGTGCGATCAAAGCTGGACGCGGCCTAGAAGCTGACAGCCGTGACGATGGGCAGAGTACGAGAGTACGCCAGAGCAGGTATATTCACTAGTTACGGGTCTAATAGAGGAAGACCTTCTATTCTTACTCGCGCAAAACCTGCACCGCCTCCCCTTCGAAGCTCGCAAAGATACCCAGGTCATCTTCTCATACGTCTTCCGGTTCCGGCCACCGACAGCCTCACCGAAAACGGATCCTGTTGCACTGAGTTACGTAGTAAACAACCGACCCGAAGTACTGCTAGAGCTATGTCGAGGCTATGAACACAAAGAGAGCGCAACACCGGCGGGTTCTGTCTTGAGGGAAGTCCTCAAGAGCGAGGCAGCGGCCGCCATAATTCTCTACGATGATGGAGAGCAACCTGGATCCAGTTTGAAGGGCGTTACGGCCATTGATAGAGAGCGACCGCAGACGGGAAATGGAGTCTTTTGGAGATTCTTTGACTGGATTGACAAGAGTTCATTTGAAGTTGCCGCCGATGCTTTTACCACGTTCCGAGTACAGTCCTCTCGATGCTCCTGGCTTTACTAGTTGGAGTACTAATGGTGCTTCACAGGAAATCTTAACTAAGCATAAGGAGCTTGTACCGCGGTATCTAGCCGTCAACTTCGAGCTATTCTTCGAAAAGTACAACAGCATCCTAGTACAGTCGAACAGTTACGTTACTAAACGCCAGTCCATCAAACTACTTGGCGAGATATTACTCGACCGATCAAACTACAATGTCATGACAGCTTATGTGGACCGAGGCGAGCACCTGAAAATATGCATGAACCTGCTGCGGAGCGACCGCAAGATGGTGCAGTACGAGGGCTTCCACGTGTTTAAAGTCTTCGTCGCCAATCCTCACAAGTCGATCGCTGTGCAGAAGATCTTGCTTATGAATCGAGATAAGCTCCTCAGCTTTCTGTCCCATTTCTTAGAGGACCGCACCGACGACGAACAATTCATTGATGAGCGTGAATTTCTCATTAAACAGATCAGGAACATGCCTTCAAATCCCGTCGCACCAACAAGACATGCTCAACCCGTTTGATGAAACGTGGTGGGTATGTGAAGCCTGCTGGTAGAAGCCCAGGGGTGAAAGGAGGGTAACAACTGAAAAATAAAAATACGAAAAACAAAAAGATCAGGATATCCGCATGCAAGCAAAGGTTATCGACGGAGTAGTAATGTAGATACCTCGTGAGGGGCCCTGAGAGATATAGAGAGATGGGGGGGGGGCATTGTCCTTATGACAGAGATTACATGCATGCAGTTAGGTGTTTAAGGCGCGGGTATTGATTCAGTCGCAGTAAAGATGCAAGAGAGCATTTGTCAAGGCGCATGTCTAGCATACCCAGCTGCCCTCAGTCAACTCTTTTTTAATCAGCAATGCATATAGTCGTTGATTTCAGTCCACTAGAGAATTACATTTTCCCATCCCCTTTGGACCGCAAGACTTGGCGTTCTGTCCTTCATGGTAGAGAGTTTTCATATCCATACTGTAACCCTACCTTTCACACACCTACTTCTTCTCCATGTACTCCTTGAACTCATCCTTATACTCCTCCCTCCAACGACTTAGCGGTGGCCTACCGAGGATCGCATCGTCCGTGTTCCACTGCATCCGACGCTTGTCCATGTCCTCCGTGACGTCGTTGTCAGGGCACAGGACCCAGAACTGGCCCTCGGCCATCTTCTTCTCCAGATAATCGACGACTTGCTCGGGCGTCCACTATGATCTAGTTAGCACATTTCACATAGAATAGACTGATAGACTTGTTTCCATGGAGCTGAGCACGGAGGGGAACTGCTGAGTTATAACAAACGAGAAATCAAAAGAAAAAGGTAATAAACTAAATGAAATGGGAAAAGTAATAGGGAAAGCAAATGGCAAAACTTCGCTCGCAAACACTCACAGCAGCATCCGGCTTCTCCCTTCCGCCCGTAGCCCCAGCAAGCGTCGTCCAAGTCCACCCAGGAACAAGCAAATGGACAGCAACAGCACCAGGATGCGACGCGGCAAGGTCGAACGAGAGGTGCTCGGCGAGGGCCTTAACAGCGGCTTTAGAAGCGTTATACGCCGGATTGCCCGGCGGGTTAGTAATGCCCTGCTTACTGCCCGTGATAACAACGGCAGCGGGCTCAGCCGTCGTCGCGTGCGCTTTCACGAGGGGCAATAGCGTCGTTATCCCGTTGATCACGCCGAACAGGTTCGTCTGCATGATCTTCTCGAAGCCTGAGGTATCTGCGTCCGAGAAGGACACGCGGAGGCTGGTCCCTGCGTTCAGGGCGAGGAGGTTGATTTTTCCTGGGAGGGGGGGTGTCAGTATAATTTACTTGGTGTATTGGATTTATATATATTAAAGTAATAGAGAGATTGTCTGCTTTTCTTCATTCATGCTTGAGAAAAAAGTAAATGCAGTCATGTAATATCGCTGTCGAGACACGCTCCCTTGAGCTCTGCGGGGTGCTATGACGACAACGAGGCAAGTTCGCACTCAAGAGCATCCCCCAAAATGCCATAAGAAAAAAAAGCATAACAAACCTCCAAAGTCCTTCTCGACCTTCTCCTTCAAAGCCGTCCAGTCCTCGATCTTCCCAACATCGATCCTGATGGTGTCAATCTTGTCGCCCAGGGCCGACTTCGCGGCGTCAAGGTTCTTCTCGTCAAAGTCGGCAACGAGCACGCGCATGCCATAGCCAACGCACTTCTTGGTGAGCGCGAGGCCGATGCCAGACGCGCCGCCTGTAATGACGGCCGTGTTCTGGCTGGCGTAGATTGCAGACATTTTTATATGAATCTCAGGTGCGCTTGAATGTATCAATTGATAGGTAGGAAGTGTTTGGTTTGCTTTTATGTGTGGCTGGTGGTAGATATGGGCACAATTTGAGACCCCGCCGCCACGGTGATGTAAAAGGTGCCACGTAATGAGCAAAGAAAGGGAAAACGGTGCATAGACGAGCCTAGCTCACACGTCAAGAAATCATTGAAGGTTTCCTGCTTGTTTATATCTCAATTCAATGGCCATGTCTGTTCTTAAGCCAAGGTCGACTCCAGGCTCGGGTTTAGGATTTTAGGAATTATTCGCCCCGTGTAACATGATAGTGACTCTCCGATACTCGGTTCTATCGGGTTTGTCCTATCAATCAGTTGTCTATATCTCTGCCTAACATATTGGCAACAAAGGGTGCCCTCAGTTGCAAGATACAAGACGCACGACACCCCATTCTGAGTAAAGGAATACCTTTTCCAACACAACTGAAAATACGATAGAACCTCCCTATAACGCCGCCCGTCTCCTATTCCCAAGTTTCAAATAATAGTAGCTTCCAAACAACCGACCGTTTCGCCTTACTGCCCAACATGACTGGAGGCTAAATGAGTCTTTGACTTTCCCCTCGTTTACCGTTGTGGCTGGGTGGGCATTCTAGAGAGCAGAGAATTAACACTTTCACGAGCATTGACTGTGCCCCAGATACTATCTTTCCCGCCCTTGCGCCACTCGTCTCCATTAGCATCTTCGCCGCCGCCCCTCACAGCTTCGCCCAAGATCACGTCGAGATCTCTTTTTTGTGAGCTAAGCCAATTGCGCACAAATGTGGCCGGATCTTCGCTCAATGATTCAAGGAAGTTGTGCTTTGCCTTAGACACATGAATAGCCTGGACAATGATCGCCAGCTTTTCGTCTAAAGATGACACTTCTTTCAACATCCCTGCATACCCGGCATTATTCAAGAACGCGGTCATCTGTTCTCGCAAAGGATCATCTACTGCTACTCGTACATCGTAGATTGTGGGTTGAGGGTCTTTGTGGAATTCTTCGTCAAGTCGAATCGTGTAAGGGAGCTGTACCGGGGGAAGGGGCTGCAGATGGGGAGAAATGTAGTCTGTGAGCTTAGGGATGGCTCCCATCTCAATGCCGCCGAAAGCCTGTTCGTTGTCAGCTTGGACTTGAATTTGAAATTTGTGATAGCAGTAGTGATGACTTACATTTCGCAGAAGTTCATCACAGCGAAAATTTCTCTTCTCCTCGTCTTCTTGCAACCCCATCATCTTTATGTACTCCCATAGTCCCATGACAATCTCTTGCCGTGTCGCCTCTCGCATGTCGACAATATCTTCGAGTTCGCGGCTGAGGGCATAGCGTTCAGGTTCCTCGTGCCTAATAAGATTGATGGTGATATTGAGATTCTCGTCGCCATTTCGCTTAAACGTCAATTCATCGAAGTCGGCGGCAGCAGGCAGGTTTGGGGACCCGCCCACTCGCTCTGGTTTTTTCCATTCCACACCCTGTTCAGCACCTCCCCTACTATGGGGGAAATCAACATGAAGGGCTTTGAAGAAATGCGAGAATCGGTATCTAGGTGGCTTGGGGGTTTTGGCCTTCGAATCTGACGGACCATCTTCTTCCATTCGGTCTGGGTCATCGGCACCATCCTTCGTGTCTTCAGGGTCATCGCTATTCCTGTCATCGTCGTCATCCAGAAGACGAGCCTCAATCTTGACACGATAAGTAGGCTCTAGATTCGAGTTAAAATCGAAGGTGTCCACGTTGAGACCGTTGCCCTGCCAGATTTGATTCTCGGCCGTGTTGGTGATCCATATTCGAAGTGTCTTCCAACGCTGCAAAGCCTAATTGTTAGCCGAGGAGATGATACAGTAGGAAGCTAATGCATCACAAACCTTCGCACTGCGAGTCACAGCGTCAACGATATCGAGACGCTTCCTCGTCATGGTCGCATCGAGCCTTCGCTCGAAGTCTCTAAGCTCTCGATAATTTTTTGCCACATCGCCCACTATGCAGTTATCAATTCCATCAGGAAGATTCTTGTCCGTCGGCTTGCGACTTCGACGCTTGGCGTGTTCAAATTGCATGGCGGCTTCTTGTTGCTGCTTCACTATCTGCGCTTGGGATAGCGCGACTGAATGATGTGGGCCGGAAGACATCATGGGACCTGCATCACAGATAATCAGAGAAAGAAGCTCGACGGGGTGCAATTGGAGACGAAGTATATATAAGAATTGATATGAATTGGTGTTCAAAGGGGGGATAGTATGTGCTGAGTAGTGGTACGAAAAAGCGGACACAATGCGACAGCAAGGCCGGCAATGGCACACAGGCGCGAATATAGACGGTGACGGAACAGAGGATGCGCCGGATCTGCGGTCTGATACGTGGGCATCGATGGATAGACGAGACAAGGAGCAATCAACAAGGGCCGAGAAAAGAACCAGAGCCGGAGCCAAGGGCCAGTGGAGCTGCAAGTTTCTCGCGTTGTGGGGTTTCACATCACAAGCGCGGGCCGTTGCTTGGAGTCGCGATACATCGGTAGCGCCCAATCCATGTTCTCCTCCCTTTGCATCTCTGTCTTGCTCTAACCTAAGCAGCGTTCTCGCTCTTTCCTTGCCATTGTTTCCCTCTCCTCTTTGGTCGTCATCATCACCATCATGACCATCGTCGTCATCATTACGAAATGTAATCACGGCGCAATCTATTAAGTGAATCGCACTTACCAATGCCACCCCGTCGCGGCCCTCCAGGTTGGGACACCCGTTGTTGGTGAAGTGACGGTTGATGATGTTGCTGGAGCTGCGGCGGTGGTGGTGCCACCACCATTTGCTGCTGTTGCGGGTATGGACGGTAGCCTGGCTGCATCATGACCGACTGCCTGGGCGCCTGACTGTGTTTGTGGTGTCTTCTGTGACTCTACGGCTCTGCGACCTATTGTGACTCTGTGAGACGTCGATGGCCCAGGGGCGACGATGGTGTGCGACGCCAGACGCCAAACACCAGCACCAGCACCAGCACCAGCGACGGCAGATTGGGATCGCGGATGGGGTGTCCACTCGAGTGGACGGATGAGAACTGGGGTTCGGCTACGGTGTTGTCTAGCGTGAGACTACGTTGTCGGAAATTTACTCGTGTCGTCAAATCGCGTCGGCCTCGTCGCGTGCGCGCTCTCGAGATCCGAAAGTGTTGCCGTAGGATCTCGGTTTGTGGAGCACCAGCAGCTGCTTGATCTAGATAATGGACGAGAGCGCTCAAGCTAACGTACACACGTGTATTAAAATTAATATGCAACTCACCAGTGGCAGTAGGTAGTGAGATGGGCGGGCAGGCAGCGCGCCAGTCCAGTCCAGTCCAGTCCCAAGCCTCAGCCAGGGAGCTAAGTTAGCCTGCATGGTCCAGTACCTATCTGTGCACTGTCTGCTGGGACGTGGCTGGTGCGATCTCGGATCCCCACTGTTTCTCGATTCAGCATCTTTGATTGGCTTCATTGGAAGGCTTCAACTACCTACCTAATACCTAATAGGTAACTAGGTCACCAACATCGCCCTTTGAATCGTGGCTCCCGCATCTCTACCGTGTGTAACTACCCCAAGCTGCACTGTAACAGATACGCACCGTAACATCGGAGATCTACTTGTACAACATCTGTTGGCAAATAAAAGAATGCCTCATCAGGTTCAACTTTGGTATCACTTCCATGCGGTGTTCTGGGCATACGCAAATATTAGGTATTCAACAACCCGCTACCCAGGTATTGCTGCCTTAGGTAGCGTTTACATGTATCTCATGTATTCGCTGATTGGTGACCTGGTTTTCGTCTCCTGTGACTTGGATCTGAGGGCGTCTTTGGAATTTATTAATCGGATATTACCAGCCCTCCAGTCTCTCTCTGTTTCCACTTATATCTTTCAACCATTCACCAGCGTAAACCCTCCATGCCCAAAGACATGTCCTATCAATTTGCATTTGCTTGCGCAAGCCATAGAATGCCACGCTACAATAATAAACCTGTAAAAAAACCTGTCGTCAAGGTGTATTATATGAACCGTAATATGATATATCCTTGCATGCAGTATGTTCCTTCTAATCCATCTAGAAAGCGGCGACAAGGATTGCAGGGCACTCTGAGTGCCTCGCAGATGCTGGGTGGTAAAACGACAAGATCCTTGCCAAGTATGCATTTTGTTGTCTCACAACTTAATCTCTTCCAAGATCATTCCAACGTACCTGAGCCGACGCCTCGCTATAACACCCGGAAAGAAAACTAGACGAGAACTTGGTAATAATGTTATGTGTCGGAGTGACCCGAAAAAGCAAACACACACGTCGAGGTTGATGATGTAACACCTCTGTAAGCGTGCTTTAGAAGGCCGAGCCTAGCCCTTGTTTGGATTGTCGTTTGCTGAAACGATTCCGCTTGGTAGTAGTCGTGTCCTCCAAACTTGCTTGGCTCCGACTAAGCGGATTGCGATGGGATCGGTCGCTTACGCTGTAGCCTTCGGGTCCAAAGGTACTGGCTGGACTTGACATGGACGATGATATCTCACCGAACGCGTTGTCGCTGACATAAGAACCCGACATGTTCGTCGAAGCTACAATATCCTTGGCCTGCTGTAGAGTCTCGATCCAATCGTCAGGCGTCGGTCCGGACGTGTCAAGGGAGGAAGGCGTCTTTATATCCTCAAATGTCCAATGATAGCCAGCCTGGTCCATATAAGCACAAGAATACAGCAGAAAAGAATCAATACGTACCGAATCAACACACCAGACCACCTGTCCTTTGGCGTCTATTTGAGTTTTCCAGGAGCAGTCGGGGGTAAGAAGCGATATATCCTGCTTCGCCTTCTTTTCTTCACCACCCGCTGGCGCCAGGATGATCCTCCCACTAGAGGTGATCATAACAAGCCTCTGCCTCTTTTTTGTGGTGCTCCCACCAAAAAAGCGGGTGAACTTCCGGTGGCCCTCTTCGCCCTTATTGTATGGACTATTTGGTATCGCAGATGACATAACTAAGAGATCACCAAGTCGTAGTATCCTCTCATTCGGCTTTGTTAATACTGGTGACCATTCGATATCGAGTTGAGAAGGCGGCGGTATGTCGGTGATAAGGCGTCCTGGGGTACGCGTGCCGCCATTGATGCCATTGCCGCCGGTATGCGGTCTAGCCCCTGGGTTCGACTGCTGAGAAGCTGCCATGCCATTCAGCTGGATTATCTTTGGTTCCTGGGAAGGAGGCACATAAGGACGTAACCGAGGCGCTTTTGTTTTCCACAAAATCTTGCCAAATTGCTGGCCGTCAAAGAATTCATGATTCTTGATGTGCTCAATTGTGAGCCTTCGAGCAGGATCTAGAACTAGTAATCGCTCGACTAAATCCCGTGCAGCTGACGGGAAACCGGGTGGGAATTCATAGTCAAGATTGACAATCTTCTGAAATGTCAAGTACTCAGAGCCGCCCTTGAAGGGAGGACGACCGGCTAGCATTTGATAGATGATGCATCCAAAAGCCCAGAGATCACTAGCCTTGCAAGCATTCTTGTTTGTGAGCAGCTCAGGACTGACATACTCGGCTGTGCCCACAAATGAGGCTGCTCGGCTATCATCTTGTTCTTTACCCCTGGAGCTCGTGCCTGTATCCTCAATCCTTGACGGGGTTTGCGGTGCTCTTGGATCACTCAACAACCTCGCAGTACCGAAGTCAGTAATCTTGACATGTAGTTGGTCGTCTAAAAGGACATTTTCGGGCTTGAGATCACGGTGTATCACACCGCGGGAATGCATATACTCAATAGCATCTAGGATCTGAGCCCCAAAGAACCTTGTGCACTCAACATCAAAGGTCCCTGTTTTTTTTAGGACCCCGAGAAGCTCTCCTCCACTGCAGATATCTAGCACGTAGTATAACGAGTTCTCGTCTTGAAAAGTATAGTAAAGCCGGACGATACCAGGGTGCTCTGTTAGACGGTTAAGAGTGTCCTTTTCAATGTTGACGTATTTGATCTTTCTTTCTTTGATGATGTGCCTCTTTTCGAGTACCTTGACTGCATATTCCTTGAGTGTTTGCCGGTCTGTCGCGAGGTAGACGCTGCTGTAGGACCCTTCTCCCAGCACCCTACCAAACGAAAAGTCACGAACCCCTTTTTTAACAGGTTTCATTATCGTCTTACCATTCGCATCAACTTCTTTTCGCATTCCTACAGCAGCTCCCCGATCTTTCCACTCTTCACTGCCAGTTGACCCAGGTATATCAGGTCCAAGTCCACGACCACGAGGTTCGGGTGCTACCGGTACACCAGCAATAGGCGCATATCCGGTAGCCATCCCTTTTGAGCTTCTCCTAGGAGGTAATGGTCCACTACCACTTGGTAATTGGGCCTGGCGGTTTTGGTTATATGAACGATCTCTGTGGCTAGATTCTCTAGAGGGTAAGTTGGCCGAATATTCTGGAGCTGTCCTTCCTGATTCGTTGTGAGCAGATGGTCGAGACGATTCGGTTCTTAGAATGTGGTAAGAGTTTGCGGCTTGATCGCGCACACTTGCTGTAGGAACAACATTGTAGAGAGCTGATACGGGGCGTGAAGATATATTGGAGTATGGCAGGGAACCATTTTGGTTGTAAGTAGACTGGTTTGTGGCTTCTGGTTCGACGGAGCCCACGCCTGTTCTTACTGGCTCGCTGCTTTGTGGTACACTCTGTGTCTTGTGTAGCTGAGTGTCGGGGGTAAAAATGTCGGTACTCGGTTGGCCTGGGGTGGACAGGTCGGAGTCGATAGAGTGTGGCTGGGGAGGACTCGGGGTGGCATCGTCCGGGTTTGCTATGCGCAGGCCACCCAGAGCCCTCGAGAGGCTCAGGTCATTGTTCATGGTGACGTGGAAGGAGTATGTCGGATCTAAGTTGTGGTTGTAAACAGCGGTACTCCGTTGCTAGTTGTAATCGGACGTGTATATCATAAAGTGGTGGGATAATTATAGATACGAGGACTTTCGGACAGAGTTAGATGCATATGCCAACCAATCTGGGTTGCAGTACTCTGCCACGGCTCCAAGCGATTGATCAATGGTAACTGGCAAGCGCAGTCGGCGAGAAACTGCAGGGCGAAGGGTAATCGGCATCCACTGGCAGAGGTCAGGTCGTCGAGGGAGGTTCAAGACGATTTGATATCTCCGATCCAGGCAATCCAGGCACCAGGATACGGAGGTCGCGGCGGCGGCAGTGGCAGCAGCAGGTGTAGACGCTGCTGCGCAATGGCGAACAGTTGAGAGGATGTAGTTCGGTAGATTGGGCAGGAGACGGATCGCAGGGCCATACCATCAAGACCCATCAAGCCAGAGTTGCTTGTTAAACCTGGTGGAAGGGAACAGGGAAAGGTATCAATGGCATAAGATGGAGGTGTACCCAAGATTCAGGTTGGTAGTACCAGGTACAATCGGTAGCACACATGTAAGAGGGTGGGTAGCAGGAGGCAGGAGGTGAGGTACCGGTAGAGGTAGGTACAATATGTAGGTTAGGTTAGGCTAGACCACCTAGACACCACAGTACTGTAGGTACAACAGCACAGAACTAACCCAGCTAAGGTCCTAGTGCACGTCAGGTCACGTCAGGTAAGGTCCGCAAGTAATTTCAACATGCCACAATAGCCGTTTCTCAATACGCAGCAAGCCGCCAGTGCAAGCGAGGGCAAGCAACTCAGAGCAAGCAAGCATATCAGTTTGAATAATCCATACCCTGGGTGCCTTCAATCTGTCTTGCTTACCACCTCTAGCTGGCGTCCTACTAGAGAGGTAGTTGCACCGGGCAAGGCTGAGTGAACGAGTGGAAGAGTTGAGTAAATACGGTAGGGAAGAGGTAAGTATGTACTTATGTAGGCAGCCCCGTAGGTATCCGATATTTCGTAATGTTGCTTATTGCACTGCCAGGTACCTACTATTTATCATACCTTATCAAGTAGGAGGTAATTATAGTGTTACACGCGTCCATCTGTCCTATGTATTTAGGCATTAATAAGACAGGACGCGAGACGGACAGTTTAACTGCGTATCTACATACATTACATAGGTAGTACTAGAGCGTACCTATATTTACCTACCTAGGTGCCAACAACACATGGTTATCTAGGTACTATGTACGTTGTCCCTAACCTGTTCGGTACCTAGTAGAGGTCAGTCGATATGGCTGAACGTGGTGTGGTCTGGCAGGATGCCATTCTTGGATGACCATTCCATACTTCGTAGAGATCCATATGCAGTTTCTGCGCTGAGCCACAACCATCCGAATTAATATTCGTATCATTATCTTACAGGCGAGGCGACTTTCAAAAGTAACCCTATCGCAGTGTAGACGCATTCATACGAAGAACTTCTGGTCATGCTAGTCAGCTTCAGCTTCAATAGTTCTTCCGGGCTTGAAATAGCTGCTGTAAATAAAAATTTACGTAAGATTGCTGAGCCTAAAATGCGACTCAGTTGGGGTAGTGTAGTTTAGCTAGTGACCTGAGCACAGCAATCATCAACACTTGAAACCCTTCTCCAATCACCTACCTATGGATAGAGTCTATCTTACATATGTAGTGAACCAGAGTAGTAACGAGTACTGAATACATCGAGCTTGCGGCTCTCCTGTTGAGACCCGCCAGAGAGGAGAAGCGCGAGACTAGAAACTAGGTGATCTGCAGTAAGACAATGATCTACATTTTAGGTCCTCTCCTTTCTAAATTATGATATTTTATTCTGCCTCCGGTACACTCTGATAAATGTGTTCTCACATTGAAATATATATATATATATGTGACTTTTCATCTACACTGTTCGCAAGCAATGCCTGCTACTTCCCTGCGTGTAATATTGAAGTACGGTATATAAGCGACTTCTCGCACTATAAAACCTAGAAGCAACGTCATTCACTACTCGTGTTCCAACCCGTTACACGTGCTTGTTTCACTTGGGTTCAGGAGAAATTGCGTTGGTAACATCGCATGCATATCAACCGACCGGTTTTCAAGAATGCCACTCAGGTAGAGGAGGAGCACCACAGCCAGTCTAGCACTGCAAGGAAATATTTAGATAAGTAGCATGGAATCCGAACAATATTTTCAAAAATACTCCTTGGTGCCTCTGCTACTCGAAACCACCTTCAGCCTTAATAGTAACATTGTGTTTGGGCCGTTCTTAGCGAAGTCCGACTCAACAACTTGATAGTTTGTACAACTACATATACTATTTAATGGGTAGCTGCTCACGTTGTCTGGGTAAGGGAGAAATATCGCAAACAGAACACGACCATGATGTGGAGGGTAAACAGAGAGGCAATTGCTTGCTTATTACTAAACTGCTGCCGCGCACTCTTGGCAACAAACGGCACTCTACATCGGTTGTAACCTCTCATGACGGTGTATAATGAGAAACGGAAGCCACTTTAATACATAATGTCTCGGGTCGAAGGAACAGTGCATGCCGTATACATTACATCCGGTCCAAACTTCCATTTTCTGTTGAATGACTGTTTATCCCAGGCTATGGACATGCTTGAGGAAGCCATGTCCTAGCTTGTAATAGAACTTGAATGAATCAATCATGTCAAGGATTCTCCGTCTGAATACCCTCGAATTGAGCTCACTGCTAAAGTCGATTAGATGAGGCTTCTTGGTAACATTCTTTGATTTCTCGCAGAATAGCGAGACAACTTGTCCCCGTGAATATTTGCATTGCCAGTATAAGCTGCTTGAACGTCATTGCGAGATGCTGCGATTACCGCCGACTACTATCTCCTTAACCATAACAGAAGTCAAGGAGTTTGAGCGGCGCCGTCGGTTCAAGAAGTATCTTGCCAAAGACGATGCTTTCGGACAACTTCCATATAGGCTACGATCTCAAGCTCCTGCGCAGGATGGTCTTGAGTCAGAGAAATCTGCACCTGAGCAGACACGCCAAACCATAACCCCCAGACCATCTAAAACCAAGTTGGTAGAGCACAGCGAAGACCGTAAGCTGCTGTCCTGCCCTCCACGACGTCCCCCAGAGAATGGAGATTCTATAGGAAGCGTCAACCCGACCGAGTCCAGCTCATCGCTGAGCCGGGTATCAAACTACTCGGTGGGGCCACAGTTGACCCAGGATGTTTTCCTACCAATATCTCTCCCACCCCCATTTTCATTAGAACGGCGTGTAGTATCTGATGTCCAGTCTCTTCCATCGGTGCGTCTGCGTTACGTTCTACGTGTTGTACGAGAGGTATTGACCGACATGACTGAACAGATGCGTGTGGCCACCCCAGCGCGGGAGAGCGTCACATATGATTTGCCAACTCCAACAAGACGGCCAGCCCTACGGCGGTCGGCTCAGTCAACTCAAGACGAGCCTCCACAGGTAGGTCCATCTCTATTCGTAGCTTAGCAACAACACAGCTAAATGCTTAATAGCCAAGCAGTACGGGAGCACGAATTTTTAGCTCTGCTGCAAGGTTTGTCGAGTCGATCGTTCGCTTCCCCAGACATAGTTCTCCGACACCAACCGCACGACAAGTGGCAACAGAATCCACCTCACAGCCACCAAGAAGGGACGAGTCCGACGGCACGATCGTGGACACAGCCAGGTTCGAAGTTTACGATGATTCTCTTCCAGCTTCTTTACAGCCTCAGACGCCGATGAACCTGCCCGAGACACGTCACCAGAGTCGTTTGCATGGGTTTTCCACGGTTCCCGCGCGGCCCGTTGGTATGAGACGGTCCGCTCAGCGCCCTACTATCAGTCAACTTAGGCAGCGCGACACCCAGAGCCCATCGGTCCTGGCAACGCCGGGATTTCAAGGTCTCTACGGAGGTATAGAGAACTCGGACGACACGAGGCTTCAGCACGACGCATCTCAGCTGAATGACGAAGGTTCCTCTTAGCCATATGGCAGGCTGAAGTATAACCGAAAGAGCTTGTTTACGGCAGACAATGAAGGAAGGACATTGGAAGTATACATAGTTATTTCACATAATCGGCGTATACTCACCACACCATCCCAATGAGTGTCGAATTGATGTCATAGAAATCCCCGTCTGAAGTGTAAGTATCCATCAACAGGTCGGAATTCCTCTGTAGAACAAACAATATTAATCATTGAACCAAGACCTGCCAGGAACAGTTCCAAGAAATGATCAGACCATTATTACTAAGGCCATTATTAAAGAACTTTTCTCTGCTCATTTGGCATGGCCGGAAATAGTTGATACCATAGCAACCGGATCGGAGCAAAGGATTTCAGGTTTCTATTCCGTTTTAAGTAGCCTTATTTTTTTGTCTCCCGTCTCTGCCCGTCATATCCGTCTCACCCTCCGGCGAAGACGAGCCCTTGTCCCCACTCAGCAACCAAGACTTTACTCTCAGAGAGAGTTGGGGTCCATTCCGGTGAGTGGGGACTCAACGATAGCTAGCTATTCGCAGAACTTTTCCTCAATAGTACTAGTGGATGACGGCATCGTGTGTTGACTGGGGGACAAAGAGCCCACGATGATCTCCAGTCGGATTTTTCCGGTCCGGGCGTCATGACCAATCATATGTTATTATCTCTTGGCCCCAGATTCGCCAAGACGAAGGGACCTGGGCAGACTGGAGACTTCCTCCCCACCCTGACTATGGATCCTTTTGGACGAATCATGTCTCTGCTAAGACGGCGATTGTCGTTGGCCGTGGTGTTGCCATATGGGATGCTCTGCATAACGCCCCAAACGCCGCTGATTCGTTTATTCGTTTCCCAGTGCTGACAGTGCTACGGGTACAACAGTACACTAGATGCGTATATGCGTCCTAATATAATCCAGGCGAGCCAGGTAGGTAGGTAACTCAGTCTTCCGAGGGAGTTGTCTTGAGGTCGTACTAAATGATCTGTCCCGTTACTAGCACCTTACTGCTCACACGGCAGGCCAGATACCACCTATACCAACCCTATATTGCATAATCATTTATGCATCAGTCACAGGCTGGCTGTGATAACGTGAGGGGGCAACTTGGATGAGACGCTGTGTAAGACACCTTTGTAGTGTACGTAGTAGGTGAACGGAACTTAGTCATACTTGATATGGTAATACTGGGCTCTCACATGCAGCGGGTTACCTGATTCTGGTTCAAATCTGCTAGTACTGTACTATTACGACAGAATATGTTGACTCGTCCACAACGTACATACAGTAGGTATTGAATAGATAAAATGTCATGCAATACGGAGTAGTATTGACTGTATCCCGGTAGTATTGGATATACATGTACTTATGTACTTAGTGGAGGATAGTCTGGCCCTTTTGGAGGCTCGGACTCTCTGGGCAGACTCTGGGCAAGCCTGGTCTCACACAAGAGCGACTAGTCCTCTTGTGGAAAGGGCCTTTTGGAGCAAGTCTTGCTCCATAGAAACACGCCCGGGGGGGGCGTTGTGGGCGGACAGAGACGAGTCAGGCAGATGCAAGTACAGTGCGGGTTACCGTATGTCGATTGATTCAGTCTCCTACGCACTGTCATGCCTGCTGTGCCTCTGTGTCTGCCCCAGTTGCCGCCTCATGCTCGCTGATTGGCTCGCTGGAGGGCTTGAGTGGTCCGTCCGCTTTGTGCCTCTCCCAGACCTGCCTCTCTGCCTGCCTTACTACGTACCAATGTATCCAGGAACCTCAATTGGTCATCGAAACTGTATGTGAAGATAGGTACTCTCTACTTAGCGTAGCAGCTGCGACCACTTCTAACGGAGGTGATCCTGGGCTTGTCCCATCCTCGCGCGTCCCATCGAGCTGCACATGCGAAGTTCCTACACTACAAAGTACTATGTGTAGGTACCTACCAACCTACTTCGTACCTACAGACTACTTACAGTACGGCTGCTTGCTTTGCCTGCTCGACATCCGCCGCCTCTTGCTGCATCCTGCTCTCCCATCTCCCATCGCCCGTCGCCCATTCTTCTCTCACACTCACACACACACACCAACATGCCCCCATCCCCATCCACACACATCCTACCTGACCTGACCTACCCGTTCACTGCTCGTCCTTAATATTCACTTCCTCCCACACCATTCCTCCCGTCTTCCCGTCTTCCCTCCTCTCCCATTCCCTTCCCACATCACCATCCTCTCCTACACTTACACATACATCCATACTCATATACTCCTATACTCCCCTACCATCTCTTCACTTTATACCCGTCTCGTTCAACACTGACATACAACCTCAACCTTGTTGTCCCTTCCATCACCGGCCATTGCCACCCTGCGGCTTGGGACTTCGCATTCGTCAAGTTGCCGTCGTCGACACAGATCTCACCGTCTCCTCCATCCAGCTGTTCCACGCAATTGGTCCTGCCCTCCACCGATACACCTTTCTCTCAGCCGCCGTGATCGTTGAGCTTGATCAGCATCAGTTGACTCCTTCCTCCCAGCATACTTACCCGGTCACCCATATTCCTAACCCCTTAACCTCTAGCACTGTTATTGATATCTCACCTGAATCTAGTGTCAACAGGTCAAAATGTCATACTTCGAACGCACCTCTTCTCCTGTCCTCACCATGGCCCCAAGTGCGCCTCACGGCGCGTTTGCCATGCCTCCCTTTTCACACCAGTCCTCTCCACTTAGCCATGTCCATTCCTTGGGACCCTCATCATACATGTCCAACAGCAATGGCACCTCGTCAACGGCCGGCCGCAAGCGCTCCAGAGATGAAGCCGGCGTCAATCTTGATGTCGAGGAAGCCAAGCTCCAGACTATCGAACCCGTCAAAGAACCAGAAGACGAGTGGGTTTATGGCGAAGGCATGGTGCTCATCAAGTCACCATCATCGTATGTCGCAAGCGCTGGTAGTCAATCCGGAACCTGGCTCGAGGAAAAAGCCGCCGCAGACGAGAAACGCAAGAATGAAGAGGCTCGAGCTATCAATCAGCAAGCACGACCATCTCTCCGCAGTCACAAATCTCAACGATTGGATATGAACTCTGTATCGCTTTCTAGCGCCGAGACCCAAGCGAGGCGGACTAGCCCTGTTCGCGACACCGCCCCTGCGGTATCTACGCCTGGTCTTTCCACAGATGCCAGCACCCAGCCTATCGTCGACAACTTTACACTTCATCTCGGCATTGGGTGGCGTCGCATAAGCGAAGATGAACATATCCAGGCTGCGGCTCGTGGCTGGTCGCGCTACATCGAGAACCACTTCCCTGTGACCAATGCTCAAATCCGATTAGAAAGCAAAGGGCTTCAATCCTATCTTGTCGAGGCTTCCGAAGGCTTTTTCTTATTCGCCGAAGACTTGCGCCAGGGCCAGCTTGTCAGCAGGAATGTTGACCAAGCTCTTCTCAACTTGAAGTCGACACCCCCAGTCTTTGAGGGTCTCGAGGTCATGACGGCTGCAGAATCCCCGCGACCTATCGACATGCCTTCGCCCCAAGTGCCAGTATCTGTGGAGATGGACATGAGCTAGACAAGTGACCCAAAGTTGACTTAGGTGTGTCTCGGCGTGGTTATGACGGCGTTGCTATGAGGAGCATTTGGCGGTGCATGTGAGCCCGTATCGATTTTTTCGGCATTTCTTTTCTCTTAACTGTCTTTTACAACTTTATCCCAAGGTGGGAATTGGAGCAATCAAAACGGATCGGGAATCTGGGGGTTACTCATCGGGCTTACGGACTTAGCTTGTACGATAGTAGTAATCTATCCCGATACAATGCGGATTATTTCTTTTGAAAAGTCTCTTTTCCATGCCATTGATGCTAGAGTGCACGCGGCATTCTCAGCCAACGTAGGATTGACTGGGCAGAGCTGCCTTTTTATGTTATGAATGCTTGAAGGGTTGGGCAACAATTGGGCCACGTTATGAGCTGCATGTCTCCACCATATTGGGAAGTCGTCGCACGCCTGCCTATGATATGGATAGATGATAAGACTAGTGAAGGTGAATTGTTCCCTTGCCTAAATAACAGTACAATCAGAGGCTGCCAGATGCAAGGACGGCATTTACATATCTGAATAACAAGTGGCTCATATCTATCTGGCTGGAATGGTTGAGCTGGGCATTTGTCGACTGCCAGACTTGTAGCACTCCTCAAACGTTTCACAGGATTGAGCTTTCAAGGGGCTTGAGCGAAGAATAGCCATCGCTAGTACTTGATAGGGTGTCGGCGTTTTCTTCAAGGCCAATCGTTGCATACAGAGAGCTCATGGTGCAAACGGCCTAACCTCAGGGAGCCTAGGACACCACTTGAGCCAAGCACACTAAAAGTGAGAGAGAGAGAGAGAGTGTGTGTGTGTGTGACCTTTAGTACAATCAGCTTCCAATACTGGTGCATGTGAGTGAGTGAGCGACGACGCGTCGACGCGCGACTAGATTTTTATGTCGAACACGATGCAGGAATTGGATTGTGTTTATATGTACATATACCGGTAGTTAAGTGTAAATATAGAAACATAAAATAAAGACTTGGTTTTGCGCATTATGCATATCTGGTCTTCTGTTAAATGCAGAATGACTGACTGACGATGATAAGACAACTCTGAATTCCTTGACTCGCACTTCTATTCCTTATATAGCGACACTTGTTCCTCTTTCAAAGATGTCCATCAGTTGAATCGAAAATAGAAGGAAGTCAGTCAGCGACAGGTTATGACGTATTGGTATCGCTAACTGTTGTCTTTCTATCTCTCTAAAGAGCAAGGATTTCACTCACTTCAGATACCTACCTACCGTACCGGAGACGGCTGCACCGAGGCATTGCTTCCAGTGATCCCCCGAGATCCCTACAGGTTACCTGCGGCCCTTCCACCACTCGCACGCACGCAAAAAGAAACTTGTGGCGAAGATCTGAGCGCACAGCCTCACTCGACCCTGCAAGAGCCAAAAGTCAAAGCTGCAGCAGGCCGCTTCGCTCATCACCACGGCCCCAAACACGAAGCAGAAAGCAGAAGCGGGAGAAGGCTGCAGCTTTAATAAAGCTCAAAGCCCAACTGGGCTCCCTTCGATATCTGTGCGTAGAATATTTTCCCCTTTCCTTCTCTACTGTTATACCTACTCATGGCCCAAGGCGATGATCTTGAATCTGCTTCCCCACTCCGTCCCTCTGAAGAACACCTTACCGTCCATACCCGTCTGTCTCGGGTGGCTGAGCGAACTGCGTTCATCAATCGGTCGTGTGTGTACCGTAGCGCGGTACGCTACTTAAGTAGGTATTTACCTACCTGGTCCTGGCTAGCATATCCATCCATCCATCGCTGAGGATACCTGCGGACTGTCTGTGTAGTGGGAGTGGGAAGTCTTCTCCGCGATGGGTTGAGTGAAGGATCTTCAGATGCTACTTACACCTTTTCTTCCACGCTACATCATACCTCCATACTTGCTCTACCTATCCCGGCACAGAAACCTGGTACATAAGTAAGCCACATCTGCTGACCAGTAAACCCAGTGAGCCGCCCCAGAACTGCCCCAGAACTGCCCCAGAACTGCCCCAGAACTGCCCCAGAACTGCCCCAGAACTGCCCCAGAACTGCCCCAGAACTGCCCCAGAGCTGCCCCAGAGCTGCCCCTCACACACTACTCGCTCATCATCGGCTCGCCGTCGGAGCGTTAAGTATATTAGAAACACTGGAGTGGCAGGGGTGACGGGGCGACAGGTACCCTCACAACCAATCCATTCGAGCAATCCCGTCTCTACACGCTGGTCGTGCACGCGACGGTGTCGACACCGCAACCACCGCCTGCCCGACCTCCCTCATTCTTCTTTTCGTCCTCGTTTCGTCCTCGTTTCTCATCCCAGCTGGAGCCCCTAACCCTGTATATGTACGGCTTCGTGCGAATCAAGTCTTGTCACTTCTTATTATAGACCCCGGTCGAGGCCACCTGCGTTGCACGCCGATACGCCGATAATAGCTTCATTCTCGGCCTTTCCTCTACTTCAGCACTCCAGCACTCCAGCGTTACCTGATAATCTATTAATATTCCGTATTCATGGTCTCACAACCCGAGTATAACCACTCCTCCCTTGCCCTTCGCGGGCCTTCCTCCGTTGTCTCTTCTCGCTCCGCCTCCCGCCCACATGCATCGTCCCGCAGCAAGCGGTATAACCGGTCGCACGCCGGCGGCGCTTCCTATGTGCCTCAGAACGAGTTTCCTGTCTTCAGCTACTCCGGCGATGTTGAGATTATAATAGCTGCCGGTGGAAGGGAGAATCGGTACTTGCTGCACAGGCATACCTTGACGAGATGCTCGGGCTTCTTCGAGGCGAGCACCAGCCAGGAATGGTCCAAAGCTACTGTGCTACCACCACTCCCGGAACCATCGTCCAGAGAGCTGTCAAGGATTGGAGAGGACACCGGCAGTACCACCGAGAGTGAGGTAGCTACTAGACAGGGCGCGACATCACCCATACCGAGGAGGCGATGGCGTTACGAGCTAGACGCAGGCGTGGATAGAGACGACATACCAATGCTGGTGCAGAGGGAAGCTAATGCAAGCAATCAAACAAATAATCAAAAACCATCTGCGACCTCAACCTCACTCTTCGGCGGTGGAAATAATTCATCTAGTTTGAACGTACCGCGAAATAAAGGAGACCACTCACGCATGCACTCGACGAATTCCTTCTTCCGTTCCGTCGCGAACCTATCACTTTCAGCCCCGAAACCAGAATCTCAAATCGCGCAACCTCTCTCGCAGATCGATGCCGACTTATTGCGCGATTATGACAACCTTTTCCGCATCTTTTACAACTACCCACCAGTGCTCGACTCCATCAGCATACCCGATGCCTACGTTCAGTGCAAATCGCTGCTGAGGCTCGCAGATCAATACGATGCTCTCGCTGTTGTTGGGCCTCGGGTCGATCATCATCTCCTGCAGTTTCAAGGCCGGCTATGGAAGCAGATTGCAAGATACCCGGTCAGCTATCTACGTCTGGGATATCTCAGTCGTAGCAAAGTCATTTTTCAAGAGGCGTTGATTCACATTGTCGGGCAGTGGCCGGCTAACGAGCATACCATTCGCACCTCATTTCCGGAGATTGTGTTAGATATCATTGAAGACAAGGTAGAGGAACTCGAGGAAACTGTCAGCCGTACCGAGGGTCAGTTATTCAGACTCAGTCTCACAACCTCTCGCGGTGAGCGCGTAAGCCCACAGAATTCGTACCTTGACTGGCTTGCCGTGTCTCTATTCCGGCAGTGGCTAGCCGATAGCACAAGTCCGCCGCCCATACCTCCTCCACCAGTCCGGCAGTCATCCTCTTCATTTAGTTCAAGACACCATGCTTCAAGCCATTCTACCCGTGACGCTGGCGGGAGAGCCCCGCCGCCATCAACGGTTAATACGACTTTAGGTAGAGCAACTGTCCCCACGCTAGAGAACGTCGGTCGTACATATCGTACGCTAGGATCAGCAACGGGCGCTGGATATTTGGGCCACGATGAGTGCAAGCGTTTCCTCAAACTCACGCCCGAACTGTACACGCGCGATAATCTAAGGCGATTCGAGAAGCGCATCGACGAGCTCAAATGCGCGGCACGAGAGGTCGTCCGCCCCCTCATGGGAACCAGGCTGGAGCTCGAACTCGATAGGGTCGTGAACGGCACGGCCGGACCTGCTGCTGGCACAACGAACTATCTCACCTGTATCGAGGTGCAGGGAAGAGATCTACCCTGGAACTCCGAGGAATAAGAAAAAAGACGAGAGACGAAAAGCGAACAGTAGCGGATAACCTTGGGAAAGGAAAGGAAAGGAAAGATGCAAATGAACAGGATCAGCGATGATATCATGATGAATTGAGGATTTTGATGATGATCAGAGATGAGATGATGATGATAATAACTGCATGTTGTGTTCAGAGGACGACGAGGATGATGGTGCTTCGCATTTCTATCTTACGTATAGAAATCTGTAGGAATGCGGCGTCAGATGTGGTTTAGTGTGGCATGGCATGGCAATGTCCTCCTCATTCGTCTCCCTTGTCTCGCTTTTTCGCCTCTGTTGACGATGAGAAAATTATATCATGCCATGATGTATGACGGATGCTAGGTGGGGAGAGAGAAGTTGGTATTCAGGGGATGATTTTCTCTCATTCTTCTATCTTTCATGTTTGTTTCTGTTGTTTTTCTGTCCCTCACTTATTCTTCTTTTCTCTCTCTCTCTTTCCTTTTCCCCATAACAACAACAACGACGACGACTTGACTAAACTTATGTGGTTGATGGCATTGGTTGGTTGGATGGATTGCGTGGATACGATACCCTTTTTTTTATTTATCATATGTGTTTGTTGATGATCTTTTGCTTGTTTGACGCGATTTGTTAGTTGATGTTGTTGTGGTAGTGGGAAGTGATGGTGGTAGTGAGAATGTGGGAGTGTTGTTTTTCGTGTGTAGCAGGGAAGGAAGGATTGTCAGATAGATACCAAATTACTAAATATGAGCCTTTTATATGTGAACTGGGTGTGAGGGGAAGACAGAGGAGAGAAAGAGGAGAGAGAGGGGGAGGGAAAGGATGAGTGTGGGAGATATATATTTATAGACTTATTTGGCCTGCCCGTTTTCATTTCCTTGGGTGAAATGCATTGATTGTTATGTGATGAGTCCGTTGCGTGGGATCTATGGATGGGGATATAATTGGCTTTACGGACCTTCGGAGCAAGATGGGTTGGATTTTGTGTATTTCCTCGATCATGTGCTGGTAATAGAACGGGGGAGATAGATATGTCTACATATGTACATATATACACATGTTAGGTATAGATATAACTACGAGTATATTTCAACAATAAATGAGTATGCATTTTATATATCTATGTAACGCTTCTACCCCTCCTGTTAACACTATCAATGGATAATGCAAGTGCAAATGCTAGATAGATGCTGTTTTTTGAATACCAAAATTGTCGCCGTTCCAAGACCCCCCTCCCAACCCCCGTCGGCTTATATATAAGTATATAACCTTTTTGTATATCTCAATCACGCTGATTAAGGACTTAATCTTCGCCCGTGAGATCGATACAAGAGACATCGCTCTGCCTCCACACCCCCAGCCGTCTCCCGCCCGAAGAAGCGGCTGCGGCGGCGATGAATTCTCCCTTGAGGGCGTCGGCTTCGGCGACGTCGACGTCGATCTCGCGGAAGAATCCTGGCTGGCTTTTGCGGGGCATGTAGAGTTTTGTCGTCCTCGTGATGTTGAGGGATTCTTTTAGGGTTGTTTGTTTCGGCTTGTCTTTTTGTTGTGTCTGTGCGTTCCCGGTGGGTTTTGTAGAAGGTGAAGAGGTGGGAGTTGGAGTCTCTATTGGAGTCTTTTTGCTGGCGGGGAGTTTGTTGATTAGACTGCTGAGAGGTGGTAGCTCGAAATCATCCTCGTCGCCATTGTGTTCTTCCCCGTCCTCGGAATCGGACGGTAGAATCTCGACTGCGACAGTTTGTGCTCGTGCGAGTCCTCTTGTCGTTCGTCGCTCTGGACGACGCGGGCTCGAGTCAATGGGTAATGACTCTGTGCGGGCTAGTTTGCGCTGTGGTTTCATTGCGGGAGATGGTGTGGGACTCGAGTCTCTGGCGCTCCTACGACTCGAGACATCGACCTCGTCTACTATAGGGGTCAGTGATCGCCTTTTCCTCGGGCCTACTGGCTGCATTGAAAAAGGGTCCGCCCTAGTGTCGTTATATATGCCCTTGGTATAATTCATAGAGGAAGAAATATTCTCGGGAGGCGACGAAGGCGGGCTAGAGGATATGAGAATCGGTTCGGAAGCCTTGGTTGATGATGATGTTGTAGATTTGGTGAGCCTGGGTGTCCCTTGTGAGCTGGCAATGGTCCAAGGGTTGGTGTTGGCGTCCGCCTTGGGGCCTCCTGGAGGTTTCCTTTCGGATCGCGACGGCTTAGATGTGGGTAGCTTACTAGGTCTCACTGGTCGAGATTTCTGTGTCTCCTGACTTGATGTAAAGAATGGTTGAGTACTCTGGGATGAGGCCCGGAGGGAGTCCAGTGGTGGGTGAGCCCGAACAGGTGATGAACCTAGGCTCACTGGTGGCTGAGTTGGCCGCTTGGCCGCCGCCGTCTGCGGCCCAATATTCTTCGTGATCCTGACGAATTTATCTAGTGATCCTGCTGCTATTGCTCCTGTTTTAGCCTTGTTCCTTGAAGCCTTCGGTTTAGATCGAGATATAGCCTTTACACGCTGTGCTTCCTCCCATTCCTCAACCATTGAGGGTATACCAGCCCGGGCTATTGTTTCCGGTACCCATAATAGATCTGACTCCGTGGGACTGAACGGTTTCCTTGGACCTGGTTTCGATGTAGAATCAGCATCGCCTACCTCCCCGGCTATATCCTCTATTTCGTCATCGCTATTAAGGGCTAGGCCATCACGCCCAAAATCTATTACTTCGTCAGGCTCCTCCTGGAAATTGTAGCCGACGATGTCAGATGGTATAAATGATAGACGCAACTCTGGGGTAGCGTCTGTACTGAAATGGGCTCGCCTGGTTGAGATGGCCTTGACCAAGCCAGATGGCCCCTGTCCTGATTCTCCAGAAGCTGTACTTGTGCCGGGTTTTTGTTGCATCATTTTGCGTACCAAGAGGCATGGTGCCAAAACCCTGATAAACTTCACCGCTCCTATCCGGTAACTCCAGTCAAAAGTTTCACGTACGAACTCCCGAAGCCCCTGGACATCAATAGGTTTGTCCCACGTTTGCTGTTTCAACTGATCTAGTGTCGCTATCGTTGATACCACGGGATGAGTGTAGTATCGAAGTATATCCATATTTGGAAAATCATCAGGAATGTTCAAAGCTTTGTGCCGTGTTCTGAAGAAACCGCTTTCATTATGTCGTAATTCGTATGTCAACCACTCTTTCCAGCTAGCTAATTCTGAGGTATTGGACCTCTTGATTTGACAAAGCGATTTGCCAAACCCTGCTCTAGCAGCCTCGCAAGCCAGCTTAACGCCGGCGCCAGGTATTCCCTCGGGAAGATAGTCGCCACCGCTCATCAGGGCCACAAGAACCATGCCTTCGCGGTCCAGACCCGAGGCACCATCAACAAGCTCCTGGCTGTCATATACGGAAACATGCGTTGGCGTTTTCGCCCCCTTGGTGCCCTCCGCCGACCAATTTCGCAGCGTCCGAGTACAGCCGAACATTATGGTGTCGACGTCCTCACTCAGCACAGCATCTACAATGCCGTTTTGCTGCAATAGCGCGCATTCCGCCTCGGCCTCGCCTGGTGCGTCATGGACTATAAAGCCGAACAGCCGTATTAAGCGCTTCGCCATGGCAGTTGCCACGCCATCGCCTCGGCCAGAGCGCTTGTTTCGCTTGAAGGTTGGCTTGTTGGGCCCATCAAATACGAAAATGGGCTGAATCGATAAGCCAAGAAGACGCAACAACCTGTAAAAGAGTGTGCGAATGGCAGGGTTCGAGCCACCTATGTATTTTCGTGTCAATCAATGAACCACCCAGATATTTACATGAATGAGTATCTATGCTTTTCATCTTACCTCTCGCGGCTTGGACTTGAAACTGCCATATAGAGATATCTATGGCAATTCGCAAGGGCCGGCCTGATTCCTCGAGTTTTTCAACAGCGAGTTTGGTCAGGGATACACGCTTCCCCGGGCCGATCTCCTTGTAGATACTGTGATGGAATGTCAATATTAACGCTCGATATTTGGAGTGATATATCTTACCCTTTAATCCCCATTTTGATGACGCACACTACCCGAAGTCTAAAGCTACCTGAGGCAAGACATGGGCAAAGGGAGTAGACAGCAATTTACAGCTCTAGGCAGGATCTATACTATAATCAGGGCATATTCGTTTCGTGTAGGTAGTTGAAGCTTTTTCGAGCAAATTGTTGGATCATTCACATGTGCTTGTCTAGTGTCTGTCCAGTGGCCATTTTGGGTGCTGTATCAGTAGGTATTGACTCTCGGCTAGCTTGTCCCCGGCCCGTATCCACTGGCAACCATGCATGCACTTGCAGGGATTATCTACCAAGCTATCGCTACTGGAATAAGTACCATACTTCGCTTCACTGCATTTTTAGCACCACTGAAGGCGAGGAATGGTTGGATTCCGCCTCCCGATCTCTTTGCAGTACCTAGGTACATGCTACCGGACCAGATATTTCCAGTTGCTAGGGTATTTGGATCAGCGTAATTAGGTACCTATTCACCTTCAGGCCACTTCGGTATATCGGTAGTCTTGGTGCCAGAATGCGAGACGAGAAATAGATAGGCAATCTTGATAATGTCGTCTAATGCGGGCCTGGCATCGCTCCCACATCGGACGGTATCTAGCATTCGCGCCGGAGCCCAGTCGACTTCCGCACCCGGCCCTCCCCAAACCCCGGCACGGCCCATATCCTCAACCTTCGGTTCTCCCTCCAGCAGCTCGCGAATCGACGACGACCCCATTGTCATCGAACTTGGTTCCCGAAAGCTACGTATCGGCTTCGCTGGTGACGCCGCCCCGAAGAGGATCGTCGCCTTTGGTCCGGATCAGCAGAGACGCACCGGCGACTTCCGCGTGTGGGAGCCCGACTTCGCGAGCCGATGGCGCGGTAGAGCTTCTGGAAAGCCATGGGGTGCTGACCATGAGCTATGGACCCTAGAGACCAGAGGTCAAGACCTTGGTCTGATCGGCGACAAGCTGGAACGAGAGCTGAGAGATGCTTTCTTCAAGTAGGTGGGCGCATTGCTAACCTGCTGTGATGGCTATGTTGCTAAACTAATACAATCATTCCCGCAGATACTTGCTAGTCGATTCGAAATCGAGGAGGGTGACCTTGATCTTGCCTCCAACATTGCCGATCCCTTTGCTATCATCAACCCTCGACACCATATTCCACCACTTCCAGGCTCCCACTATATCCCTGCTTTCATCGCCTGTTATGACGGCGTTCTCGGCCGGCACTCGGTCGGCCATGGTGATAGATCTGGGCTGGCACGAAACCACCGTTACTGCTGTCTATGAATACCGTGAGGTGCAAAGCTGGAGGACTATCCGAGCTGGCAAATTCCTCGTAGAAGAGACATATGAGTTCTTATTACAAGCAGCCCACGGACATCCACCCACGGCACGCGCCGAACGAAATGAAGATAAGCTCGGGGATGACGCCGTTAGCTTCGAGGAGTGCGAGGAGGTTGCTATTCGTATGCTGTGGTGTAGGAGAGCCGCAAGACAGCCACCCCAAAAGACTGCTGAAGAAGGTTTACCTACGGTCCACGAACACGAAGAGGAGTCGGAAGAGGAGATCCCACCGACTGAGGATCACTCTCCCATAACCATCACCCTTGGCTCGTGCAAGCCCCCTAAAACGGTAGAAATACCATTTTCGCAGTTAGCCGAACCGTGTGAAAATACTTTCTTCGAAACGCGACTCTCTCCGTCATGCTTTGATGATCACGAGCTTCCAGTACATCTCCTTGTCTATCGAGCGTTGCTTCAGTTACCTCTAGATGTGCGTGCTATTTGTATGTCGCGGATTATTTTTACCGGAGGATGTTCATCAGTCCCGGGACTCAAAGGTCGCATCTTTGATGAAGTCTCAAATCTAGCAGAAGAGCAAGGCTGGGATCCAATCAGAGGCAAAGTGGTAAACCAGTTTAAGGCCAACCAAAAGCTCCACCGTGATGCTAGCCGTCAAGGCAGTGACAGCGCTATACCCGTTGTTGTACATCCGGACACGACGAGCGCTGGCGGAGAAGCGACTGAGCCGCAGGTCAAGGCCGCAGATGTACCCCAAGAGGTCGATCAGGTGGAGAATCTCATTAAACGAGAACGAAACTACAAGCCTTCGGTCCAAGGTCAACTCCGGGCCATCGACTCTCTTGGGCCGTGGTGCGGAGGGAGTCTGGCGACACAGATGAAGATCCCGGCACTGGCAAACATAGACAGAGATATATGGTTGTCACAAGGCGTCAATGGGGCATCTCGACCAAGTGAGGTGGATGTCAAGGCCGGACAGAGACAGAGCATGGGACCTACTGGGTTGATGCGAGGTCAAACAGTCCAGCCGAATAACTGGACATTGGGTGTCTGGGGATCACTGTTCTAAATCTAACGAGCTGTTGCCCCTTTTTCAAGATGGCTCGTTCAAAATACTGTTCATAGATACCCTTTCTGCGCATCATGCTGCTGATAAATTTAGATGATTTCAATTTGATAAAAAGTTGCATCATTGCTAGTGCTTCACCAGTGTTCTCACAATGCGAGTTATTCCTACGACTTTGATATTGCCAAAGGCTTAGATAAGGAATGCCAATCTCTAGCTTGATCAGCCATATTTTGACCGGCACCGTTTTTTTTTTACGTGGGAGATAAGGGGGCCCTTAACGAGACTTAGTATATCTCATGACTGGAGCTTTTCTGTGCTGCCCTTGACAGACCCTGATACGCTATAAGGGAAGTAAGGGAGTTGGAGCCATTATTGGGAAAAGCTGTATCTGTAATACCGTTTTATTTGAGAAGTGTATACACCGGTACCGAGACATACTTACTAGACGAGCTTGGAAGGTCAGCCTTGGTCAGCCTTGAATTGCTGTTGGTATGTTGTTTGCAGATGTGGGTGTGGGTTCTACTCAGGTATATCCGCCCAGCTCAAGAATCCCCCTAATCTCAGCAGATCCTGGCTTTACAAACACTATATACATAATACAGCTGAAGCGATGGTGGCCCTATTGACTTCTTTACGGTCGACATTTTACGGCTTACTTGCCTCTACAGGATTGTACGCGCTATTCATTGGTCTACTCACCATTCCGGTGTTACAGGATCAGGTCATTTATCTCAACCGCGTAACTCTGACCTGGTTTCAAGACGTTAATATACCAGAGCAATGGGGCTTTCTTCGGAATCAAGTTTCACCCTTTTTTCTGAAGACTCCTGACGGAGAGTCGCTTCATGCTTGGCACATTCTACCGCTCGGATTGTACCAGCAACATCAGACGGCCTTAACCGACGAACCTCATGGATTGGCGTCGGATATCAAGGAGAGGATTAGCTTCAAGCTGCTTCGCGATGATCCCTCCTCTCTTCTGGTGCTGTACTTCCACGGCGCTGCGGGAACCCTAGGGTCGGGTTGGAGACCGCCGAGCTACCGGGCCATGTCAGCCGGTGCACCATACCGTATACATACATTGGCCATAGACTATCGCGGCTTCGGAGCCAGCAGCGGCAGTCCTTCGGAGGAAGGCCTGCTGACTGATGCTATCACGCTTGCTGAGTGGGCGATGAAAGAAGCCGGGATCCCACCTTCACGTATCGTGATATTCGCACAATCCCTGGGCACAGCTGTCTCGCTATCGCTTATTCATCACATGGCCACACGACCAGAGCCAGTCCTGTTCTCTGGCGTCGTCTTAGTGGCCCCGTTTGCCGACGTTGAGTCCTTGACAGCCACGTACCGCATAGCGGGAACGATACCACTCCTTGACCCCGTTGCTAGGTTTCCTCGTCTTCTATGCTGGCTCAATACGTTTATCAAAACCAAATGGCCAAGTAAGAGCAAGCTGGCGGATTTCATCCGGCGATGCGAGGATATGGATCAAGGATTCTCTGGGTACGATATTACCATGATTCACGCCGAGGACGACTACAATATTCCATGGTCGCATAGCGAACAGCTTTTCTGGCATGCTGTCAATGCGTCAATGCCACGAGGAATTACTTTCGAAGACTTGGAAGAGGAGAAGATTGCCTCCAGAGTGAACAATAACGCTGGAGGCTGGGCGGTTGAACGAAGGACGAGCAGGGGCGTCATTCGAGAGGAGATCATGAAATATGGCCTTCATGATAGGATAATGTCGTATCCAGTGGTCAGCTTAGCTGTGATGCGGGCGTTTCACACTTTACGGTAGATGATAGATGGACTCTGTGTTAGAGGAATGTTGACAACTAGCAATGTCAAGCATAGATGGGCATAAACTTAATACATGTAGATATAGAATTAGCACTCAACGTCTGCGGTCGAATAATATTCTGAGATAAAGCGATTTATGCCCAATAGTAACATGCCACTGGTAAATAGAAAGTAAATCGGCAACTACTCTCTTGTTCTCATCCTTTGAATTAATTTGAACTAAGAACAACAAGGTTCATCTGGTCGAAAGTAGCGTGTGGGGTCCTCGAAGCAAAGGAGCTCAAGCTACTCCAGAAAATGCTTGCCCCACATACGGCAGCTCGAGATAGCATCCATTCTTCATTTTTCGATGCATCGAACTTTTCGGATCCGATCACGACGTGCAACGACGACAGCAGCTCTCTAATGACACCATGAAAGCTGCGAGATCATCTTTCACATGTCTGCAGTGCCGGCTGGCTCGGCCGAAAGCGACAAGACTGACACCGCTTCCCCGCTCAACCACCCGACTCTACTCCGACCCCAGCTCTACCCCCAGCGACGAAGCTAGTCAGAAACAACTACACCAACGGCCGACCATAGCGCCACGGGCGAACATTGATATCAAGCACATCCGCCAGAATCCCGAGCTGTACGAGAAGAATTGTCTCGAGCGCAACTACAAGATCCAAGCCACCTACCCCTCGCGCATCAATGCGCTTTTCAACCAATGGCAAGCCCGCCAGAAAGATGGCCGTAGCTTGCGCGAGCGCGGCAACGCCCTGCGCCGACAGATCGCCAACCCGGCCACCATACAGCACGAGGACGAGGCAGATAATGGCGGCGCCGTAGGATCAAATCGAGGCGGATCGCAAGAATCACATCTGCTTGGTGAAGGACCTAGGAGAGATGTGAGGACAATGACGAAAGACGAGCTCTTGGAGGAGGCCCGCCTCGTCAAACAAGGCCTGTCAGCCATAGAAGAGGACGAAGCCCGCCTGACATCCGAGATGTCAGACCTTGCCCTCGCTATTCCGAATCTGACTTCTGAAGGCACGCCGCGGGGCGAGGAGCCAGAAGTACTCAGCTACATCAACGAGCCTCACCCCTTTCAGTCCGCCTCCCCATCATCAGACCGCATCTGGCACTCACACGTACATATCGGCTCCGAGCTCGGCATCCTCGACTTCGCGGGCGCAGCGACAACGTCCGGATGGGGATGGTACTACCTTCTTGACGAAGGCGCCCAGCTAGAGCAGGCCTTAATCTCCTACGCACTCGCGAGCATGACGCGGATACCAGGCTGGCGACAAGTGGCGCCCCCGAGCATCGTATACAGCCACATCGCCGCGGCCTGCGGTTTCCAGCCGCGCGACCAGAACGGGGAGACACAAGTCTACGCACTAGCACAGTCCGCCTCGGACGTAGCCCGCGGCAAGCCGGAGCTCAGCCTCGCCGGCACAGCCGAGATCCCGCTCGCAGGCATGCGCGCCGACAGCGTCTTCGAAGCCGCTGAGCTCCCGTCGAAACGCGTAGGCGTATCCCGCTGCTACCGCGCCGAGGCCGGTGCCCGCGGCGCCGACACGAAAGGCCTGTACCGCGTGCACGAGTTCACAAAAGTCGAGCTCTTCGCCTGGACGGCGCCCACGGAGGCAGCCACGCAAGACGTCTTCGACGAAATGGTCGACGCGCAGACCGAGATCCTCGCCTCGCTAGGCCTACACTGCCGCGTGCTCGAAATGCCCACGGCCGACCTCGGCGCCTCGGCGACGCGCAAGATCGACATCGAGGCGTTCTTCCCGTCGCGCGCGGCGCAGGGCCTGAACGACGGCTGGGGCGAGGTCACGAGCGCCAGCGTCTGCACGGACTACCAGACCCGCCGGCTCGCGACGCGGCTGCGCAGCGCAGGTTCGGGATCCGGGGGCAAATTGGCGTATCCGTATACCGTCAACGGCACCGCGCTGGCGGTCCCCCGCGTTCTCGCCGCGATTCTCGAGAATGGCTGGGACGAGGCGCAGATGGCCGTTACCATCCCCGAGTGCTTGCGGCCGTGGATGGACGGCAAGGAGAAGATCGAGATGAAGACGCCGAGATTGAGTTAGATGGGTTGAAAAGCTTATGTGCTCTATTCTATTCTTGCCGGGCGATGGATAGGTACACACACGGAGGATGAAAAGTGTGATTCGTGTAAGAGTATCGTGTGGACGGAGGGAGGATCATGCATAGCTAGGTAGGTTGCCTGGCGATGGGATACTAAGGTGGGGGAAGGACGGGAGTATACTACTCTGCATTGCCGAATTGCTTCAGTCAGTCGACGAAGGAGCTAACCTACGAGCTTGTATTATAGTCTGTATCTGTATATAAACTACTCTACATACCTACCTACCTACCTCATCAATCAACCAACCAATCAATCAATCAATAATCTCATAATCACAAAAGCATCAAGACATCACAACCACAACTTCAAACCATTACACTAGTCACTTAATTTCTATGCTCATAGATCAAATCAGCAAGACGGTGAAGAAAGGTCGTTCATTAAACTCGTAATTGGTATGTATGTACTATAATATCGACAAGACAAGACAAACAACAACAACAAGGTGTGTTGTGTGTGGCAGATAGATAGATGAAAAGGGGTCTTCATCATCGATCTGCGTAGCTATCTACCTACTACTCCCTTCCTCCCTCTCTCAATTCCATGAGCCTCGCTACACTCCCTCTTCTCCAGTTCCTTCCCCCGAAACTTTATGAATCCAGACAGACACGATATCACATGACAAGCTCGAAGGCAACGAGAAACGCAAGAGAGAAACGGCAAGGGATTTGCAAAAAAGCACCCATCAAGGTCAACAACAACCAGTCAATGAATTAAAAACAATTCAAACCCCCTATGCGCCGTATCCATTGCATTGCATTGCATTCCACCTTTCCTAGAAACCAAACCAACGATCAACCATCCCAATCACCCGTAATCAAGTCAAATCAGTTTGACCCAAGATCGCAAAGTCCCCCCAAAAAAGAAAAAAGAAAAGAAATTTTATAGTTTGAGAGACCATCATCACGTAGCGTGAACAAGAACCTCTGGCTCGCCAGCAATACTCTCGCTATCAGCGACGCTCTCGGACACAACGCTGTCGTCGCCGACGCTGATGCCGCTGCCCTCAGAAGAGTACTGCTCGTCGTCCTCGTCGCTATATGCGCTTTCCGTCTCCGTGCCTGTGATGACCGTGGTGCCGAGGCTTGTGCGACGAAGTGTTTCGCCGGATTCGCTTGAGTCTTCTTCTCCTTCTTCACCATCACTTGCGGGATCTTCGTCCTCCTCGCCGACGGGGGTGGGTATGTCAATGTCCACAGGTGTGATGTTTCTGTCTTGAGAGCCTATAGGTTCGCGGCCTTCCTCGTCGGCTTCGCGGACCGAGTCTACGTTTTCTTTGTTGAGCTCGCCGTAACCTTTCCCGGCGCCTGCTCGTTCGTGGGCCCAACTCCTCTTTCGTATGCCAGGAGCCGCTGTGTTGCGCACGCTTTGACTCCTGGCGAGTCCACCAGTGGGCGTGTTGTTGGTAATCTGACTGAGGCTTAGAATGCGACGGCTTGCGCCCGCCGGGTTCGGAGCAATGAGGCTTGCACGATTGCTATTGACAGCCATGTTGACGGCAGCGCGGGACTTAGCGGGCTGTTTGGCACCTGCCTTGGGGAGCTCGCTACCTCCCAAGCTCGAGCGGGCGACGCGCTTTCGGCTCATAGCCTCCTGACCCTTGGCGCTAGATTTGGTCATCAGTAGAGCTCGAGAGTGGTCGAGGACACCCTCGAGGATCCTGCGTTCCAAGCCTTCGGCGCGCACGTCCATAGCGTGCAGCTCTTCCCGGCGTAGGTGGAGTGCAGTCTCGAGAGATGAAACATCGGCCGTGAGGCGAGTCTTCTGTCGATTAAGGAATTCTTGTTCTGTTCGTAGGGCGAGTATGCTATCTCGAAGCTGTGCCTCTTCGTCCCTGAGTATGGCCAGGTTGGCCGAGACGTGTTCTTGTTCTGCCCTTTGGCATTCAAGAGAGATCGTGGTCTCCCGGAGCGTCTTCTCGCGATCTTCGTATTCATTTTCAATTCGTTGTTTTTGTGAAGACAGGAATTCGTTGATATCGGCGGCTGTCTGTACAACTTGCTGATGCACTTTGTCTAAAGTACTGAGTTGGGCATAGGCCTTGCCAGCTGCATGAGTGTGGTCCACAAGCTTGTCTAATTTTGAGTGTACCTCGACATTCATGTTGTCGATTTTTGTGCGTACTAGCGTATCGTCGTACTTCTCAGGAGGTGGTGGTAGCAATTCTTTAAGCGGCGGTGGCTTGGCGTCATCAATGTATCGTTGGATATCAGTTACCGAGACCTTAGAGTGTTCATAGTGTTGTCCAACGATGAGAAGGACATCTTTGACGGCTTCAAGAATCTTGGGTTGGTAATCAGAAACGTGGCCTTGCAGACCTTCCACCATACCAAGGGCTTCCTTGAGTTTATCACGCGTCATTTCGTGCTCAGACTTGCCTTCAGCGTGGTTGTCTTCGGCTTTACTGTAAAGCATCTCGACCTTTTCAAAGACTGTCTTTGAAGCAACTTCCATTTTCTCTAATGAGTCGGTGACGGTAGAGCCAAGAGTGTCAACGAGTACTTTGAGCTCCTCTGTGACAGCCTTGGTGCCGACAACTGCGGCTTCCATCTCGACATCCCGAGCCTCTCCGGCCTTTGTCCGATCTTCAATCACTAATTGGAAATCCTCGTATTTTGTAAGCAGTGCCCCTATCTTCTCGTCAAATTTCTCATTGAGCTGATCGGTAGCTTCTTTAAGCTTCTCGTCTGTGTCGAGCTTGGCGCCTACTACGCCGTTTTTGGAGTCCTCAAACTCCGTCTTCATCAGCTCAAACATCTCCTTGAGGTCACTTCCAACGCTGGCATTCTGGTTAATGGTTTCGCCAAGACCTTCCAGCATCCGACCCAAGGTCTCCATGCCAGTACCACCGGATTCGAGCCTCTCCTTGGCCATAGCCTGGAAGTCTTCCAAGAAGGCTTTGACTTCGGCAACCCTTTCATTGACAGTGACGACTTCAGCCTGCCTATTCGCCAAAGCAGTAGAGTTGGCCTCCTCTTGAGCAGTGTTGTGGTCTTTGATTTCTCTGACGATTTCCTCGACGATTTTGAGATCGTCTTTGGACGGTAGCACTGTAGTATTGTGATCCTTGATCTCCTTCACAACATCTTCGACAAGCTTTAGTTCGTCCTTTGTCGGCAAAACTTCGACGTTGTGATCTTTGATATTCCTCACAACATCTTCGACGGCCTTCAGGTCCTCTTTTGAGGGCAGCTCTGTGGTGTTGTGTTCCTTAATCTCTCGTACGACCTCTTCGACTTTGTTCAGGTCATCTTTCGTCGGGAGCTCGGCCAGATCAGTGCTAGACATCTTCTCAACAAGGGCTTTAACGTCTGCAACTGCTAGGGCCATGGCGTCGACATCGGTCTTAGTAACCTTTTCAGGGTCTTCAAGAGACTTCTCAGCACGTGCCTTCATCTCATCAAGAGCTGCTGTAGCTTGCGTTACGAGAGACTCGATAGTAACGAGGTCTGCCTTGCGAGTGACTGTCTCTAACTCAGTGGTGATGGACCCTAAGGAGTCCTTTGTCTCTAGGACTAGAGCCTCCACGGCGTCAACATGATCTTTTCTGACCGCTTGCTCGCCGTCGATGAGATCATCCAACCTAGATTTGGTATTACGGAGGATAGTTTCGATGGCTTGTACATCTTCTTTAGTGGCCGCATCTTCCAGGTTGACGGGAGTCTCGTTGCCCTCTCCCCTATCCTTGGTTGATACGTTTGCCAGCCCTGCCATTGACTCCTGCATGCTCCGAAGGGTCTCTTCCATTTGATTTAGGTCCTCCTTAGACACGCCGTTTCGAAGCATCTCTTCCATGTTGTTGAGATCCTCTTTAGAGAGACCATGTTGGAGCCTCTCCTCCATTTCATTGAGGTCTTCCTTGGACACCCCATTCCGAAGCCTTTCTTCCATTTCATTCAGGTCCTCTTTGGATAGACCATTCAGAAGCATCTTTTCCATTGCAGCCAAGGCCTCTTTTGACAGCCCACCTTCAGAGGCAGGAGGCGCTGAGGGCCGTGCTACTTCCATGGTATCCATCTTGATCCGTAAGTCAGTCATTAGTTCTTCAAGGTTCTTGATGTCACCATGCTTGACTAGGTCGGCCGGGATGAGCTCCATGGACTGCGGGTTGGCCGCTATAATGGCTTTGTCATTGTCGCCATTGCCTCGGAGAGTCTCGATATCAGAACGGACGTCATCCAGACCCGACTTCAAAGCATCGAGGATCTCGTCATTTGCTGTGAAATCAACTGGCTTGTTGTTCATCTTTTCAATACAGGTTCGCATCTCAGTAAAGCCCTCATGTAGGGCGTCCATGATGTCTGTAGTGCCCGCATGGGGACGAAGAAGGTCACTGCGAACCCGGTCAAGACCATCACGGATGGCTTCGAGGGCTTCTCTGTTGTCGGTAGGTGGTGGTACATGGGGAACAAGAGACGAGTTCACAGCGTCTCTAAGCGATTCTATCTCTTGTTTCACCAGGTCTCTGGAATTATCTGATGTTTTGGTAACCATGTCAGTAAGCTCGTCGCGGAAACTATCAAAACTGCTGACAAGCTCTGCCATGAGTTCTTCTTGCGGAATGGCGCCGTTGTTCTCGGAAACTTTGCCGGCGTATTCTTCAATCTGGGTCCGTAATGATGCAAAACCTTCTTTGGTTGCTACCAAGACGTCCTCATTATTTTGTCCACTCGCTGCGAGACGCTGCTTGGCTTCCTCAGCAGCTCCTTTAAACTCATCTTGCATGTACTGCATGATATCCTGAAGCCTCTCCATTATCTCAGAACTTCCTGTGTCATGAGGTACTAGAGCAGTAATTTGGTGGGGTAAGTTGAAATCATTGAGGCCTTCCTTGACGGCGTAACGCACATCTTCGCGTGTGAGCTCATTCCCAGTGGCGGAGGGAGCAACAGGGAATTCAAACTCCTCTAGACACTCCCTGACGGCGTCCAGCACCTCATCGCGAGAGAGAGTCTCGGGCGTTTCGATCTTTGGGGGTACAAAATGCTTCATCCCTTCTACAACTGCTTGGAAGACCTCGTCTCTAGTCGCAGTCTCTGGGAATTCTGGTTGCGGGGCATATTCTTGGAGACCTTCTTTAATACAAGCCAGAACTTCGTCGCGTTCTAAGCCAAGCTGTTGTATTTCAATCTCAGGCTTATAGTTCTCCCAAGCATCTTTGACTGCATTAAGAACATCATCGCGACTCAGCTGTGGATCTTTGCTTTCTTGAGAGTCACTGATGGCTGTCCTCATAGCATTGTATATCTCCTGGTAGTCAACCAGTGACTTTTCGGACTCGGTTGATTCACGCCGATGCTCCCGAAGCCGTTGCTGCATGTAAAGCTTCATCTGCTCCAAGCTTTCTTCAACAATTCTCGCGAGCTCGGCCCTACTATTCGTCGTCTCGCTTTTACTGTGAGAAGTCTTGCCACCGGATTCCTCAAGCTTGCGGCCGAGCTCTCTACCCATGCCAAGGACTTCGCCGCGCAATTCGCGGACAAGTGCTTTGACCTCGGCTGTGAGACCGCCGCCCTGGGCAACGCTATCTTTCACGGAATGAATAACTTTGATGAGATCCTCGTTGAGGACGTCATTTGAACGTGAAGGAGCGGAAGCACGTCGGCCGTCTTTGTCGATTATAAAACGTTCAACTCTATGGGTTATGGCTCCACTGTGCGAATTCAATGCTGAGCCCTCACTACCACTGTCGAAGCTGAGGCTCCTCGAGCTATTGGCCGCAGGAGGGATTGTCGCGTGTTCCTGCCTCATGGCCTTGACATCGCTAAGGAGTTCTTCGACTTTATTTGCGGAAGCCATACCTACAAGCCTCTCCGCAAGTTCCGATAAACGATCAAGCATCATATCTTGGCCATCTTTTGTTCCCATTTCCCTGATGATCTTTTCTAACAACGCCATCGTGGCAGGAGTCTCGCTGCCAACTAGAGATGGCGTACTTAGAATTGACTCTCTATCGAGAGATGCAGCAAAGCTGTTTGGTGACGGTATACGAGGAAGCGCATACGGGCGGGCGTTTTTCATTACGGGAGAGGTGTTGAAAGCTTTATTGTCAAGGTAAAGGCCGCCATTATATGTGTCGCGGTGATGTTTAGTTGGATCCACATTGGAAGACAGCTCGCGCAAAGTCTTCCGGATATCCTCGTCTCTTGCATGTGTAGCCTCTTTGAGGCTCATTAGATCCGTCGCATTATCTCGACTTCTCCTGCTAAGCGCTGACATCTCCTTTTGCAGTGCAGTAGCTATGTTGGTAAGGGTTAATAATTGGTTTGAAAGCTGTTCGTGAGATGCTGGGGTCTTGGGTTGTGGTGTTGCATTATTTGTGACATTGGCAAGCGGTGACTCGATTTCACGAGCCGGTGGGGTCGACATGCTTTGTAAAGCCAACATAGTTGCAGACTGTGGCGGTGTGTTTTCGCCGAGTATGCTCTGTTGCGGCCATCGCGATGTAGGCCGCATGGCGGGCGTCAAGTGTGAAGGTATTGAGATGGAACTAATGGTAGATGGGTCTTTCTCAACGGACTTTGTCTCTTTCTCGGGCTCTCTTCCCCGCACCGGAGTCTCTGGTCTCTCTGGTCTAGGTTGTCTTTCTTTCTCGGGCGAGCCTCTAGGTGTAGTATTTGCCGAGTCACGGCCAGCCTCGATCATAAGACTGAGGTCGCGAACGCTTCCAGGCTGCATGGATTGCATTCGCTTGTGGGGGCTTGTTCGTTGGACGAGCCCTCGTTCTGGTGAGAAGTCGGTGTTGCGCTTGTGAATGACGGGGACAAGAGCATTCTCTCGTGCCTTCTCATTCAGCGCGGCGTGGGCATTCTGTATCAACAATGACGTGCCGCTTCGCGACGTGCCGACACTGGGTGATTGTGGGTTCAAGGGTAGTGGTGGAGGAGCACGATCGGGATCAGAGCTATCCCACCTGTATATTTGAGTCAGTCGACGAAGAAGTGACATGTCTGCGACAGCTACGTGTTGGTCGGTTGCATGATGGGGATGTCTAGACTTACATTGGCACAAGAGCGCTTGATGAAGCAGAATGTTGATGTCTTAGATGCCTGTCAGGCGGCGTCTCGCGCTCGAATGTCGGCATCTCAGAAAAAAAACAAAGTCTAATGGATACAGACTGTTCGGCGACGCGCGAGTACTGGCATGCAAATGTCTGGGAAGCAAATCAAGCTGTTGTGTTTTTAATGCGTATATATTCGAATAGTTGACTCAGCCGCCTGGGCAAGGGACTGACTGATTGATGACTGACGGTCTCAATCAAACAACAACAACAGCAACAACAGCCCGAAAAAAAAAATGATGATATTGATCTTTGGTAGACTTGGATGGAAGTGGAGGGAGCCGGGTGTGGTTGGCAAAAGCGTATATATGAGTGCTACACTGTAATGGCGGTTGATGATGTGCGATGGCTCGATGGGCCTCGATTGGCGGCAAGCGGGCCCTGTCAACTATCGCTGTTGCCCAAAATGGACAAACAAAAACGAAGGATCGCCCAATGCCAGCAGCCGAAGCTCTGCTGCAACGTCACAAGTCCGCTGGCCGGGCAACCGCAGCTCGGACCACCATCTCACACCATATCCAACCGCTGTCCAGCTTCGTAAGGTTGTCTATCACAGAGCTATCACTGCAGCCAAGACTCTATAGCCGAGTGTCCGCTATCGGTGATTGGGCAATTGATGCCCCTCTCCTAGGTATCCACTGATGCGCTCTGCTATCGGATAGGGCCGCTGCTGGTGATACCATGCCCAAGGTAGATGTGTAAATAATCAATGCCATTGTACCTATATCTCCCGATGCTGCCCAACCATATTTGATTGATAGACTGAGTCATTATCATTGTTTCGTACGAGTGACGTCTTCATACAGTACCTACTGACGGTAGGAGGAATCAAATTGTTCGAGAACTTCACTATATTGAGGTGGGTAGATAGATAGATAGCTGTCTAGTACACACGTAAAGTCAATTAGGTACATGAAATCAAGGCCGTGCCTTTTCCCTCAATGCGTAGTATAACAGGAACATTGGAATTACGTGATATTTTTCAGATATGCATTGAAACCTAGGTAGGTAGATGTAAGCACCTGTTGTGATACGTGCATGATCAAGCGGTGCTGGCAACATCACCATCAGAGTGGACGTTGTTACATGCCAGGTAAGATGGGTGCAAAGGGGCTAACTAAAAGACCGACATTTGCATCCCTCATCAGCAGAAGACACTCCTCTTTTCATTAGACCTTCATGGAACAGCATTTGCGATTGACATCTCTCTATTATAGCTATGAGTCGAGTGCTTCTTCATCATCTCTAGACTAGATAGGGAGACCTGTACAGCCAAATCTCTAATCGAGGCCCTTGAGAGGACATTTCCTGGAAAACGCCGGCTTTACCTATTATATACATGATTCTTTCTATATTCCTCATACCCTGACATTTTTATATTGTACAATTGCAGATTGAGCCGCATTTCGCCCCCTCTCCCTTCATGTCTCATTCAACCCGTTTTTTCATATCCTAATATCAATTATTTCAACATGTTGTCGAAAGCGGGGATAAGGGTCTGGGCGAGCCAGAATGAAAAGACGAGCTTAGGCCCTGTCATGAGCAACTACACGGTGAATCATTAGTAACTGTGGCATGAGGGACATCACATATGTGGTTGTTGACCTACCTTGGGTACCAATCCCTTGAAGAAACTGGAGAAGCCTTCATTTTTCGCCATGTTAGACAGAATCCGCATTCCACTCTCGGGGTTCTCGAAGTTCTTGTTTTGAATACGGGTCTTGATAACGTCTAGCGGGGCAGAGACAATAAGAGACGCCGAGGCACCGGCGATGGAGGCGACGAAGTTCTGGAACCAAGATGCCTTGTTATAGTCGCTGAGGGCGAAAAGATATTCTTTGGTAAACGCCGAACCACCGAAAAGCTACATCGCATTAGAAATGAACTGCTTCACTAATGACGAGGCACACGTACCGCAAAGGAGCCAGGCGCATTTCGTGCAGCTGTCCATCCCCATCCTCTGTACAGGCCGAATCCCTCGTCGGCAATAATCTTAAAGATTCCACGGCCGCGGAACGCCTCGGGGTTTGTTTGACGCTTGATCTTGAGGACATCGAGCGGTAGTAGGACGATCTCACCAATACCGATCAAACTGAAAAAGGTCAGTGACGAATGTGATCACTAGCGCATATAGATGATTTACCTTCCAGCTGTTGAGTGCATGATGGCCTTCCCCGTCTTCTTGCCGAATGCGCTCTCGAAGTCCTTGCCATAGTGGGTAGCTAGCCAGTCGCGCGCAATCGGCTGACCACCATACTTGTAGACTCTTTGCGAGACCTGGCGTTCTTGTTAGCTATGCAATGTGACATCCGTCCAAATATATTCAAGCCCTACCTTGTACCCGGCAGCATATCCGAGACCAGGGAACAAAGAGAAGAATTTCCGTGCGAACGGCGCAGAGGCCATATCTTTAAAGATGACCGAGTTCAATTCCGTGGAGCTTGCGATCTTAACAAAATTTAGTAACTTTTCTTCGAGTTTGAGATGTTCGAGACAATTTTGATTTCCCATACCCTTGTTTGGTTGCTCATCAGGCGCTTCGCAATTGTGTCGACCTTGGACCATGTTAGTCAACGGTTTCCCCTCGAAGTTCGTCGTGACGCACAGGATGGAAGACGGCCAATTCGGCAATACCGGCAGAAGCTATTGCTCAGATTAGAATATGTTGAATTTGGATGAGTCTCGACTACGGCACATACCCGAACCCGCGAATCGAGCGACGTTCGACTCCTTCTCCTTGCCAGATACCATAGGCGCCATTGTCGTTGGGTTTGTTCGGAGATGGGTGATTTTTTGGTGGGGAGTTAGTCAATCTACAAAATCCGAAGGTTTGCAACTCTCGAATGAACAACGGCAATACCAAATACACACAGGCTCGGCCAACAAAGTATTGGGCAGGAGGGAGAACGAACGAGGGCGGGTTCGGGGTCAATAGGATAATTGCGAAGCAAAAATTCAACGCGTTGGGGGGGCTTCTACAATAATTTTACCCAAAGTTGCGATTGCGCACCAGCGAAATCGCAGCTAGCAGGGAGGGCTAGTGTAGCTCGCCAGTCGCGGCACACGCCTAGACCAATCAGGCCGGGAGGATAAGTGAGAGCAACAGCCTGAACTTTTTCAATGCCCCACATGGACACTGGAAGCACCCAACGTTGCCCGTACATAGGTAGCAATAAACCAGCTCCAGTAGGTAGTTCATGAAACAACTGTAGTGGTCTTTTAAGAAACAGTATGATAGCATTTCATACAGGTACTACTATAGTATGGAAGACGTTATTTGATCGAGTAAGTGCAGAGCGAGCTATAAACACACACCACGGCGAACCGGATTGTCTCGTGGGAAACAAGATAGGTCGATAGGTGCCTAGGTAATGTGAAGGTATCATACAAGCAGCAAATCTTTCACCAGCCCGAAACCCCAGGCTAGGTATTCCATGAAAAGAAACTATTCCTCCGCCGTGGCCTGCGACTGCAACAGGCTGCAAAGTAGAAAGCAGTCGTAGTAGCAGCCATCTACTAGGTAATGATACATAGGAGATCAGACAATGTCTGATCAATCATTCAAGCCCAACGCCGCCATGCAATGCAATGCAAATATTATTCCTTCTTCGCTCAGAAGTCTTGAAAGATTGAAACAAGATCGTCGAGTCTCGATACCTGGCTGAAGAGCTTCTTCTCCATGTCGACTAATTCCAGGTATTCGTTGTAAACGTCACCTCTGAGCATCTGTTCCTCGTTGCCTTGAACGTCCTTGCGTTCGGTAAGCGAAACTACGTGCCTCTTGTTATAGCGCTCCACCTCGAGCCGCTCCAAGCAACGCACCATGGATTTGTACCCATTGTCTAGGACCCGTCTCAGCGTTCTAGCCTCGTCAAAGAACCAGAAAAACATGGTTCGATTAGCCGCGCGATTGTTGTCACGAGGCACCTCTTGCACCTCTAGAAAGCCTGCCATTTCCATCTCCGCCATCTTCACATGCACATCCGGTTTTCTCATGAGTGCCATGGCCGGGAGAGTCTTGTCGTCAAGTTTGCCTTTCTCTCGGAGTATTCGGGTGAGCCTGAGACCCTGACGTCCAAAGTTATCCTCTATCATCGTATCTAGTTCGACATATCGCAATTGCTGGATAAGGGGGCCAAAATCAACTGTCCATTCGTTGTGCCCACAATGACGGACGAATTGTTGCTTGGCTTCAGCGAGTATGAGTAGATGCTGCCGCATTTGGTAGATTTGCTCGACACGAGACGAAGGGCCCTCTCCAGAATAGTCGCCGCCAGATTTGGTGCCATTATGTGCAGTCCAACCACCATTCCCATTCACTTGAGTCTTGGGGCGCTCTCCTGTTGGGTCATAATCCTCATCATCAGAGCCTATGATCTCGTCCCCAGCATCGAGATCGCCTTGGAGATGTGCGCCCTGGGCTTGAGGCGGGTATTTTCGAATCTTTTCCGCAAACCGTATATCAATGTCCTCTTCCGACGCAGTCCCAATGCCAGTGGCTACGTCCACCTCGGGGGATAAATGGTCGAAAACCTCTTCGGTAGTAACGCGAACGCCCGTAAAATAGGTTTCTTCCTCTTCTTCCGTCATGATAGTATGTTGGTCGTGTTGACATCTGTACACCTTTTTGCACAAAGAAGCCAATAATGCTGCGTAAACTTGAGCTGTGATCTCCCCAACAAAATCCTCGGCGTGTTCGGTGAGCTTTTGGTTTCGAAGCTCTACTAAACATTTGTCGAAATTTAGTCGAACGACAGTGTTAGGCTATGAAGCAGATAATCAGACAAGAGCACCTCAGCTAATGAAAACTCCGCAAAGCTTACCTCGTCTCGCAATATCGAGCCCCCACTGTCGCCAGCGAATCCGTTGGACATCCCTCCGTTCGCAAGCTTTCGGCGTTTGATATTACTTGGCTCGTACATGGCGCTTTCTTGAAGTTTCCTCTTCGTCATTGAACGTTCCGCCCCGATCGCCTTGATTTGCGATTTGACCATGGCATCAAACTCAGAAATTACTTTGGCACCTCGAACACCGTTCGGAAATTCTTGTGCGCATTCCTGCTCAATGCTTGCTTTAAGATCCTGGGGAGATTGGAACATCGTGCTTGACACGGTCTCAATGACTCCAGCAGCAATAAGTTGTGCCAGCGTATCGTAGATCTCGTCAGCCTGGATGGGGTTTTCATTGTCCGCTGCGCCGTGCGTCACCCCATTTCCATTGACATGGTGTGAGTCATCGTGGAAAGGATCATCGACGTTGCCATTCTCAAATTCGTGGTCGGAGACAGGATCATGACCGCGGGCATCATTCCCATTGACTGTTGCCTTTTTGCGACCATGTTTAAGTCTATGATATCGGACGAGTTCGGTTATTTCAACATTGCCCAGTATCAAGATGTCGTTGACCAGATTTCGCGCTGTAACTCCGTAGTTTCGGCCAATAACATCAAGAGTCTTTCCAACTCGGACGAGATGATAGGCTGCTTGAGGGTTTGCTTCGTAAGTAGTCACAGCGGTTTCGCGGTCGGTTTGGTAGAAGACGAGATTGTGTTGTATAACAAGGGCAAGGCCATGTCGAACTTGCTTCGGATTCAGCGAGGTATGAAGTGACAGATCCCTTACGTTTGATCGACCCCTCGCTAGAAGAGCTGCAGTTATACGCTGCAATGCACCAAATTGTAAGCGCAAAAGTTGGGTCTAGTGCTTCAAGCAAACGCACGGGAGACGTACCGAGGGAAGCTGGCCGTAAAGCTCATTTACAAGCAGCGTGCAGAGGTCTGCAGCATTTCTTGTCTGCAGAGCCATGGCGCAGGAAAAAATCAGTATAGTTCTCGCAGATTGCGTCGCGTAGCTAAGCATTCACTAGGGGACTCACCACCAACATGACGACTAGGCAAACGGTTGGTCGTGCGACGATGGATTTCGGGTTGGATGCGCGCGCGCGCCGACTGAGGGGAAGGCTTCTAGAGATCCTCTCACTATCTCTAGAGCAGCCACGATTGCTACCGTGACTTCATTGATAGTCGGGGTGTCTGGTGAATGCTGAATTGGTCACAACGTGTGCCAAGATGAGGGTTTTAAGAAAGAGAGGAAGAAGAAGAAGACGTAGGATTGAAGCAATAGGTATCAATTTAATCTTCAAGCTAACAAGACAAGTCGGATCTTTTTTTTTCTTGAGGGCGGGGAACGTATTGGTTAGCTGCCTCTACTACCTACCTTAAAAGCCGTCCCCCACCAAGCTATATGGCTGGGGGATGGTGCATAACCTAAAGTGGTAGGTACGTTTTTAATTTAAAGCATTGACTTTGCATCACTCACTCACTTATACTTCGCTATAGATATATGATGGTCCTACCTACTCTGTTTTACCTCGGGCGCCGAGGTATCTGATCCTGCCTGTGAATCATTCCGGTGCTCTTTGTCTCTATGAGTTTAGATGTACCAGTCCCGCTGTTGGCTGTAGGATGAAATGATATACCGGTAGGTAGGCACTTCTACAGGTCAATCCTCGAAGCCGAGGTGCAGCATCAAAAATTGCTACTCATACTAGCGCGATCACGATTCAGTGTCTAAGACACGCCCATCTATACAGTATATGGGCAAGCCATCGCTGCGTCGTCTTCTCATCCCTATCGTCTTAGACTCGTGGTTTAGAAATGCTACACCTAGCTCTCAAAAGGCAGTAGCGTATATGTATCGATGCCGGGTGAGTCATGGTTAATCGTATCGGGAGAGACAGCACTAAGCCCTGGTTAAAAGATCCATGGATGTGTTAAACATCCTAGGTAGAGCTTTCGTCATGCTCACAGTGTATAAGCGCACACATCAGTTCATAGGGAATAGCTATTATAGTTAACACAGACCAGTTTCTCTATAACTCTCTGTTGCATGATATTTCCCTTAAGCTCGGGAAACGAGGTCAGCTAAACCTTTGGATGAAAGCTGGCTGGTGGTGTCCTAGGGGGAAGTACTGACTTTGCTGTTTTTCGGCCTTGCTTTGATTAGCCTCATTAGCGGTACGAAGCACAGCATCCCTACCTAAGTAGTAACAGAATGATCCCAGGAGCGCCATGAATAGGTATTCCAACAGTTAAATCTGTTAGTGGAGACTTCCGGGTAGATGCTGATCAACTTGGGTCAAACTTGGGTTTTAAAAGATATCAGATCTGTACAGTCTCAGCTACCTGATTGAACAGTCACAACTTTCGCATATAAGTTGCGTAAGAAACTTGGCTAATAGCAGTTGCATCGTAAGTGCTCACAGCCAACAATATTGACAGGTTGAAACATCCAATCATCAAGTCTACCGAAGACTATAGACATCAGCGCTTTGAGTCTTGCAAGAACCTGCTCCGCCGTTATATACCCGCCATGTCTTGTAGAACCCAAAATAGGCAACTAGCTCGAGAATGATAAACGACAACAACTACGTGTTGAGGAATGTAGATACTTCTTAAACTGAAGGGAAAGCGATGCGTAGGCAGGATAAAGCTTCGGATTGGATGATCCAGTACGATGCCTTACCGGGTGGACGGCGCTGTTTTATGGTTCGAGGTCAGCTTCTGCAATGCCGGGCCTCCTATTGGCCCAAAAGGCTGGCTTAGGTGCAAGCTTCCGCCCACCCAACGTCGCTGCCAGCTTGGGGGGTGGCCCGTTGCCGAAAATCTACCGGAATTGAGCATCTTTTTGCTCCTGCAAGCCTTCGCCTCTGACCGAAGAAAGCGTTGTCGTCCGACTCCAATTGCCAACCCGTGCCCGGCAAATCACCCTCATCATGCTCTCTAGAACGGCTCTTTCTAGGGGCGCCCAGCTCGCCGCCCGCAGGCAAGGCGGCTCGCAGCTCCGGACCTATGCCGCTGCAAGCTCCTCCTCCTCTGTCCCGACCTCCTTCGCCTACGAGACATCCGATATTGCTGGCATCAAGGTTGCTACCCGGGACTCTCGCGGCCCGACCACCAAGCTTGCTATTGTCGCCAAAGCCGGAACTAGATACGAGCCTGCTCCTGGTCTCACTGTTGGTCTCGAGGAGTTTGCTTTCAAGGTGAGCTAGTCTGACGCCTGCAGGCTCCAGAGTTGAGCTAATTACATGCAACCGTCATAGAACACCGCATCGCGAACCGCACTGCGCATCGTCCGAGAGACCGAACTCCTAGGAGGCCAATTGGCTGCATTCCACACCCGAGAAGCCCTGGTTATCCAGGCCAGTTTCCTGCGCGAAGATATCCCCTACTTCACCGAATTGCTCGGCGAAGTCATTTCTCAGACAAAGTACACCAGTGAGTATCCCTTGGGTGGTTGAGGTGGCCAGCTTTACTTATTCCTACATTTAGCCTACGAGTTCCAGGAGGATGTCGAGAGGATTCTGCACCTGAAGCAGGCTAAGCTTGCTCTCGACGTGTCAGCCCTCGCCCTCGATGCCGCCCACTCGGTCGCCTTCCACACTGGTCTGGGTGCTTCTCTGTACCCTTCGCCGTCTACTCCTCTCAAGGGTTACCTTGACGAAAACGCGATTGCCGACTACGCCGGCGCCGTCTACAACAAGTCAAACATTGCCCTCATTGGTGATGGTGCTACACCACAGGCCTTACACAACTGGACCGAACAGTTCTTCAAAAACATCCCTTCGTCTTCGACAAGCAGCGTGACACTCAACTCCAAGGCTTCAACCTACTACGGTGGTGAGCAACGTACTTCCCACACTGGAGGCAACTCTCTGGTTCTCGCCTTCCCTGGCTCCAGCTTCGGCACCTTCAAGCCCGAGATCGCGGTTCTTACCGCGTTGCTCGGAGGACAGCCTAACGTAAAGTGGTCACCTGGATTCACCATCCTGTCGAAGGCTACTGCGGGTGTTCCCGGCCTCAGCGCTTCTGCTACTAACCTTACTTACTCAGATGCTGGCCTTCTCGCTATTCAAATCAACGGTGGTGCCAAGGCTGTCGGTAAGACGGCGCAAGAAGCAGTCAATGCTTTGAAGAGCATCGCCTCCGGCTCAGTTGCCAAGGAGGACCTAACCAAGGCGATAGCGAAGGCCAAGTTCAATGCTCTGGACGCCAGCCAGTCCGGCGTCGCAACACTCCTCTCGGCTGGTTCCGGTATCGTGCAGACTGGCAAGCCTTTCCAGGTTGTCGAGACCGTTGAGTCGATTAACAGTGTCACAGCTGAGAAGCTACAGAGCGTAAGTCGTTTCCCTAATTTCTTAGCTACTAGCATTTTACTAATTTCCATTTATCAGGCTGCCAAGGCTCTTCTTGATGGTAAGGCTACGGTTACTGCGGTTGGTGATCTACATGTATTACCCTACGCTGAGGAGCTTGGTCTAAAGGTATAGATACTGGGGCAGTGGAATAAAATTGTACCAACAGATCAGTAGAGTTGAGTCTATCTTGTGCATATAGTCAACACCCTTTATTAGAGTTCCTTTTATTGTTGCCTATCTTCCAGCAGAGAGCCTAATGTGAGACAAATACACCACTAGCAGTATTGCTTGTATGTGATGGGAAACAATCAATTGTGTTGCCCCCATGATTATTCCTATAGTAATAAATTACAGGAGAAGCAGAGTTAAGATATGTGATTTGTCCTATAGCCGACAACGTTGCCAACCGCAAAAACTCCTACTCACTGCCACGTACTAGGTCAAAGTGGACCGTAGAGGGTAGGTCGCGATGTTTGGTGAGATACGCTTTCGAAAAGGGTTTAGGAACGCTGTTTGTCATGCTGTCGTTCAAAGCTGAGTACGTGGTGAGAGCATTGAACTTGGCATACGCAGGTACGTGAGGTGATATGTGATTAATCATGCTGAAAATACGCTTTACTTACACACTTTCACCACCCAACAGTGGTGAGATGAACACGACAGTTACCCATAAACACCATAGTCGCAACCCAAGCTCATTGGAGAATTGGCTTTTCCCAAGCAAGAGCACGGCACTCATGATTGATGAAATTCCAAGGGGAGCTGTCGCATAAGGAAGAGACACGCCCCAGAACGCCGGACAGACCACCGACCAGAAAATAGCGACAATAGCCACGCTCCAACGCGTCCAGCCTTCACCATAAATTAAGGCTGCAGTTTGTCGCTTCCGAGCCTTGTCCCCATCCTTATCAGCAAGATCCTGAACGTGAACGGTGGTCGAGATCATAGCCGCGACCAGTATCAACCAGTCTCTTAGCACATTGCCGTCGTCAGTGGCACCCTCTAAAAGGACACAGACTGCCCCCCACCCAAAGCAAGCCAGACCAGCCCCGTTAAGCACGTTTCTCATCAACGGCCCAGTACTATTACCGTCTAGATCATTATACAGCCAAATTAATGTCATGAGCGTAGTACTTGGAAGAAAGCTCTTGAGGAAGATGCTAAGTGCCAGTGCTGCCACAACCGCAACTCGGGTGATATTTCTAGCCTCCGTCACAGTGAGACGTCGCGCCGGTAGGGGACGCCATGGTCTGTTGATGGTATCTTCCACGATTGAGCTGCTTAGGCTCTGATTTGATATGTCTTCCACGAGCAGATGCAACCATAACCAGACCAACATGTATGGCATCCGGTAAGCAATATCCCCAAGGCTAAATCCATACAGCAGGGGCGAGTTTGACCTCGAAACGACCAACGATAGAGCAAAAACACTTTGGGGAAGTATGACGGTCTTGAAGTCGCTCCTCGTGAATAGGAACAACGTAGTAAGATGGTACGGAAGTGAACGCTGTGAAATAAGGTGTTAGTAATGTACAACTTGTACCAGGAAGGAAAATATCAATATACGCCTCTTAGCTTTGAAAATGCTTACCCTCATTATTGGCTCAGGCATTAAAACATGAATACCAGAGCCTCTACCAGTGGTGCTTTGAATTGCCCGAATATTGTAAGCTGTAATCTCAGAGAGCCTCGAGTTACCGCTTATACTTGGAAAGAAGATCGACCGCCTTGTGAGATAGTATTGAAGGATGCGTAATATATATAGCCCAACAACAATTGTCGGTAGAATATGAGTAAAATATATATGTAGCCAGCGATAATTGTTAGTAGAGATATGCATCAATACCAGTGCATACGAGAACTTTGGGAGCTCTAAGGTGTCATTACTATACTATTGCGCTCTCCCAAGGTCGAAAATAGCAAACCGAGCACTCGCCGTCACATGTAGTATGACATGCAGACATCCTGCCGGGTCCTTACTCTATCTAGATGGCTTGATTTCAATATGCATCTCCGTGTTTGCATAATCCTCCTATTCTCAAATCTGATTCCGAACAATCATCCATCGTGTAACCACCAGTGAGACATTATGCATGTACTTCGGAAAGAAGGGTATAGATGAGACAAACTCAACGTCTCTCTCACAGCCAATATTCCCGCCAGCAAATGCAGGCTCTACATATATTCCTGTCACTAAAGATCCATACATACATACGCATCCATAGACATGCACAATTGAGCTATTCTAAAAAAAAAAAACTATTAGTGTACGCTGTCTCGAAAAGCAACGGTACAGGTCTAGTGGCAAACGAAGCTTATTACCACAACTGAATTGGTGTATGGGTGAATGATCTAGGGAAGCATGAGTCGGAGAATTAGAAATCTTACACAAGCAACAAACCTTTACGAAGTCGTGTTACATTCAGTCAGTCATGGGATGCACATCACAATAATAGGCATGGTAGTCTCGCCAACAAAGTACGTAAAGAAGCTACCAGTACTCATCTGGCCAGCGGTGTCTAGTGTTTTATTCTAGGTTCAACCAGCTTCCAATCTTTCGTGAAAGATTATCAGGGGCGTATTGTCGCCCAATTTTTCAATTTAGTGAGACAACAAAACAACCCCTAATGATGGAGCCTAAACTCAGCTGTTGTTTGTCAAGTCAAAGACCGACGAGGAGTCGGAGCTTCGCGTAGAACCTGGAGCGAGCTTGCTCGTGATACTCGATATTGTCCACAGCTCACACGCCTTCTCGGCCCAAGAAAACCGGCGCCTGCACTCTCCCACCTCCCGGCGGTTCGCGGCCACACATCTTCTGGCTGCTCACTTACATTAAGTTGTCAAGGCACAAGTATCAAATCGCCTCTACCCAGTATCTCGCCATGTGTGGCAAATGCAAGTGGTGTCATGATCGATGGCAGGTTGTGCTTCTAAGGCATTGACTTAGAAATCTCGCACTTCTGATGGCGTTGAAGCGTAAAATGCTTTCTAGCAATACGGGCTCTTGTACAAGGAATAGCGTATATAATTCGATTCTACTCCTACCACGATGTATGGCCAGACCAATCTGGAGTCCCTGTACGAGGAGGATTAGGGACGAGAAATCTCACATCTTTTTACATCTTTGCTAGTCATGTGAAAGTTGGTGTAGTAGTCCAGAGAGAGGGCTGGCTGACGTCGTGATCAATTCTATGCTTTTGTTCTCTTATTGGTCTGTCACTTGAATCTCCTTTAATAATGGAAGCTTTTTCTTGCAAATTGTCCGCATAATTTCCGCAGATTATACTTGCATAGCACTATTACCAATTAATATCATAGGTAAGATGAAAGCAACTATACAATACCAAGGACTGTCGACTCGAGATGCTAGGAGACGAACGTGGAGAAATCACGTGCCCTGGGATCAGGTTAGAGCGCATGTTCGCAGCCAGGCTTGCCAGGTGGCGGCCCGTCGACGTCGCCGGCACTTGGGCCTTGCCAGTGGCCAATGGTGCGGTACCTTGTTCCGAAAGCTCCCGCCTGGAATTTGCTTCAATTGAGCAACGCAACAATCTCCAAACCGATCACCTCAACACACACCTCAATCCACCGTCAAAATGGCTTTTGCGTGGAAAACCGCTGGCCTCACGTGAGTTTTAATTCTCCCAGATCAAGCCAGCTTGATTCTCGATACGCCGAAAATGCGACGACCGATGCCATGTGCGGCCTTTTACTGACTTAATCCATCCGTCCGAACAGCTACAACCGCTACCTCGCCGTCGCCGCCCGTGTCGTGCGCCGAAGCCTGAAGGACGACAAGCGCATAGCCGCCGAGCGCCGAGGCGAAATGGAACTGCGATTTGCCAAGTGGGAGGTGAGTTGACTGTGCCTACGCGGGAGAAAGGGGACGAAGGTCAGAGCAGAAGCAGGGCAGCAAATGCTGATTGATTGATTCCGCAACAACAGAACGGCAAGATGGGCGAACCCAAGAGCTTGGCCGAGGCTAACGCTGCTCAAGCTGTTGAGTCCGCCAACAGCTCTTAAACGGCGTGCCCAAACATCTCGACATAATAGACAAAACGATGGAAGGCGCTTGTACTAGATCTCGGAGCCGGCTACGATAGAATGAAGGGAAGATCCACGATGGGGATTAGGAAACTATCTGCACAGCCCTCGTGTAAAGCTGTATAAATAAACCGCATAAAGGCATTTCCATCTTAGTTGTTGACATGCTACAATTTTTTTTTTTTTTTTTGGTCCCGCGAATTATCACGAGATCGCATTGTGATGATCTTGATCGTCATGTTTCGAGACATTTAACTGGCTGGTTTTGACAAGTCTCGGTTGTTGGCTAGTATTTTCGTCAACTGCGTCGACTCTGTAATGACCTCGACGGCTTAAATGGCGGCAATCAAATTTATCGGGGCTGCCAACCCATTGGTAAAATAACTGCATTGTAGAGTAGGTAGGTAGCTCCGCCTATTACTATTGCACAGTTAGGTAGACTCTGGGTTAGGCGATGCATTGGCAAATTACAGCGCTTGAACATGCTACTCAGGTATGCTGCCCACAATAACCTAAATAAGACATTTTGCGTTGCCATTTTAGAGACCGTGAATTAAAGTCGACTGCGGCTCATTTTCATGTCACCACTGACGCCCGGGTTGGTATCTAGTCACGATTCCGCTCCTATGGAAATTGCAGGATCCGGTGGTTTTAGGTTTCCCCGTTGTTCCGTCCTGTAGGTTAGGTGACGACCAGATTCTCAAACTCCACTAACAGAAACAACCGCTATTCATCTCGTCATTTGTAACTACCTACCTCCCTAGGTACCTTATTCAACGGTCACACACCCCAGAGTGATTCAATACTTGCTTGGTAGCCAGGCATTTCATTCATAGATCGACCAAGTTTCACAGGTAGGTCAGATACAGACCAAGTGCCTACCTCAATCGAATCTTCGAGTAGCGCGACATTGTCATTTTCGCGTAGGCCGTCTTTCGCTCTGTGACCTACACTTTCCGCACTCTGCTCGATTACCTGGAGGGTCTGTCTTTAGAACTTTGCCTCCAGAGCTGGGTTTGCTGTTGCTCCTGCTTGAACTTTCCGCTGTCTACGGATTCGTCCGTCCGGCCATCCCCGGGCGCCGTCAAAAGAACCAACAACGCTTTAAATCGCATCTTGCCCCCCTCTAAGCAATGCAGCCTTTTGAACCCACCAGACCTCCCCCGCCAAACATCTCACATCCGGGCATCATGGCTATTGATATAACCGACAAATTCACTTCTGCCGTGGCGAGTAGGTCGTCCCATTTACCTCGACTTTTGTCCTTTTCCAACTAGGTGCTTGCTAACCTATTCTCCTGCAGCAATGTCGCCCGGCGAGGTGGTAAAAGATGATACCTTCCATTTGTATGACTCAGTTTCAGCTATGGAGGTGGGTTGGAATCATGGTCCTCAGCCATTATTTCGAATTTTATGACCTGCTAACAGAATGACAGATTATGGACCGGAAAATGGATAGCGGTATCCTAGACGAAGATGAGTCGCTTGATGAGGAGTACGATGTAACAAGTAGTGTGCTTCCACAGGAGATTCTCGGCATCATCGACGAACTTCTCTGTCTTGAAGTATGTTTCTGTCAACCGACTTACAATGGTGAAAGTCAATTCTGACCCTGTCCACAGATGGCCTGGCATCTTGGGTATCCTTTATCGCAGACAATCCTAACAAGCGTTCATGTGGATGCATTAATGAATCCTGACCCAGCAACTATACAAGATGTAGATTTTTCGAACAAGCCCTCTGGCCCCGGTCCAGAATCAGTAATGTTATTGGTATTGAGAGCGTACTGTGCCGGTCTATTGAGAGCATGCTTCTCTGTGAACGAGTTTATGAAAGAAGAAATGTCGTATGAGGTAAGGCATTGAGCCTACTTACTCGGTGGCGGAGTATTCTGTCTGACGGACCACAGGAAGAAGACTTCGTCACAAATACCTATGGGAGAGGCTTATTAGGTAATATACCAGTACCAGACATCAAGAAATTGCTACTCGATGCCATCGCGGAGGTCTGTGCTGAGCGGAATGGATTTTCTCAATCGATTGGTGCCGCTCTCGTATCTCGCCTTGAACTCCGAATCGCGTTTCTCGATGCCCTTGATCTGGATACCACAAGGATGAATCTTTCGGAATTGCCGAGACTCCATTGGACGCGGATGGGAAAATTCATAGACGAAATTGCAAATCAACATGGGCTGGGGTGGCCGGTGCCGGCGGCGTTCAGCACCAAGCTACAGAGAAGACTTACTAGTACTATGCCACCACGTCCCATGGTGAGTTTAGGCTTTCAGGAGTGCATTTCACACTTCAGTCGTCTTTTCGAGGATGCCCATGAGGTTATCGATATTCTTCAGTATGAAGACCCTCAAAGCCTATTGGTATGTTTCCTTGTATATCTCTACTTGTCTACAGCACTGACCTGTTCCAGAACTTCATCTTATTGTTCCAACAAAAACAGCCACAGCCACTGGCTTTTATCAGAACAATGCTCCAAAATCTTATGTTTAAGGATATGGTGGTACTAGGTCGACTCAGTATTCGCCAGCTCCTCGACCACGATGTATGCCTCAGTGTTCTTCCATGCGGACCCCACTTCAACCAATCATTTGACTATGTAGAGGCGCCAGAGGACCCTCGACACAAGATAGCACATGCTATGGAAGAATTTCGCCAACGAGTGGCCGAACCATACCTTGACCTACTTTGTGTCCTCTGTCAAAACCGATGTCGCGTTAGGCGCTTGCTGTGCCACCATGTCCAGTCATGGGACGCCCTGGAGCAAGAGGTTGCGGAGATTGAAGACCGCATAGACCAACATATCCCCACCATTACAAGCGAAGAGTACCCTGCTGAAGATCCCGAATATAAGCCACTGCGAAGCTGGATTCGCTTCTTCAAGCTGCGGCAGCTGCAATGGATTGTGCAGCTCGGATTCGAGCTTCGTATATACCAGCCTGATGAGCTTGCAGAAATGTATCATTGTTTAGCTTCATTGGCCGTATTCATTAAGTTGGAATGGAACCGAACTCGGCGTATGACGGCGTCTCGGGAACAGCGCGCCCGGAAGTTTGTTGGATTATTAGATGATGACGAATCCTTACCCACACCTATCGGCGAAGATTTTACGCGATCTTCGCAGTACCAGCAGTTGATGATGCTGAATGCCGCATTCACATCGTGTCTGTCTGAGGGATTGCACCTCTTATACCTAGCACTTATGCGCCTAGGATTTGTGAAACGGCCGCCACAACCCTACGGCACCGATGCGTTGAGATACGAGTTACGCATGCGGCCTATTAAGCTCGGAACCCCAGGGCTACCGCCTTACGAACTGGTCAAAAAGGAGGTAGAAAAGCCCGAAATGAGTACAGAAGAGGTGTTAGGCCAAGCCGAGAAGACAATTGGTGACGCTCGCCTATTCGTCCGGGACTATATCAACTACAACAAGCAGGAGTCGTTCTCGGTCAATCCTACGAGTCACTCATACTGGGCCAAAAGTGTCCGCAGTGACATGCACGCTACTATCTCAGCAGGCGTGGCGATTGGAATGCTGCAAAAGGCTTTGAAAGAAATGGAGGACAAAAAAACGAACTGCTCAACTAACGGGGTTACCCTTGGTCTGAAGGTGACGATTCCGGAGTCTGGCGACAGTAATTCCAACCGGTGGATAGTACCCACGGTAACACGTAAATCAACTGATAGCACAAATTAGACAGAAAATTTAATGGATCAGTAAGGAAAATAGGCTTAATTAAATCAAACATTATGGATTGACGCTATATGGTGATATAAAAGTGATACATGTTTATATTTCCTCTCCATTGAGTTCTATACATGGACACACAACTCTGTGCACCACAGGCTCTAAACTTTTTAATTCTTCAGGAGAAAGGGGGAGTCTGCTGTAATGGTATTATAATAACCAACAAACGTCTCCAAAACAGTGCCTATCCTTACACATCTCTAGCATAGATACATATTACATGGCTTCCACCCACTCTCCTCCCACAGTGCCTGACTACTACTGGGGGTCTTTTTTATGCTGGGCGCACACCCAACATATATGACTTACCACTTGCGCCGACTTGAACCTGTAGTCTTTAGCGCCTCTTGTTCGCTCCATATTTCTACACACTTGGGTCCAGGGCAACTACTTCTTAAGCCTTGACGGCCCTACGGGCCATGGTGCCCCGTAGTTTGATGGTCTGCTCGTACAAGACGTCCTTGAAGGCGAAAAGGAAAGCGGCGGTGAGCACGCTCTGGGTAACCTTGGGACCAATGCCTATCGTGAACAATAGTCGTTAGTTTTAAAGGTTCGCAGGTTGCTGCGCTTATGGCACTTGGGGGTGGAGAATATCGCCTTTGGTAGACGAGAAAAGTGGCTGGATGGAGCAGAGAAAAAAAAAGAAAAAAAGCAGACTCACCCTTGTATAGCCCTGAGTAACCCTCTTCCTTAATAACGCGGTTTATAGCCTGGGTCATGCCCTCCTTCTGGCCGTTGCCGGCGACGTGCATCTGGCTCTTCACCGTGATGTAGGGGTATGTGATGGACGTGGCGAACAACTTGCCCAGAGCGCCCAGGAAGAAGGCCAGGGTGGGCGTGGCATTGCGCTTCCGGCGGGCCTCGAATATGTTCTTCATCTGCTCGAAGAGGGTGTACTGGAGGATGGGGTTGATGACGAGGACGAGGGCGGGGATGACGCCGCGGAACAGAGCCTGGGGCCCCTCCTCGCGCAGCAGCGCCATCAGCGTGCCGAGGGTGGTGGGCGCCTTGGGCTTCTCCGGGACGGCCTTGGCGCCGCTGCCCTCGACGACGATCTCCTGCGACGCCTCGAGCGACTCGCGCCGCGTCGTCATCCGCGTGTTGACGACCCAGATCGGGTTCGTCAGGATCACGGTCGCGGAACCCGCCAGCGCGCCCGCCATCATCGACTCCACCGTCGTCAGCTTCTTGGACGCCCGCCCCGAGCGCGCCGCGGCGGCCTCGAAGAAGGCGCGCGTCCACTCGTACCAGTAGTAGTAGACGAAGTTGGTCACGCTGATGCCGAATACGGCGCTGTCGAGCCCCGCGTATAAGCCGGCGACGCCCTCGCGCGCCACGATGCGCTTCACGGCTTTGAGGAAGTCTGTCTCGGCTCGCTTCGACTCGACTTGTGCGCGTGTGGAGAGGGTGATGAGTGGGTATCTGTTGTCGTTGTTGCGCCTCATTAGCTAGTGATTCTTCTCTTGATAGTATGTGAAACCAGTCTCGTTGTGAGGATGTGTGCGGTTGGTTAGTGTAGTTGATGTCGCGGCACGTACGTCAGAACCATGGATAGGACTCCTCCTCCAGCGCCAGCGAGCGCGTGCGCAACATTGTCATTTTGAGGGATGACTGGTTTTGAGGCCATGCTTTCAATTTGATCTGGTCTGGTCTAGTCTGGTTCGGCGCAGTCTCGGTTCCTACGAGACTTCAACTATTATTGCGAGGTCGAGGGATGGAATGGTGAGCTCAGGATATCAGAATATAGTGATCAGCTCGCAGATGACAGTAATGACTAGGTCTCATATCTTATGAGAAGATAATTAGGTAAATACAGGATAAAGGGCTGGAGATAGTAAGGATCTCGTCGTAAGTAGGGAGTTGGTAGCTTAAGGTTGTGTTATCTTGTTGGCGTGCTCTATTGTCCTCGGAAACTGAGCCGAGGTCCGATTACATCACGAAGTACCTAAGGCCCTGGGGATGCCAGAGGGAGACTACAGTGGTGATGGCCGCGTTTTAGTGGCTCCCCCCGCCCACTAGAGATCCCTTTCTCCACTGTTACCACCGTGGCCGATCACATGACTTGCCGAAACTTGAAGATTGCTCTGCGGTTTTCACATGCGAATCAGTCAAATGGATATCTATGCTATCTACAAGGCGGGGAGGGGAGGTGAGGCTTGTGATTTATTAGGTCGGACATAGATTGGACGATTGGTGCGGTAGAATGGGGGTATTTGTATCTCCCTCGCATACATATATATATATCTGTAAGTAACCTAGGCCGTTGACTCGATGTCTCTTTGGGGCCTTCTGTCTCGGAACTTAGAACCGCATTTGCCGTTGGATCTAGGTCCATATTGCGTGGACGCACGGATATTTTTGCACGGATATATCTATAAAAGTATAGAGTTGCGGGAGGCTATCATCATAAAAAGGATTATATCATTATCCGTTAGGCGGCATAACAGCACTTAAAGTTTGCTTTTTATTATTAAGTCATGAGCTAAGCTACGGCCAGCGCCTCCTTTTGAAATGGAACCAGATACACAAACCTCGCCGTGTTCATTCCTTCCCTTCCGCATTTCAAAATTGGCCCATTTGCATGCCTCTTGCGCCGTCGAGATATTCGGATCGTTGGGGTAACAGCTCTCTTCGAGAGGCATTACAGCGAAGCGATGATGCAGGAAATACGACAGGGATATCCTCACGTGATCCGTGAGCGGGTTTCTTAAAATAGCCCGGCCTGCCTTGCCAAACCTGACTGCTGAGCCTGTACCGTGCCATTTACGAGCCCTTCCAATGTTTTGAAGGGGATACCAGTGCTGTAGACCCTGATTGCGCATCCGAGCCCAGCTCTCCAGCTTGATGCAAGCGTGATTCGCTCTGCGCGCGTTGCTTCAGCTCTTCGGCGCACCTCTCTATGTTCCCCTCACGTCTTTTTTAGCCGGTGAAGCATCTTGGCTTCTCGTGTCTTCTCGCGACTAGGAAACTGGCCAAATTTTGCTCCTTGTGGATCTGCGGTGCTGGGCAACAGCCTCCAATTAGCCCGGAAACCGTTGTCCACGAACGCTCGGAGCATCACCCGTTTCATTGCTGTTCTGTTCTCGTAATTGAGCTGCCTCGACCAACAGCTACCCGGCATTCGTTTTTGTCATAGATTCGTGGCTGCTGCAATATTTGCCCCTCGCCAACCCAAATCTCCGTTTAGTTGACACGTCCCGCTCCACCCCGTACATGGACACCTAACCGTGACTGAGCTGAACACTCGTCCAATCCGTGTGGAGATGGCGGCGCTCACTCCACAGCCCGGCGTCAACGGTGTCAACCATCTCACTCCTACCTCTTCTAATGGCAACTCTACTCCCAGATCCCCCGGTGTCCGACCGATGCTACCTAACCGGTCGGTAACTGCCGGGTCCATTGAAGATGCGTACGTAAGCTTCATTCTTCACTGCAATCCTGCCGTACCCCTGGACGTAGACACGGCCGCCCTGAGAGAGGCCTTTCGGACGCCTCCCAAGAGCGAGGGCAAGAGCTTCAGCACTTTCACACTGTTCGAGCTCATTGCCAAGCTTCATCAGAAAGAAATAAAAACTTGGGCTGAGTTAGCTCTCCGATTGGGCGTTGAGCCGCCTGACCATGAGAAAGGTCAGAGCTCCCAGAAGATACAGCAATATGCCGTGCGACTGAAAGTACGTCATCTGTTACCCGTCGTGCGAGCACAACTGACGTAATATAGCGCTGGATGCATTCGATGCACGTGAATGCTTTCTTTGACTACCTGCTTGATAATCCACATCCTTATTGGACGCAAATTCCTGCTGACAATAACCCTGTCTGCGAGGAAGGCCGTGATGGGGTTGCGGCCGAGGATGATATGGCCTTGCGTGCCCTTCTGCCTCACATCAGGCCTCGTCGTGGTAGAAAGCGCCCAGAGGACGATAACCTGAGTAAATCACCTTCACAGAAACCGAGGCTTAATTCACCAGCCTTCGGTGGTGACGGTCACCCACCTCGTCCTGAGATGCTGAATCCTTGGACAGCACATCCCGACTCCAGGCCAGGATTCGCATATCCTCCTGCTGACCCAAGATCCAGCATATTGCCTGGACCTGAGTCTGCATATCCATGGCATCATGATCCTCGGGAGCCATTGTCGGCCTATCCGCATTCTGCTGCTACGCCTACCACTAGAGGGTCTTTTTGGCCAGAGCATGGAGAGCCTCGCTCGGCAGTGAGCCCTAAGAGCAAGCCTCTGGGTCGCCGCCATGGGGCCAAGGCAGTATCGTCTGCTTGGAGAAGCATTGGAGTTTCTGCAAGCGGCAAGGCCAGAGGACGGCCACCTATGAACCGCAATGCCGAGACACCTCTTTCGGCTTATCCTTCTGATAGGAGTGTAAGCGGACCGCCTCCAAGCATGGTGTTCGACACTTCCTCTCACCCAAGCACACCGACCCCTGTGCATATGCCAGCTCATGAACATGAACCTGTAGTCAAGACACCGGAGCCCACATCCGCACAGAGTGCCCGTCCACCGCGACCCGGGCGTCTGTCTCTCCAAGTTCCCGAAAGGCCTAGCGGCCCCGTGCGACTCGCGACGCCCCCAGCTCCTGTCGTGATGGTAAACGGACGGAATACTGCTAGTACAAGTGAAAACACCAAGCCAAATCTCATCCCCGCTCCGACTTCCAACCCTATTTCAAACCCCATTCCCAAATCAAATCCCAATCCCAGCTCTAGTAGCGGTAGTAATATTGCTCCCGCCACCGATGCAAATAGCAACCCCCAACTTGGCTACACGATCTTTGACCGAACTTCGGCTATGTATCTCAATCCAGAGAATCCATCCCGCATCGACAAGATCGAGCTTGACGGGCCCGATAAGACGAACCATGACGAAGTCGAGAGTGTATTCGTTGTGACCTTAGTGGGTTGTACATGGTACGACCCCAGTGGTGAAATTGGATCTCGCCCTTCCGTGGCTGAGGTTGTGGCGCTAGTCCGGGCAGTCATTCGCAGCATCGCAGACCAAGCTCTCACTAAAGAAGCGTTCTTGATCAACTTGGCTGCACTTGTCGGCGGGCACTTCATGTTACAGCCCGATAGAGAAGTACACCGGCTCGAGATCGGTCCCGACTACACCAAATATTTGTGTAAATGGAATCTTCACTATGGGTCTATCAGAGGTACCTTTACGCTTACGGAGACGGTGCCACATTCGAAATGGAAGCCGGGCCACCAAACTACCGGTGAACCTCTAGAGAAAGATCAAATGCCCACCGAGGGCATCCCGGCGGCCGAATACTGGCAACAGCAGTACGCGAGCCTAGCTGTTACGTCTATACGGCGGCTGGATCACCTGACAATCGCCAAAGCCAACGCGCTGAAGCTTCTGAAGGGAACTCCTGATGTTGATCCGCACCGACTCATATAGGTCATTTCACAACGTGCCTAAACGTCATCCTATTTCGTCTAGTCACGTACCATGCCGGACATGGTGGTCATCACCTTATCACCTTGGACTGTAGTGGTGGACTTCTAGATACCCTTTCCTTTTCAGTTCACTGCTCGTTTTATTAACATTACTACTACTTTTTAAAAAAGCCCAAACTTGGTATATAATCAGGCTCTTACAGCTGAAGCGTTTAGTTGCTTGTGCTGTGTATATCCTACTTTTGTTCTACTTTACATTATTGTTTTTCTTTGTATGTACAATCTGCATTGAAAAATCAGAAGCGGTCCTTGATCAAGGGGCCGTGGGCGCATTAGGGGGAAATGGTATAAGGCAGCATTCTTGATAGATGTAGGAAAATCAGCGATATTCTTTTGGATGGTCCATACAACCTCTTGTGTAGATTTGCGGGCAAAAGGGATATTCAAGCCTGGGAGATTGATTGAGCACTCGTGATATATTTTCACTCTATGTTTTCTTAAGAAGAATGATACATTCACTACCAATAACTTTTTTTTTGACAGTCCTCGATTATTCCAAGTAATAGCATATCCGTTTTCTTTCTAACCGTCGATCGAGGAGGCGATTCTCCTCAGGTAGATAGATCATGGATTTGTGAGATGATCGGCAGTTTAAGGCTGAATCACCTGTCTCTGTCGACAGGTGAAATTTACGGTTGGCCTATCGGGCGAGTCTTGCCTATACGACTGCCTAGGTTAGGCGTTCTGCGGCTGTTTCGAAATTGTGTGTCGGGCCAATTCCAAGCCTCGGATTTACCTCGACTTTTTTTTTTTTAAGGTAGTATCGATGACTGACAGGTTGCTTACACAGTACGATGCACATATCTACAACTATGCAGACTGCAGTGAGAGTCGATATTAGATGCAGGGCTCCAATGCAGCCTTACCGTTTGCTGATTCTCTTCACGTCTTGTTTTTCGCATCTTTGGGTCTACTCACAATACAGTAGATTACGCGGGTAGGCAAGCAGTCAGGCAGACTCGTATATTTTCACCACACACCTCCGAGGACCGGACAGGCGTTATTTCGCAGTTTGTGTTGCGCAGCGGCAAGGACGGCGGCAAGGCTCCGTTGGCACATGGGAGCGCCTCATTCCTGCGTTTCTGCACCATGCAAGAGCACAAACAAGTACACATCAGCGCCGATCAGCTGACAGGAATCTAAATAAGAGGTGTCGAGCTGACATCTGTATACTACCGTATTACACAACCTAGGCAGAGGTATAAGCTACTGTACATATATATGTACGCGAAGGTGCGTGCGTTTACGGCGGCGAACTGCTTAATTATTCTCGCAGCCGTGTGATGTTTCCTTTTTAGGCAACGAGTTAAGTAGGATGCCTTCGGCAACGCCGTTGAATACCGGGAGGATCTCTAGCTTCTCCGCATCCCCCTTGGAGAGAAAGCTTTCCCCTCATTTGACCTAAAAAAGATGACCCGAGAACAGGCCATTGAAGCCACGGGTAGCAGGCATCGTATTCCTCCTAACTAGCCATGGCGTCGGGGGTTCATTCGCCAGATCAGACCAGAGTCGAAAACAGCTTGAAGCCAGTCCTAGGCCGCTTCTAGATACCTATGCAGTACTCACTCAGTACAGTCCTCGCTACAGTCCTCACCGTCACTTGCTTGTGTCACAGGGCCAAGGTCAATCGACTCATCTCATCATACAAAGACTGAGTCTGACTGAGGTCGTCAAGCATGTTTAGTCGTTCCATATTGCTCCACTGGTCCTTCCACATCCCTGTGATCAGACCCTTCTAGTCTTTGCCCAGCTCTGCTTAGCACCAACCTCACAGCGCAGGTTGGTCAGGGAACAGGTTAGTTAATTAGCGCTCTTAGAAATCCACCTCCGCATTCATCTAAAAGCTTGATCGAACATGCGATATCGATCTAAGGAATTGATACGCAATGAGAGGAATACCAAGGCTTGTCAAAGGCACCATCATTATCGGCAGCGCCAAAAGCTAAGCTATGAGGCGTCAACGATGGTTTCTAGGCGATGCTAGCCACGGTACCGGTAGATATACCCATACTAAGTAGGATTCTTTAGTCCGAACAACACCCAATCAGTTCACATTGTCGAAGCAGCCATTGACAGCATCACCGGATTGTGAAAGCCTCTGCCGCCCACCCCAGTGCGCCAGGTCCGACGAGGCACAGCACGACCGGCCAATGGTCTTTGAGTACGCTAGGTACAGCCAAGCCAAAGGCCGTAGGAATAAAAAGTGATGTCACCCATCACACGTGTATGGGTGGTGCTGATATTTGTCAAATCTGCTTTAGCGACGTACAGAAGCCCTGCTAACATTGTTCCAAGGCTCTGATATGGGATATGGGCACCTACCTATTCTACCGGGGAGTAACCGGCCGCATAATCTCGGGTTGGTCGATGGAATCTCAATACAGAGACAAGTAAGTACTGGGGAAGTACCCTGAGGATGGTGGTACAGATGTGTAGATGATAACATCCACCCTGTTGTCGAATCCTCTGAATACCATCCTAGGAGCTACCCTTGTCAGTTTTGCCTGTGCGCAATCTTGCGTACATTATGTCTATAGTAAGCCTCCTCTCGCCGTGGGTTTGCAAAGAATTGAAGTGTACAGGCATGTATACGCATCAATACGGCATGCTAACATAATACATAATAGGTAGCTCATCGACGAACGATATGCCAACGGCTTGTAAGCTGATGTGAAACACGCATGATCGAACTGCCATCTAGTACGAGCAAGACGGGAAACAAGTGGGTGAAGGGACCAATAGAGGCGTTGTTGTCCAGAGTACGAGATAGCTTTGTGCTCTCGTGATCGTCAGGGCTGAAAAACTCATGTTTCTGTTGTGTACCTACCGCACTCGACGATGGATAGAAAGAAAGAACTTGACACGGCGACAATGCTATTGCCAGTACCGGTATATATATTGTAAAATACATACACATTGCCCGACAGAGTAAGTACTTCTTAGGGGCTCGATTCAGCTGGGCAGCAGATCACCTGGGTTGTCAAGTCCTGTATCTTTGTTCCATTGCCTTCTCAGCTCGAAGCTGGATACCTGCATGTGCCGTGAGACCTGTAGTCTCATCAGGATATTAATTCACCAATGAGCGGGCGGGCTGCTGCTCGCCGTCGACGCTAGACATGCAAGGACATCAAACCCATTTCCATGGAACAAGACGGAACAAAGCTACTTCAGTTGCTGATGCTACCTTGGCTTGCCGCAATATCACCCTCGCCAGACAACTTACATCCTGACATTCCATAAGATACATAGTAAGTACGTAGTAGATGACGGGAGATTAATTAGAGCAGACCGAAGGTACGATATCGCGGCTCAACTCTAGGTAAACTCTGCCCATCGCGTGGCTCATCCGACAGACAGGGCAGCAAAATATGATGATTAAAAGCATAGCAAAACTGCCTAAGCCGGTGTTCACCAGAATCTCTATGGTAGGCCTAAGGTAACGATGCCATTTCGAATGACCCATGCTCGTATCCCTGCATCCACATACTTACCAGAGAGACATCCATGAGGGGATACTTCGTAGGTATGGGACAGTTTAGGTCGCATTCACCTGTACTGTGTCCGCCATCGCAACCCGCGTGCAGGTGGCACTCGGTATGCCTCCCTCTCTAAGTACATACTTCCTACCTTACTTACATATACCTAGGATGCCTAGCTGCCGTTGCCTAGGTATCGAGAAGGAAGCTAGGGTCGACTTTGTCCTACGCCTGCGGCTGGGCTACATGTTACTTGATTGCCGACCGCCGCAATAATAAGTAATAAAAGCCCTGCGTCATCGCTACACATGTGTTGCGCATGATTTTGACCTTCTTTGTTTCCCCTTCGTCGCTCGATCACGACGTTGTCGCCACAAGAGCAAAGAGGGCGCTTCACTCCAATCCCAACTTGTGTGGCCCGACTGGACCTTATCCGCTCAGCGATATCCACGCTTCCTTCTAGCTACACTTCGTCATTGCCTTGGAGATTCGATATAAAAGTGTGAAGATGTCGGAGAAAGAGGCGGTGTCAACGTAAGCACCTCACCCAAGTGAGACGATATCATTCGTCATGGTTAATTGGGAGAAATGGGCGTCGAATCTAACGGAGCTTTCACAGCACAGCTGGTGCACAAGACGCGGCTGCTTTGGCGTAAGTACAGGCGCGAGAGGCGTCGCTCAATTGAAATAAGAATATCAATCTAACATCTTGGTCCAGCCCTGAGCCTGTCCATGATGCGGAGAAAGGCCGTCGTGGCTCTGCTGCCCACATTGATATCAACAAGAACGTGGACGCTAAGTACGTAACAACCGATTGGTGATCTTCTACCTAGACTTAACGCGACGGACAGGATCCGAAATCCGCTTGCAGGTATTCCTCGGCAGCAATTGCTTTCCGATGTCGAGGCATTTGCCCGTGAGAACAACTTAGACCAGCACATACCGCTCCTGCGGAAGGGAGCCCTCGTTGCGCAGGACCCAACTTGCTTTGAAGATATTCAGGGTGCCGAGGCACTTGACGAGGCCGAGATCTACGCCCTCAAACGTGAAATCACTCATAAATGGAGTGTTCCTAGAACACTATATCTGACTATTATCACCTGTTCTATTGGAGCAGCCGTGCAAGGCTGGGATCAAGAGGGTAGCAATGGCGCCAACCTAACTTTTCCCTTGCAATTTGGCATTGGATCTAATTCGACTCATGACGTTTTCCTTGTTGGCTTGATCAACTCGGCCCCATACATTGGCTCAGCTCTGATAGGTTGCTGGTGCTCTGACCCCTTAAACAATTACTTTGGCCGACGAGGTTTGTCAAATTAGATCTCATATTCAGTGACTAGATGTATTGACTTGTTCAGGTACCATTTTCATCTCTGCCATCTTCTGTCTGATCACCCCCATTGGTGGTGCTGTTACCCAGAACTGGCAGCAACTCCTCGCTACGAGACTGCTTCTTGGTATCGGTATGGGTATCAAGGCCTCGACTGTGCCCATCTTCGCCGCCGAAAACAGCCCAGCTTCCATCCGTGGGGCATTGACGATGACATGGCAAATGTGGACTGCATTTGGTATCTGGCTCGGGACTATTGCCAATTTAGTTGTTGGACGTGTTGGGCCGATTGCTTGGCGATGTGAGTAGCTCTACAGAAGCGTCATTAATCGTGTATTAACAACTACCCAAAACTCAGTGCAAATTGGCTCGGCCTTCATTCCGGCTGTACCACTGGTATCTCTCATTCTTTTCTGCCCCGAGAGTCCTCGCTGGTTTATCAAAAAGGGTCGGTACGCCGAGGCTATGACATCGCTTTTGAAACTACGCAATAATCCCATCCAAGCAGCTCGCGACCTTTACGCTATCCATGCCCAGGTTCAAGTCGAGGCCAATGTTATCGGGAAAGCTTCATACGTCACTCGCTTCTTCGAGCTGTTCACAGTCCCTCGCCTTCGACGGGCTACTGGTGCCGCTTTTGTGGTTATGATTGCACAGCAGCTCTGCGGTTAGTTATAAGATCCAGCAGTTTGTCCGAAGTCCCTCAACTGACGTGTCTCTTTAGGTATCAATATCATTGCCTTCTACTCCTCGACTGTGTTCGTTGCTGCCGGCGCCAATAACTTCCAGGCCCTTCTCGCCTCTTTCGGCTTTGGTGCCATTAATTTCTTCTTTGCATTCCCTGCCTTCTGGACAATCGATACATTCGGCCGCCGCGCTCTTCTCCTTTTCACATTCCCCAACATGGCGTGGTCATTGCTTGCGGCTGGTCTTTTCAACCTTCTTCCCGAACAGTCAACAACCCATGTCGTCCTTGTGGCCGTGTTCATCTACGTTTTTGCAGCATTCTACTCTCCTGGTGAAGGCCCTGTTCCGTTTGCCTACAGTGCTGAAGTCTTCCCACTTTCTCATCGTGAGGTCGGCATGGCTTTCGCAGTGGCAACGAACCTGTTTTGGGCTGCTGTGCTGAGTATTACCTTCCCTAAAATTCTAGATTCGCTGGGTGTCGTCGTAAGTCATTATTTTCGTTCTATCGTTCTTGTTTGGACGCTCCCCTCTCCTAAGATAGATCCAGTACAGGATGGAGAGAACTGGACAAATCACTGACTTAATTGCTTCAATATAGGGTGCATTTGGCTTGTATGCTGGATTTAACGTTTTAGGCTTTGTCCTGATCTTCCTGTGGGTACCAGAAACGAAGCAGCGCACTTTAGAAGAACTGGACTACATCTTTGCCGTGCCCTCTACGCTGTTCATCAAGTACCAGTTCACCAAGGCTCTTCCATGGTGGTTCAAGCGTTGGGTACTCTGGCAGAAAAGCGCTACTCTCCAACCGCTGTACCAATTCGACAGTCCGCCTGTTGTCGTATCAACCCCAGAGCCAGCTCGCAGCTCCTCGGTTGAGAAAAACCACGATAGCGATGCTATCGCCACGACCACTGGTACCGACATACCGCCTGCTGGTGAGAAGAATGTAGTTCAAGACTAAGGATTGGCCTCTGTTTCCTGGTCGCTTCGCACGCTGTGATTACATATGCGTGAGGTCGGGTGTTCATGATGTACTGGTGGTAGATCTGAGCGTGACACTTGTGATGAGAAGAGATTTGCTTGTTTCTTCACGGGAAGAGTTCATGCTATCTGACACGCGGGTTCATGCGCCCATCTTTTACTTACTTTTCTTTCTTTTCTCCTTTCGACTTGGAACTTATACCCTCATACCCATTTGCGATATATAGCAACTACCTAATCCGTAGTTGAATTGTCTTGGAGCTCAGATGCAATGTATTACTCCGCCCTTGCCCCCTCTTACAATGCTTACGTGCTGTAGGTCTGTGATTTGGGGATCAAGACTGCGTCTCGTGTATGTCTTATGCTATAACTATTATACCAAAAGAAAACGGTGCTGAGTGATGAAACACCCGCCGCATGAGGTTTGCGTAGCTGCCTGCTTTACGGCACCGAAAATGGCACTCATTCATGCTCGTATCTTCGGCCGGGAGAATAGAGTAGTATAGCGGAACGAAGCATTAGCCCGTCACACTTAATAACGCCTTCCGCAGTATACCGTGGATATGGGTATCATATGCCATGATTAAAGATATTAGCTATGTACTTCTATTTATCTTATATACGCGTTAATTACGGCTAAGTATGCAGTCTGCCTAACAAATCTTGTAAGAGTCCCGCTTATAAGGCATAGAAAGAGGAATCAATTATATTTACAGAATTTCCCTACTATAAGACATGTTAACGAGCCTTAGAGGCTAGCAAAGACAGAAACAACTTTGTATAGAATTAAAGTCAGCTATTAAGGCCAAGAGGGAAACCAGCTGTAAAGTATTATTGTATTATGGTGAACTGCTGCTTTTCACTTGGAAGCTATATCGGTGCGTGGTGCGGGATCACGTGTGGTGTGGTGGACACTTTGGTATAGATGCCGAGCAAGAACTTAGCTATCTGTGTAATACATGCTGTCCTCATACCTTAGGCAAGCTTGATACCCTTCGCTCACTCATATACAGTGCACATAGACCTAGCCTACAGAGATTTTTTGTCTATAGGCGCACAGTTTACTTTAAGCCTCGAGACCCTCGAGTGTCGACAACGTGAAGAAGGAATCCGTATCGTATCTAACGAATCCGGCCTCGAGGAGCGGCTACGTAGCACGTTGTCCTGAGCAGATTCTGGTGTCATGGTCTTTTGGAAGGACACATGGGTTATCATCGAGGTCCTGTATCCATTACAACAGTAGTATTAACGGGAAGAGAACGAGCATTCTGTCTGATGCTCCTGCTTTTGTGGGGTTTTCCTTCCCGAAGACATTAAGACCTGATGACGTAGCGCATGTTATCAAATCAACAACTCTAGTAGGTGTGTTCGAGATAGTTGGGAGCCCCTACTTTCGTGCGTGCCTGACATCAGGACCTCTTTCCTTTTCACCGATTGTGGCTATAAGCCAGTGAGAATGATCCATCAACATCTCTCGTCTTGTCTCCTAGCTCCCATTTCACATCTATCTTTTCCTCTGCACAGATCAGCATCTACAACAAATACTCTACTAGTCAAGCACTTAAGAACTTATACACTTATTCTGCACGGCACAATACGAGAATTCATACACAAGAAAGGGAAGGATGGATTCAGAATTTTCGAAACATCAAATTCCCAGTTACAATTTCAACTTGATGGAACCTCGGTTTTTGATGGAGACAGAGGACGGCCCAGGTACGCTAGTTTGAAATGGGCAGCCTTAAAGAGCTCCCTGAACTCATTGTCTGTTTATTTCAATTAGTGATAACTAACTTAGTCTTAGTATATCTGAGATGGGCTCGTCATGAAAAAGACGTTGACAGAATTGCCAAATTTTGCGCGGATCATTCGTGTGAAGTCAAAAATTTCATCCGATGTGGTAACTACACTATGGAACAGACATGGACAATCGCGCTGTCGAGACACCGGGAGGCGATCTTCAAGATCATGTATAACTATATAAAACCGTCAATGATAACGGAAGGTTGGGTATTTGTAGTCGAGCAAGGTGCTAATGTCCTGGGGGTCTGTAAGTGAATGTCTGTTTTCCCTCTCTGATGCTTTGCCAATTTGTGTCGGAGAACTCGTAACGGGTTCGAAACTCTGTTGGCTGCTGACACCAAAAACTAGTGGCATTTCACATGAAGTCACAAGGCTTCAATGACCCATGGACAGAGAATGAGAGATGTAATGCTTTGTCTCCCGACAGAGTTTGGGTTTTCCCACCCGAGTACGCTGAGCGCGTTAAGAATATACGTGGTGAGGGGTGCGACAATGGTATTCTCAGTAAGTGTCGATTATTCTCATAACAGTCTCCTCACAAGGGCCTCTCATTTTGGGGTCTGTTATGGTGAAGCTAAGATGCGGCTAATTAGACGTTCCCTACTTCGTCCCTTGCCATATGCCGCAATTCAGCCCGTGCTGCATCGCTGCTTTCGGATTGCTGCTTGAGGAGGTGACTGCAAATCTCGGACGGACAACGATCGTATGCATGCAGAACCAGAGCCCGCGTATGGAATCCGAAATCAAGTACTACCTCAAAGGCTGGAGTTTTGTATCTAGCGGCAACTTCGAGGACAGCAAGATCGGCGACATAGAAACTGACTCCACTTACACTGTTTGGCTGCGCCGTTTCGATGACTCGACCCCTGAGGGTTCTCTGCCCTACGCCGTATTCCGTGGTCTAAATACCTTCCTTGAACGCATCAATCCAAAAATTCAATGGGAACGAGTAGATAAGGTGCTCTCATCAACTCCATTCGGCACAGGCCAATTAAAAGAGCTATTGAACGCATCCTTGATTGACAGTGAGCCAGAAGATGGAGATTCAGAAGATGGGGATCCAGAAGATGGGGATCCAGAAGATGGGGATCCAGAAGATGGGGATCCAGAAGATGGGGATCCAGAAGATGGGGATCCAGAAGATGCGGATCCAGGAGGTGAAGATTCAGAGGATGGGGATCCAGAAGATGGTGATCCAGGAGGTGAAGATTCAGAGGATGGGGATCCAGAAGATGGTGATCCAAGGGGTGAAGATTCAGAGGAATGGAATCCAGACTATACGCCTCTAGTGGCTGAATATTTACTGAGATGGCTATCTACTGGATGAAGATCCAACATACAAACCAAGGGCAAACAAAAAGAAGAGAAAGTCTTCAGATATGAGCACATAGCCTGGGAAACACACCGCCAATTCCGATGGCAAAACCCGAAAAGAGAAGGAGAAAAACCATCGTACACGAACACCTTTCTTAACAAATATATCTTGGGTACTGAAGGCAATGCCCACAACGTACCACAGGCGGAAGGCGGAAGCTAGACCCCCTTATACGAACACATGGTGTAGTAAACAGCTTCTGGGTATCGATTGGAAAAGAAAAATAGGCATGTGACAGTGAGAAGAAGCGGGAGCTTCTCACGCAAACAAGCGAGCTGGACTGTCTAAGTAGCAGCTAGAGGTCACTCGACTATCAATTAGTTAACCATAATTTACCAGAAAAGTCTTCGTTAATATCACATGTCTGTTTACTTTCTCGTCGTACTGTAGATAATGGGCTCCCATCTACCAAAGAGCGATCGATACAGTGTCGAATCCACAAACACTATCATCTTCCTCCATAGTCTAGGCGTGAGATCCGGACATCAAACGAATTCGCACTCGTTCAACTCCCGCCTAACACACGTTTCGTTTCTCCCAGTGCGAAAGAGCGCAAGTAGATCCCACCCGCGATGGTTTCGATACCACAAAGCTAGAGGACCCGATGTACAGGAAGGAAATACAAGTTGACACCCTCGTACCGTTGATTCTGTCGAGGAGGAGAAATGAAGATGATTAGATCACCGCTGCAGTATCCTAACTAATCAGCATTTGCTGTGCGTTAAAGTCCACCTATGACTGCCATAGTTCTATCACGACTTGGTCAATTATTGATCTCAGACAACAGGCACATTTACTCGCGGTACATAAGCGCGTCGTGCAATTAAGGATCATCGCCACACACTATTCACATAGTCTGCAAAGATAAGAATTTCTTTTTTCTTTTATTCGTAGTTCACATATGCTCTCATCAGGTTCATTCCGCTATATGCATATGGGGCGCTAAATCCGCTGGCGATGGGGGCGAATATCAGATATGTGTGGGATACTTTTTTCTTTTTTAACTTTTCGTTCAGATCATCATGTCTTTATCTTTTTTGCCTTCCACCTCGCCTACTCCGTCTATACACCAAGTATAACTCGGTACCCCCACTCCAAAATGTGACGGTGGTGGATGAAATGTTATCCAAAGCTCGCTCGCTATGCAAAAAATGTACTTCTCATAGTCCCCGAAAATGAGAGGTGATGTTCCTCTTAGTCGTGGTCGCTTATCGTGGTTCACATAATAATAAGCTGAATTAAAATTAGCATTTGCTTGCATATAATGCCATTTCACTGCAGCAATCGTATTCGGAGACTTACTTCAATCAGTTTTTCTGTCAGCACTATGAGCTGCTTATCAAATTCTTGAGACTGGACGAAGGAATGGGAACGCCATAATCCTTCGAATCCCATATCTTCAAGAAAATCATCGATCGTGTCATGGTTGTCCTTAGTAGATGCGAACTTGGGATTAGTAGTTACCATCCGAAGCAACCCATGTGCTGCTTTGACGGCTGTTGGATTCTTGGCATGAAGCAGGATCTCATCAAGAAGAGATGTGATAGCCGAACGCCTGGAGTCGAAATATTAGCCAATGGTCATTACGGAGTGTCTACAAGTACACGTTGATTGATTACTCACATTGGGATAACAACTGCTGGCCGTTCTATAGCCAGATCACCCAGCCACGTTAACATGTGTGACTGGATCTCGTCTTCTAGATTCCGGAAATCTACTAGCTGAATAGCAACATATAGAAGAATATCTTTATCTTGAACATATTCCGTAAGACGCACACCTCGTTCGAGTGTGAGATTGGCAACACTAGCTGGGTCAAAGCCAGCAGACCAGAGACACTCCTTAATTCTGTCTGAGCTGGTGACTCTTGATTGAAGTAGGGCCATATATGGAGATTGATAGAAGACAGCCGGTGCGATAGTGGACGACTTGGACGAGAACGAACTCGTCGTTAATTCTAGGAATGTTGAGACGACACGTAGTGTAGACGGCTTTGTGATGGGGTCAGTAAGACCGCGCACTAGACAGGCACAGACGGCAGAATGGAAGTTGTCTGGTGTAAAATGCACGCCGTAAACTTCATCTAGTGGGAGAGTGGCCTCTTCCAATGTGCTACGGCCTTGAAGGAGAAACGCTGCCGTTTTCTCGCTCCTAAGCTCACTTGAGATACCGATGTTAGTGAGCACAGCTTCCAATAACTGCGTTGCGCAGTTAAATAGACGAGCTGTTGGCATGAGTCGGATCAAGGACATCGCAAGCCAGAAGAGCTGCAGTCCATAACGAGATGCCGAAGTTAGTTTGGTAATCATCTTGGAGAGGGCCGATACTACGGCGATAAGCATATCGGTAGAGCCATCCTCTCCAAAGCGGGTGATGCTGTGGCGAAGGGCTACTAGAACTTGGTAAAGAAGATCATCATCAATCTCTTCGCGTGCCAAGCAGCCCATGACAGTGAAAGCACGTGGTTGAATTGCAGGGTTATTCTGAAATGCAGTGCTGGCAACTAGACTCATCCACCTAGACCGCCACGCATTTGCCAAGTCGATGGAAGGTGCAGCGACAGTGCAGGTGTCGAAGAGTAGAATCGCAAGATGTTCCGTAGCTAAGAGCGGTTGATAACTATCAAGAAATGCGAACATGGAAGACCCATCTGGTATGAAGTCTGAAGCGATGCAGAAATTTTCGTTTTTAGGGTCTGAAACTAACTCAAGAATGCCATGTAACTTGGATGACCTGTGGTCATCTAGCGTAAAAGAGGTGCATGCTGCGTGAAGAGAGTTGACTAATAATCGTTGAACAGATGTGCGGACATCGACAGGGCCAGTATTTGCAAGCATTGTGACAATGTGAAATATTTCTGGCATGTAGAGTTGAGACTGCACGCCGCTGTCAAACGATAGTGCAAGGCAGAACTGTAGTAAGATTACAATCTCGTCCCAGACAGCATTCTGAGGGAGGTGTTTCGTGGGCCGGAGGACTGATCGATTCAGCGCTTTTCGCAGACGCGAGATGACCTTTCCACGAAGTGTCATTGTACCGATCGCTGTCACCGTCGATGTCAAGGCCTGTGTCTGCTCATCATAAGGACCGACCGCAAGCGCCGCCTTAGTGATCTCTTCGAGAAAGAGGTCCAAAAGGATTTCGTCTTTGTAGATTGCAGGCAACACTGTTTGTTCAAGTATGAGGCAAAGAGACGAATCGACCGCCGCGGTATCTATGAGCTTTTGGAAGATAGCAGATATCTTGTCTTTACCCTTTTCGCTATCACTTTCGTCGCTAAGAAGCGATGTGCGCAAATTTGGTAACCACGGTGCCATGTAGGCAAGGCTCAATGGCTTCTGTTCATCAGAGAAGTTTTCCCAGCCGACGAAAAACTCGTTCAAGAAATCAGCCGTTAATTGAGGCTCTTCGAGGGCTAGAGTCCTGCTTATATTGATGATGAAATGATTGGGGTCCATGGGTATGTACACATCTGGGATGAGTATCAGTATTATTCAGTAACTGTATAAGAGCCTAATCATTGCTTACCATTTATGCACGTAAACTTTGAAGCTGCCTTGAATTTGAAAGCTTGACAAAGTGCGCCTAAAAGGTTATAAGACGCGATTCTGAGGGAGTGATCGGGTGCTGCTAGGTTCATCAAGGCTAGATTCAAGAGTGTCCCAGGTATATCTTGTGGTCGAACGAGCCTGTCAAATGACTTGACACTCCTTATATCCTTCCCGTACTTAGCCTTGGCACTTCGGATGGATTGGAGAATCTCATTCTTCTTCGAACTCTGGAAGTACATGACAATTTTGCCGTTATCCGCTCGCAGTCCGAAAGCAGAATCATCCTCGGTAGGAATGGATGTTGGCGCTTCGTCAACCTCGCTAAGGCGGAATATGTCATTGATAATAGCATTGAGGCGGTGGGTCGGATGAACTTCTTGTTTCTTCACTGTCGTGATTTGAACAAACTGACTGCCAACCTTAATAGTAACCTCTATCTTTCCTTTAGTCTTCGAGAGTCTGGTGACAGGTTGGAAGACATATCGAGTGTCCTTCACTACATCGATGGTTTCTTTGGGCAGGTGAACTTGTCGAAGCACAAAATGTGTCTGCAGATCCTGAACGGTTCCAAGCAGATGTATTTCCGTATTTGGTCCCACGAACATATTCACTTCGCGTTTGCCAGCCAGACGCAGATTGCGTCGGAATGTTTTCCTGTATGTGCTGTTCATGTTGTAGACATACATCCTTGTCAGCTGGCTGATCATTTCTGTCGGCATGAGATTCTCAAGGTCTTTGATGAGATCATCGTGGTTTTCGATGGCGCCGTGGTCACACGTCGCATCAATGAACACGCCAAAAGGTTTATGCCAAAGACGGCTTGCGAGCTTCAGATAGGCGAATAACAAAGCACCGTGGTCAACAGCCTCTCGATCAATGTGACGAAGAATTACGCAAATTACTGCTAGGCCGTCCTTGGTTTCACCACCCTCATATATAGTGCGAGAGGTCATGAAGGAGCTGGTGTCTCGGTGTGCATTACGTAACATGAAGTTTTGGAATCTGGAGTATGTGGGCAAGTAGTTTGTCGATATCTGTGGACGATTCCAGGTAATTGCCAAAGAGGGTGGACCCAACGTGGTGATCAGTGTTCGAAGTCGCTCGATAGCTGGCGTGTAGCCACGGGAGAGCTCGTTGGGAGTGCGAATTTGCTCTCTCCGTCCTTGAGACATGAGGCGCTGTCGGATGTTATCCCAGTGCTCATTTAGAAAACGGTGTAGAACAACGCAAGAACCGAAGTCGAAATTCTCAACTTCAGACTGCGTAGTATCTAGAGTATCAGGCGGCACCTACCAAAAGATTAGCAAGTGGTTGGGAACGGGGGGCGAGCATACTGACTGATATCTCCCTTAGAAATGTTGTCACTTTGTAAATATTTTGGGTTAAGAAGTCGTTGAGTGGATACATATATGGCTCCTTTGCTCCAAAGAGAACATTATTCGCCAAGTTCTGAATAACCTTAGCGATTAAGAGCAAACCTCGCCTCATCTCCTTGGAAGGAGGTTCGGCCACAAGCTTCTCTGATTCTGGTGCAACGATAGCAGGACAGAAGAACCGAAGAAAGATGAAGGCGCCAACTGCAGTGTATTTCGCTTCCTGAAACCTCGGCATAACAGCAGTAGAGATCTCGCGGAGGTTAGCTATTGGTACTGTTCAGTTACCGAATCATTGACAACTTACAATACTACATATTTTCCTGAACGATGGCGGTATGTTAGTAGAGGATGCGCATATGTCATCTATGAAGACTTTCGCAACAATTCGTAATTGCATAGCATTTCTTTGAAGCTCTTCTTGAGAGGATAATCTCGCAGGGTCGAGCTCCAAGTCTAAGTCTTCCGAGGTTAACATCAACCTCTCGACTACCTTTTGTAGAGTTGATTTGAGATAATTTGAGCCCTTCCACTTCGCATAAATGGAAAGCATTTTTGTTGCGACACAATTTCTTCGTAGGAGCTCCGCTTCGTTTTCTATAAGTAAAGTCAGATGCTGCTCAGCTCCGAATAATGGGCATCTAACGTACCTGTATCCTCGATCTCTTGCTTGATCAGAGCCTCCATGAGCTCAAACGCAAGTCCACGAGACTCAAATACGTTGAGGAGGGCTACTGTCATTTCTTCCACCTCGCTGCTAGGACAAGCCGTACTGATGGCAATAACCAAACTCATATCTTGAGTAAGTAGCTGCGAACGTTCTCATCGTCAGTAACATACACCACACCAGGCAGATCCTGTAGTTGAGATTAAATTTACCTGTAACAAGGCATTGTATTTTTCGTTGACTGCCTTATCAGAAAGTGTACTGAATTCCGTCCCCTGAACTAAAATATTACAGAGCACCTTCACAAAAGCAGTGCGAATTTCAATGTTTTCGTGATAGCCAATACTTAGAGAATGCTTCAGGCCCACGTCGATGTTTGCACTTAAGAGGTTCGAAAGAATAGTAATGGCCAACGCGGAGGTCGATCCGGCCTCATCGTGAGCCGAAGTATCTCCCCTGATATTTTCGGCAGACTCATGGTTAAGAAGAGAGAGGAATCGATTGAAATATGTATGGAACATCTGTGACTTTAGCTCGCTAGTGCCTGCATCAGTTTGTCCCTCGCCCGGCTGAAGAGGGAGTTTGTATGTAAGACTAGCAAGACAGCGGAAACAAGCCTTATCTAAGTCCCTTTGGAGCCTTGCTGTTTCGTCTTGGCGAATTATGCCGTGAGAAAGATCGGCCTTCGGAGAACGAGGTCGGGCAATCCAGCTGAAAATGTACTCCAACAACTGATTCCGCTTCCTGATGTCGTCATGGAAATTTAAATGTTCTTTCTTTTTAGTAATAGACTCACACAGCTGGCAAGCCTTGATCTTGACCCGTAAGCATGAGGCGTTTTCAGTTACACCGTCGAGGAATTTAACGAAATCGAGACCAACGGAGCTAAAATCCATGCATGCTGCAGCACCAAGTTCAGAGGGCGACTCTAACTTTTCCACGAGCGTTCTGAGTAGTGAAGCTGCTTGCTCAGCAAAGATGATCGCCGCGTCCGGACCATTAACAGTATTCAGTTTGCCTTCGAACAGATTGGTAAGCTCGGAACCTAAAGTCTTGAACAGCGGTTGATATAGAGGTGGCGATATCTCTGTAGACAGAACATCTCTTATGGTTTCTCTCACGCGAACATTGGGGCATGCGAGAAGCTGCGTGCTCTGTTTGAGGTATCTGTTCAGAATTGGTTCTCCGGAGTCTTCAGACACAACTCGGTCAATCCATTTGAGCCCGCTAATAACAGACTCCTCTAGGACACCGTAAGCCTGCTCTGCAGTGCAGACACCACCGAGAGAGGCCAGGAATCCAGATAGATTTCGCCATTCCGAGAAGGTCCTCTCGTCAATAGCATCAATTGGCGTTGTGGAGACATCCTTTGATAAGTGAATCCATTTGTCAAAAGCACGTTCCCAAGCGTCAAGTATGCTTGGGCCAGGAAACGTAATACGTCGCAAAAGCGCTCGAGTACGCTTCTGAAAAGCCATCATGCCAGTAAACCTGAATCCACGCGATGCAATATCAGCGTATATCTCGTAGTTGGGTAGCTGTAAAGTCGCTACGTTCGCCTCCTGACTCTCGTTCAGCAGAATCTGGCATTCTTCGTTTAGGAGCCCCAAAGCAGATGTCACAAGCTGACAGGTCTCGATCTCTGGAGAACAGAGCGCTAACAGCAGAAGTGACTCTGCTTTGATGGCAACGGCTGTACGTTCAGGGAAGTCTTCATTCAATCTACATAGTTCCTGGGTATGTGTTAAATCGACCACAGGGCAGGGAAGTGTGGCAGCGAGGGTAGCTTACCCGACATGAGGAGAGAAGCAACAAACCCGATTCCAGGTATGAGTGAATGGATTTTATGATTGAGACATCTTCCTGTTGGTACCACTTGTCGCACATGTCCAATAGGACCGAAGCACTACATACCCGTTAGCCAAGACTTGTTACCAACAGCTTGGGACGCTACGTTGCCTACGTCAGCTTCCAGAATTTCAGCTTAAAACTCTCCGAATCGAGAGGGGTCGCCTGACGCACAGACGCGAGCAAGCCGTTGGTCGGTAGGATACTCTGAGCAAGCGGTCTAGACAACGTCCTCACCGTATCATTTGCTGTCACCAGACACGAAACAAAAGACTCATAAATCTCTTCGTAGAACGAGTCCGAGTTCTTGGCATCTGGTGATGTGCTTTCGAATAAACTTAGTGGAGACGAATTGAGAAATTTGAGAATGTTGCATATCACAATCCCGGTTGCTGTTCTGGCGTCGCCTGTCGATGGTTTGCGGTGGGATCGACGAACGCCTATGTAAAGGTCGGTCGACACAGTCGACATGGCCTGGATCCGTCAGCGACTGCACGCCGGGACGCTTGAGAATGATACGACCCACCTTCAACATATGTTGGATAAACCCAGAGACAGAGATGTAGAGACGACGGTAGTCTTGGGCATCTGGTCTTCGAGCGAAGTAGGAGCATGTCTGCATGATGGCAACTCTGAAGGACAAAGGAGCGGAGGGTTGTGCACAAATCTGCACCAGAGGATCTACGTAGACGTTAAGGTTCAGGTGTATGAGGCTTATACATGCGGCCGTTGTCAAATCTTGTTCGAACAAGATGCCATCGCCGACCGGGTTATGTCGACGGAACACAGCATCTTTCAGCTCATCCTGGATATCCATTACATAGCTTAAGAAGGCCGATTCCGACTCTGGGGGGAAATGACGAGCGGCCCGCAATAGTATCACCAGACACACACCGGCTGTCTCGTTCTTGTTGCGCAACCCTTTTCTGAGGCCCTCGAGAAAAGCTACCCTCTTGGCCATGTTACCACCCTTAGTATCCCGGAGATTACTTGCTACTTCAAATACTTCTGGGACAAGCATAAGTAGGGTTGTCTGAAAAGGATAAAGAGACGAGCGCCTTCTGCCATTGTCACCCAAGGAGTGGGTCATATCGGCGAGAGTGTCTGGTCCACCATCAAGTTTCCTACGTTGGCTATGCAGTCGCACAAACTCCCAAGGGTAGCGCTCAATCCACTTGAATATAAGCAGCGGCGCAACTAGGGCCACAGTATTCTGGAACATCCTCCGAAAGTGGAGGAATGTAGAGCTAAGCTCCTGCATGACCAAACCAAGCTTGAGAGCGTCAACCCATAAGTACGAGAGGAACTTGAGAGTAACCAGGAGAGACCTGTCATCTTCAGACATGGTTAGGCTCTGGGTGCTGTTCGACTGTGTGGAAGCAGTGGTTCTCTTGCTACGGATGGCAGACCGCACATAGTCGAAGGACGCTGACCAATTCGCTGCGCTCACAAACTCGGCAATTTTCTTGATATAGGGTTCGGCGGCTGTCAAGTCATCGTTGGCCTCGCGCGAGTTAATCGTGTCTCGAGCGGTGTCTGAACCACTGGACGAGGCGAGACTGAGCGCGGGCTCGTCATAGCGCGGATCCAAGATTTCACGTACAAACTCATCCTCTAATATCACCTTCGCTGGGATGACGTATCCATCGGGTATGGGCTCTATGAGGACCTCAAGGTAGCTGAAGACCCGTTTTACTAACTTGTCGTCTAAAGGCTTGGGCAACACCGGGATCTGGGTGGCCGAATTAACTGACGAGGCATTGGGAGAGGCGCTTGAACTGGAGTCACGGAGCGCTTGCCAATGGGCGGAACAACAATCGGCAGCAAGCGCAACAATGTAAATTTCAGACTGAAGAATGTAGGACGGGTGGCCGCTCTTGTAGGCTCGGGATACGTCTTCCAGCAACGAGATGAGGGCGTGTAGAATATGGGATATTGAGGTCGAGCTGAGCTTGACTATGCTGGCACGGGTAATGGTAACGATATCGTCATGCTTGAGCTCGGAACTGTGTGTGCCTGTGCGGTGCGGTAGCTGTAGTAAATAGGAAGAGGTTAGCAACGGAACGTAGTCCGAGTGTCGCACGCGGCGTAGAATCAAACTCTAGTGCCGAGCACCGAGTTCTAGGCGGAGGGAGGGATAGTCACCCTGGTGGTAAGTCTTTCGACTAGAGAACCGACTAGGCCAGCATGACTATTCATCTTGTGATCGGGTACCATTTAGTCACAGTCGAAGGGGATCGGGCAAACGTCATGACGGCGCCATCAAGCGAGTTGGGGCGGTCGAGCAGGTACGATGTGAGGTAGAAAGGCGGCGACAGGAGGACGATTCTCTAGAGACGCGAGACGGAGCAATAGCTCGAATCGTGGGCAGAGGAGCTGGCGGCCGCGTGTGATTCTTGTTCCCTCTCCTGGTCTTCCTTCACTTTCCCTCCAAGGACTACAATGGCGGGGTTGAGCCGGTGCTATATATTTTGCCAATGGCGCACGATGACGAGAGAAAGGGACTCGCCAGCAAGCAGAACAAGACGGTGTCAAGGTATTGACCGGTCGTTGGTTTGCGCGACAGAAGATAGAAGACCGGAGAGCGATCAGATCAGATCAGATTCCATAGCATTGGGTGTGTTGTGAATTTGGCGTCCGAAATAAGATACAAGGCGTAGTGGAGCAGGAGGATTAAGGTAGACTGCGGTCCCCCGGCCATGCTAGCTAGCACGTAGTAGCTTGTGAACGAATACTTACAATTTACAAAGTAGATTCTTCTTGCCTGGGATCATGGATACTACATCGACCTACCGAGGTGTGCATATTGGCGCGTACAGATAGATACATACAGCATGGCGAGCCTACATGTACATATCTACCATCGACCGGTACTCTACATACATAGTAGTAGATAAGGTAGACATTGGTTTGTTGTGCGTGGTGGCCGTGCAGAAACGGATTCCGGCCGAGAGACAAACAGACAGACAGACAGACAGACAGACCCAGAGACGTACTATGTAGGTATCGCACGCGCGCAGGTGCAGGTGCAGGCACAGCGGGGGGGCATGTAGGTAGGTGTCTGGTAGATACTTACTATGATTCACAGGATTACCTACCTCACCTACCTAAGGTCCTTAGCCTAAGGTAGACTTGCAATTCAATTACTCTAATTGCCGGCCCTGAACTAGCAGATTACTTACTTAGTAAGTGTACATCTCATAGACCTACTTACTTGAGTAAGAACTGAGGTAGGGCCAAGCACTTGGGGCAAGATCTCCAGCAAAGGTCCCGCTCTGAGCCCACTAACAAAATCACACTTGGGAAGGCTATTAACATTGTTCAGGAAGTTGAAGGAATGTCTGGGCATGGACGAATAAGCCGGCGGCTGTCTTGGAGATTGAAGTACCTCCTAGCGCAAATACCGCCATATGTACACTGGTAATTCAAGGAGGTACCGGTATCTACATGTATGTAGGTAGTTATGTGCTTATACCTACATATGTATGTATGTATCTCTGTACATCTGTTTCATTTGTTTGCGACCCTGGTGTCGTAGTAGGTTCTTGGAAGAGATATACAAGTACTTACGCACGTAGTACTATCGATGGGCCACAGGCGCGGCAGCCAACCACAGCTGCGCGTGAAAGGGGTGAGTGACGGGTGAGTGACAGGACGCTGCGGTCACTCACCGAAGGAATCGAGCTGGCGGCCCTATCGAGAATTGAATTTAATTTTATTGGAAAATAGCGGTGGTGGGTGTGCGGCAAAGGTGAAGAAAGGATCACGACTCCCATGTCGATTTTGCGGGGGGGACGCTGCAAGGTGCTGAAACGTGGTGCTATTAAGTAAGCTCATGACATGCTGCTGCACGCTAGCTACAGTAGCGTCCTGCACGGGCCAGATGAGCGAAAATTAGCCAGCCAAGGATAAATCACACTGCTGCTGGTGAGATAATTCGGTACTTGGGAACATGCGTACTGAGTACTGTACAGATAGATATGTGGTAGCCCAGATGTACCGTACACTACACCTTTTCTTGCTGTTTCATTGTATTTTTACATACATAGTATGCATTCTAATCATCTTAGGGGTTGACAAGTGTCCTACGAAATCCTTCTACAATTCAACGTCGGAAATCCCGATAAGCTTGCCATACCTACTGAGTACCCGAGTATCTAGACGCCATCAAATCCAATCCCTGCTCAAAAACATACAGCATTCTCCATAGGATGCCTAACTCACGACCAGCTGTACGTTGGGGGTCACCTTACCCTATCAACATCAACATGCGCAGGTAGGCACTGCGGTAAGGATGCGGGGGTAAACGGTAAGCCTACCCAGACATCTTCTTCCGTTATCTCTAGTAGCATACGTGTAGGTGTTCTACTGAGTATTGTCGAAGCCATGGGCGTGCTCCAAGACCAATCGGGTATACTTCCCATGCGTGAACAATAGCGGTAAAGACGCAAATGTGACGAGTAACTTTTCATCTTCACATATATACATTTTCAGCTCATATCTAGTAACACGGCGCGCCTATATCGGCCTTCATCTATGACCGTATCCGCCGCGACCACGACGCTGGTCATGCCCTTGATACCCAGGCGGGGGGCCATTGTACTGTCCTCCATAGTTTTGATAATCAGAGATGCCTGGTGGCGCCTGTCGCTGGTTATAAGCTGGGCCTCCTCCGTAATGGCCGTTGCCGTATCCGCCGGTCCTACCACCCTGGTAGCCCGGGGGCGGTGGCGGTACCCCACTGCCAAACCCAGGGAAACCGGGCGGTGGTGGTGCCCATCCCGGCGGAATTACAGGAGCTGAGCCCGGGTATGTATTGGGCCCGTTGTATCCGCCCCTGTTGTTATAATGACGATTGTTTCCTCCGCGTCGCGAGTCTGGACCGTAGTTCATACGTTCTCTTCTCCCATCATGATGCTGACGCCCAAGGGGAGCCCCGCGGTAGCTCCGACCCGAGTTTCGCGTCTTTCCCTTGAGCTCTTCAATATCGCTGCTGTTCAAGGCTGGCACGGGTAGCCGTACCCCTCGTAAAAGCATGGACTTGTGCGTATGCGAGGAACTCGGCATGTTATAGTGGACACTAGGCAAGGTCAGTGTCAATTGCAATATTGTAAATTCTAAAGAGAAGACTTACGTCAGGGACCGATCATCATCTATATCGGGCATCCCCTTGCGTTCTAGCGGGTATTCTAGAGTGGCGTGTGGAAGATACTCTGGCATCTTTTCGATCTTGCCCGAGAGACCTTGACTTTTACGAGGGTCAAGTTTGCTCTGGGGGGCACCTTGCTTCTTTGAATAGAATTGTGCAATGATATCATCATACAACTCCTGGTTTTCCTCGGAAAGTAGAAGATATTCTCTTCCGGGCTCGTTGCGAGCAGCATCTTCCGGGGCTAACAACGCGTATTTCTCCTCAATAGCAGCCAAGAGGCGAGGCATTTCGATGAATGGGAGAAGGGCCACGCCCTGCCAGGCCATCTTCTTGCCGTTGAGATCGACTACAAAGTCTTCGGGGTAGAAGTCTATGATTGGACTTTCTGGATCTGTCATCAAGGAGTGGAAGACATCTGGGAGCACATGGCGCGAGGCAGCCGGCTGTACACTCATGAGCTGCTCAAATGGCCTTGCGATTCTGCCCTTCTCGAATTTAATTTCCAGCTTGGCCAGGTCCCTAAAGTCTTGAGCGAAGGGTGCGTAGTGATACGGATAAAACCACTCCCACGAGGGACAACCTTGAAAGTAATATCTAAGGACCCACGCCAATCCTTCGGTATAGGCCCAGGCCACTTTACGTCGGAAGTCTAGGTCTTTCGGGTCAATCTTAAACTTCTGTTCATAGTACCTGTCTGCGTAGCCGTCTTCCCAAAGTCGAACGCTGTCTTCTGGCTCTTCCTCTGCAGTAGATTCACTACCTGGGGTACTAGTGCCATCCGCCTCCATCATTGATGCCTTGCGCTTTGCTGCACCGGAAGCCACCTGTGGTTCTGATTTCTCTGTCTCTTCTTTGGGTTTCGGTGTCGGCATGAGGCCTTGAATCTGGCTTCTAAGAACAGCGGCAGCACTCTTGTTTGCTGTATTGGCGTCGCCGGCTGTTGCACCACGTTTCACAATCATGTCGTGTGTAAGAGAATCAGATAGTCCGCCAGGGAGGCCATTTCCAGGTTTGTCTCCTCCCTTGCCCCCTTGGGAATAATTGTGGCCGTTGCGTTGTTGGTCCTGTAGTTTTCGTCGCTTGAAATTTGCCTCACGTCTGTCTTCCACCTCTTTTCGACGCCTGAAGATGGCGTCCTCCTGTTTTCCGAGTCCATCAAGAATGTATTGTGCCCTCTCCAAGTCAACATGCCCATCTTTAGTCATGTAGCCACCCATGAAAGCCAAGTTGTCTCTCCAGATAGCAGTCAATGTATCGATGCCATTCTCGCGAATTTCAAGAGCAGGCAAGTGGGGAAGGAAATCGTTGCCAACAAAGAAGCACATAAAAACCCAATCATCTATCGCTCGTTCCTGATCCCAACGGAACGGTAAACCAGGCACTTCGAGCTCTACAGCGAGATACTCCCGCAGTACTGATACATGCAGCCAGATGAAAGGCTTTTGCGGAACAGCTTTGTCCTTCTCGTCGAACTCACCATCTTTCTGTTTTGCTTCTCCGCGACAACTTTGTGCATCGTGGCCCTTTTGACCACATATCTTGCAGGTACGGGCCTTGCCTTCCTGAAAAAAGACATCTTCTCGGAGCACACGGAAATGAGGTTCATGGGTCGCAAGCCCCAGCATAATGAGATCGGCATCCAGCCCATATATCACATGTCTCGTATTTGGATCGTGGTCAGGTGAAGCTCTTTGTGAACGAACAAAATTCATGATCTTGTGCTCGCCCTCCCCAGGTACTGTAGCATCAGAGATAATGACTTTCATATTAGCCCAGCCGGGATCAGTGTTAAGCTTATAAGCACACCAATATCTCAAACTGATAGCTAGGATGTCCATAAATGGGGTACCAGGAGTAATTGAATTTGAATCGAAAGCCTTCTTAGTTAACGAAGCCAATGTTTCGGGTGGTAAAACACCGCCATTCTGTTGTTTGATCATCTTCAATAACTCCTCCTTATCAGCCTGTTTATCCTTTGCCTCTTGTGCGGCACGGAAGCGACGGGATCGCTGTTGATTCATCTTCGCACGCGGAGCAACACCATCTACAAAGAATGAAGTGTTAGTGGAACTTGCTTGTACTGAGAGAGCCAGTGTGCGAGTTGGAGGAATTCTTACCAATAGCAATCATCAACAGCTTCCTTGGACGAACCATGTTAACTACACGATCAGTGTACTTGAAAATTTCCAACATCATCTCTTCCTCATCTTTAGGAGCAGGCCTATCCTCGGGATGTGAACAAGGATGAACGATGCCATTCATATCGAGATAGAGGTTATCGAATTCTTCGCCATTCGGATTTGGGCGCGTAGTATCGACAGGTATCACGGAGCCATCGTCCATGACGATCGGCTTGTCCTCAATAACTGGGGAGATGATTTTGGGGTACTTGGTGGAGAGCCACCGGAACGCAGCTGGGATACCCATTACGGCGGTTGTAATATATCTAGCTGGAAGTTGTCTGCAGAGATTAGGATGACACTGGCGAACCTCGAGCTTCTCTACTCCGATCCAGAGAAAATGAACAGCGATGCCGCTACGACCACCAAAGCGCTACTAGAGACACACTGACAAGAACGTATGGCGCCACACTATACAGGATAAAGACAAAGAGGCCGCGATTCGATCTCAAATCAATAGAGCGACAAAAGCCGCGAGTTTGCGCACTACTCGTAGATTACAGCCTAACGGCTAGAAAGGAAAGAGGTCGACGCGACGGGGAAAGAGCGTTCGTCAGGTCTCCTTTCACTGTTCAAACAACTTTCATGGTCCGAGGAACGGCAGAATTCCGGATATATGGTAGGAAAAGGCGCGCGCAAGTCTGGTGGGAAACAAAGGGCTTCTCTTCCACGTTCGCCCGATGTGCAAGAAATTATGATGTAGACGGACGAGTTGCGCAACAAGGCTTCCTGCGAATAAAGAGTTCGCAGGATTGGCTGGAAAGGTTGGACCCACAAAGGCGAGCCACTGAGAAGCGCCACTGCTGTGTTCCTTGGCGCAGGGTCTCATCTCTTCAAGACACGGCTAAGCTCTGGTCTGCTCTACCTAGTGTACAATACTACCTGCATACCTGCCTAGAGTGCTTTGTTCTGCCTATTCAGCTCCGTTTCAACATCTAGAAGCTATCTAAACAGCAATTCTATGGGTACCTAGGTAGAAGCTCAGAGTACATAATCTACGCGCGTTCTTAAGTATGTCTGCTAACTGGGCAGTTACAGCAGGTATCCACTATGAATATACATAGTAGGTACATTTAGGTAGTGGTAGGTATAACCTTAGGTAGACTAGGTAACCTCTGTTAGGTAAGAGGCATGTAGCTTCTTGTACTGTATCTACCTACCTACCTACACAGCTACCTAGGTAGGTAGGTAGTCGAGGCGGAAAGTTGGCCAAAAGAAGGACTTCTAGCAACCCCATACCAGCACTTCAATTGAATGGCTTCTTAATGCCAAGCTGTCTTATAACGGCTTTGCACATTCTTGATATCTATCTCTCAGATGCCGACTTGGCGTTAGGGGCTCAGTCCTATCTATTCACTAATTATTTGACACAGCAATAAACTCGCCAAAGCCATTGAGAAGCTAGCTGGCCCGATCCAATCTAACCCTGTCCTCGTACCTCGTCTAGAACTTTTCCCACCCTGACTTACCTCGCAATGCGCTTCGCTGAGTGATCGATTTGATTTTGCCCATGGCCTTGTCACGCGAGAACCCAAACGATCGGCACCAACCATGTTCTCGACCATTGCTGCTGCCGCACCCGCGAAGCAGTCGGTCGGTGATACCATAACCGTCCTCAGTGGCCGTCTGGGCTCTGCCACGCTCCTCGAAGACCGACGTGCCGCCATACTCGGCCTACGTAGCTTTGCAAAGGACTACCCTGCCTCTGTTGCGTCAGGCGCTCTACGAAGCCTGATCGGGTGCTTGTCTACTGATGGCGAAGATGTTGACACCGTGAGAGTGGTGCTCGAGACACTGCTGATGCTCTTTAGCCCTAATCAGGACAGCCCCGAAGCATCAGAAGACATCGCCCTGTGGCTAGCAGATGAGTTTACCCAGAGGCAAGAAAACATCACATTACTTCTGGATTTCTTGGAGACCACTGATTTCTACTCCCGCCTCTATTCGTTGCAGTTACTGGTTGCTATTCTTGCTGCCCGGACGGAAAGGACCGAAGAGTGTATTTCATTGGCACCGCTAGGAATCCCCCGATTAGTCGCCGTTCTTGACGATCGACGAGATGCCATACGAAACGAAGCCCTGACTCTTCTCACATACCTTACACCGTCTTCGTCGCTCATACAACAGTCGGTTGCGTATCAAAATGCATTTGACAAAACTTTCGATATTATCGAAATCGAGGGGTCGTTATTAGAGGGAGGTAGGATAGTGGAGGATTGCCTCATATTCCTAGCTAATCTTTTGCGTTTAAATCCACCAAATCAATCCCTATTTCGGGAGAGCGGGTGCGTTGGGAAGTTGGCCAAGCTGCTGGAGGGTACATATCATACCGACAACAAGGAGGAGGAGGAAGAGGTCGCCGCTTGGGCTCAGGAACAACAGAACAGAAATATCTATGCTTTGCTAGCTGTTATTCGGCTGTTCCTAGTACCTGGGGCTGTTGGGACCTCCCAAAATCAAGCGGCCTTCTGGCAACATGGCGTGCTTTATCATGCCTTACAGGTTGCATTCAGCCGCAAGGCTGAGATGCCCATCAGAGCAGAGGTTCGGGTTCTTCCCCAATCATCACAAGAATCACAGAAATTGATCGGGTGTGTCGTAGGCTTTAACCACTTGTGCCGATACAATTAAAGGCAACACAAAGCTCCAGGAGAACTTTGCTCAGCTTCAAGTCCCATCGGTATTAGAGACAGCTGCGGCAACAAATGGGCAGGCGGGCAGGCTAAATGGTCTTCCGCCTATCTATGTAATAGACGGACTGTTAGATCTTGTCTTAAGTGTACCATCAACCCAGGCCTTTGACCTGCGCGTAGCCGCGTGCCAGTGCATCAAAGCATACTTCTACAACCATCCTGAAGTCCGGATGCATTTTCTTCGACGCGCTATAGAAGGCCACGCCTCAGGTGTTGATGAAACAGCGAATGTACTAACTACGCTCCTACAACCTTTAAGTACCTCGGCCGCTAATGATCCGTACCGTCACTGGTTCGCAGCTACGATTGTCTTTCATCTCGTCTTCGACAACCCCGAAGGAAAGACTCTTGCTATGTCTGTTAGCGAAGGAGATGCGGATAGTGGTGAAGAGGTGGTGACTAGCATACAAACCATTACTGCCCATCTCGTGACAGCCCTCAGCAGAAAAGAAGATGACCGCGTGTCCGTTGGGTATCTAATGCTATTGATTGGGTGGCTGTTTGAGGATGTCGACGGCGTTAATGATTTCTTAGGAGAGGGCAGCAACATTCACGCGCTGGCCCAAGAAATTGTCCGCCATCCTCCTAGTAGTGTCCTCGTGCAAGGGCTATGCGCCATGATCTTAGGCGTCATCTACGAGTTTTCCACAAAGGATTCGCCTGTTCCACGTTCTACTCTTCATTCAGTGATATTATCTCGAGTTGGACGAGAGAAGTATATAGACACTTTGAACCAACTTCGAAGTCATGCTCTGATGAGAGATTTTGAGGTTACGCCGCAGAAGGCAGATGGGTCTGGAAATCTGCCTGATGTTTATTTTGACGCAACCTTTGTGGATTTCTTCAAAGATAATTACAGCCGCATAGCAAGAGCCATTGATCGAGATCCCGGCCTGGAGATATCTGTAGTAACGAATGGCGTTCAAAAAGGCATCTCTAGGGAGCTAGTTGACTCGCTACGTTCTCAACTTGAAGAGAAGGAGCAAGCGTTGCAAGCGGCTCTCAGCGACGTCGCGTCTCTCAATGGGAGACTTGGTCAAGAACAAGCCGATCACCGCCGTTCAAAGGAGGCATCGGTCGCCGAACTTACCCGTATCAAGAGTGTAAATGAAGGAATACAGCGCCATCACCAAGAGGAACTTAAGTGAGTTCACCAAGGTCGGAAAATATCCAGCATTGGTGACTAACAACCACAGGAAAATTGAGACACAACAGCAAGCCAGGGTTGACGAACACCAAAGACTACTTGGAGTGGCCCAGAAGGAAGCTGCAGCCGCTATGGAGGCCCTGCGGGCTGAGCACAAAACCAAAGAGGCCGAACTGCAGAGGCAAGTTGATTACGTTCGGAAGACAGCAGAGGCCGAGGCAGCTCGTGTCCAACGAAGAGCTGAAGCTGAGATGGCGGACCTTCGCGCTACTATCAGTCGTCTTGAAGTTGATCTTATGAAGGTTTGTGCACTCGTCCGCCATATAAAAAGGACGCAGTGAAATTGTTAACGTGTACACAGGCCAAGAAGGCTAAAACCCAAGAAGTAGAAGCTACTCGCCGTGAACTTAGCTCTAAACTATCTGCCGAGGAGTCCAAGACCAAATCCGCAGAGAAGCAGGTCGCAGACTTGGAGAAGCAGTTGTCGACAAAACAAGAAGAAATCAAAGAGGTGTGTTGGATATCTCGACCCGTCTCTAACTAGCTGCTTATAATGTTTAGGTTCAAACTCGATTGAAGGAGAAGGAAACGCAGCAATCGTCTACACAAACAGAATTAGATGATCTCCTTATGGTCTTCGGCGACTTGGAAGAGAAGGTTGAGAAATATAAGGTATATCTCATTTTCGAACAGCTTTTCATTGAAACGTGACTAATTTGCATGTAGGAACGACTTAAAGGCTTAGGGGAAACGGTATCAGATGGCGAAGAAGATGAGGAAGATGATAATGATAACGACGATTCCGAAGACGAAGTAGATTAGAGAACCCAGGATCAACCCCCCAGTTACACTTCTTGAAAAGCCGGATGAAGCGTGTGACGTCCAATTACATGGTCAACTAAGGTGACTGAAGACAAACTGGAATCAATCCACGGGTCCGCCTTGGTCATGCATGTACCCCGTAAATGCTGTGAATATTATGTACTTATCCGATAATCTGCCCCTCCACAAGCCCACTTCCATTTTAGAAATTCTTCGACGCCCATGATATTAGGTGGAATCGCGACTTACATCGTCAAACGGCCAACGACGCTCAGCAGGTATTTAGAGGTTGGTATCTATATTGGACTTGATCTTGGAAAATCAAAAACCATAGGTAGCAAGAATTAGGCGCACCACGATATCATCACTTTTTCTTTACAATTTTCACTCCTGCATACCACTCAATTCCAGATATAGCCTTTTCTCTTGGCGGGGGCGATCTGATATAGTTCAGGCCTTCACTTTCCCCTCTCGATTAGTCCATAGATTGCCCAAACCCTCAATTGGCTCCGAGATGGCTACCTCAAGCAAGTCAGACAGGCTGGCCAACGATAACCCGCCCAGCGACTCAGAGTCAGACGACTCGAGAGATGAGGAGGGATGGAACGACGTTGAAGAAGACGAAGAAGAAACGCCCGAGGTCATCTCACTGCTCGATGATCGTGTATTTCCCGATGTCATCTCCATGTTGGCGCATTGCAAGGAAAAGCATAACTTCGATTTCTTAGCTGTGAGACAGAAACTACAACTCGATTTCCACGGCTGCGTGAAACTTGTGAATTTTAGTAGGTCCATCTTAGCACGTTCACTACTATCCTACAGCGGGCCGACATCACCACCAACTTCAAACTTCAAACCATACTATCTGAGCTAAAGGACATGGGCACAAGCATCAGGACTTTTGCTGACTTCATTTCACTCCCCTTCGCAAAAATCCCATGCGCAGTGCTAATGTTTCATCAGTTCGTCAACGAGTGCATGAAGGCCTTCCGGTGAGCGAGAGCATATCACTCGCCGACATCGACGACGATGCATACCTGAAGCCCGTGCTAGACGACGATGCAGTGATAATTGGTCTTTTCGACCTACCAGAGCTGTCTGTCCCGGGCGCCATTCAACCCGGCCAGGATAGCGACAATGCAGTGCTTGTCAATGATCTATTGAAGCGCAACGCAGAACTCCAAGAGCAACTTGCCAGCGTCATGCTGCAACATGAGAATTACCGGGCAGCAGTATCCAAGACATTAGATGCACGCTGGGGCGAGACGGGGGCTGACGATAACGCAAAGACAGCCGACGATGCTGCCGGTAAGGGAAAGGGCAAGGATAGTGCAGATGAGAAGGAGGACGAGTCAAAGTACTACTGGGAGTCATATGCTGGGGTTGGTGAGTACATACAACTCTCCCTTCTTAATATGAAACCCGCAGTACCAAAATATCCACTATGCTAACGGCCAAGTAAAGATATCCACGAGACGATGCTCAAGGACACGGTGCGCACTGATGCGTACCGCGATTTCATCTACAATAACAAGCACCTATTCGCAGGCAAGACAGTCCTCGACATAGGATGCGGTACAGGTATGTGTTACTTTGTTTTACACCTACCATCTCTTGCATCCCCACCAGCTGCTAACAAGCTCGTAGGAATTCTTAGCATGTTCTGTGCCCGTGCTGGCGCAGCTCGGGTGATAGCGGTGGATGCCAGTGACATCATCCTCAAGGCGCGCGAGAATATATACCGCGCAGGTCTCGCGGATACCATCACCACGCTCCATGGCAAGATGGAAGAAGTCACGCTACCAGTAGACCAAGTCGACATCATTGTGAGCGAGTGGATGGGTTACTGTCTGCTGTTCGAGGCCATGCTTCCATCCGTTCTCTACGCGCGCGACAAGTATTTGGCACCTGGCGGCCTCATGGTCCCCTCGCACACCAACATGTGGGTCGCGCCTGTGTCAGACCCTGTGTGGGTGTCCGAGAACGGCGAGACTTTCTGGGCAGATGTCTATGGCTTCGACATGAGCGCCATGGCGAAGGGTATCTACGACGAGGCGCGCGTGCTGCATTGGCCCGGGGATAAAGTCTGCGGCACATCGAGCGCGTTCAAGATGCTCGACCTGTACACGACGACTGCCGCTGATCTCTCCTTCACCGCGCCGTACGCCTCTAAACTTACCGAAGATGTCGACGCCCTAGACGGATTCCTGATCTGGTTCGATACGTTCTTCTCGCCCACGGCCCCTTTCTCAGGGCAGAACAAGGAGCCAGACAAACACAGTGTCCCAGACAACGCCGTAGCCACAGAGTGGATCTTGGACAGTCACGGAAAACGGGACCAAGACCGCGTCGCCTTCACCACGGGGCCGTTTGGCGGGGCGGAGACGCACTGGAAGCAGGGACTGCTCCTCTGCGATCCCCATCTAGGCGAGAAGAAGGGGGATGAGAAGAGCAAGGGAGATAATGCCAATGCTGCAGAGACACAACAACAGCAGAAGAAGAACGGCGAGGAAGTACGTGGCGAGATCACGTTCTCGGTGGCCGAGGACAACGCCCGAGCGCTCGTCATCAAGGCGACGTGGGATGCGGGAAGGACGCAGCAGAGCTGGGCACTGCGGTAGATGATAGTACGTATATGTATACACTTGGAATAGCACTCCTGCTCAGTCCTTCATTTACTTTAGTAAGGCAGCAAAGTAATGGATAACATCGACGATGATGTTAGCTTAAACAATGTCATTCCGGGCTAAATATTTCGTGACTGGCTAACTTGGCTGGACTTGGCTTCTCCCCTATCTGCTTTGTAGTTGTTGATTTGGGTTCTACGTTTCTGATCTTTATAATTTTATTTTGCAGGGATCGTTATTCATCACCACGACTAGAAAACCAGAGATAGGCACTGATAGCTCAGTGGTAGAGCAGTCGGCTGCAGTTCTCTCCCTCAGGGGAATACATCCGGCGGGTCCTCGGTTCAATCCCGGGTCAGTGCTATTGATTTTGCTCCTCTTTCCTCTTCTACAGCTGATATAAAGATTTTTACACAATAGTCTATAAATCCTAAATCGGTATGATAAAATTACATAGACTGTAGATCATTATTATATTAAATCGTCGTTGGGTAGTTGAGTAAAACCGATCATTTTATCCTATTCCACCTTTGATGGCTCGTTTTAAAAGACTGACTTGTTGAAGTTACACAAATAGTTGGTTTCAGGTTATCCGGAATGGTGTAGATAAGACGAGCCAATATTAATGATCTATATCCGTAGGTAGGTATTGTAACTTGTTGCACAGGCGTTGATGGTAGTAAGCAGTTGTTTCCCCAAATTGTCTTGGTATATATGTATCGAGCCCCCTTTTCGACTTTATCTCGGATTACAACTTTAATTATTACGCAAAGTTGAGAAGGCCCGGAGTGAACTGAATTTGTTCAGACTCTTCTAACTACATGTAAGCCTTTTCTTTATATCCTCTTTCCGTTAACGGAAAGGGAGGGATCTAGATATGTCAGCATTATACTGATGAGCACGCAGTTACATGGACGTCACCTTGGCAGCGCCATGAGCTTCCCCTGCCCTTGACAATTATTCGCATTTCTAGTTTCTTCTTTCAGATCTTGGTGACTGACATGAAGTCTATACATAATTGGGCTGCCTTTCTTGACTTCCAAGGTCCATCAATGTATCTTATACATAGGAGATAAGTAGCTTCGCTTTCAATACAGGTTGCTTATCTTATTTCTATTTAATATATCATTAAAGTTTAGAGATAACTTATATATAAAGCAGTCTGCATAGGTAACACATAGTTAGCCTATCTTAAATAGTATCAATATTACCTCCTTTTATATTTTGATAAGATAACTGTTGGGTTGCTAGGGTGACACTAACAGTCACGTAACGACTATTAGCAACTTCCACTTCGGCCAGCGCTCACCTTAGCGTAACCCATGGTATGCCAAGGAAGAACATGGAGAGGAAGGATGCGAGTGGTCGAGTCTGGGTCTCAAAGGGGGCAATAAAAGCATTCGATTGTACAATCCCTAAATGTACCTGGCTATTGAAATGAAGCACGACAAATGTAGCTACTCGACCTGGCCGAGACCTTTCGACTCCAGACGCACCACAGCACATAGATAGTTCCTTCGCTACGAAGCAAACTTCCCCACTGCATCAAGACCAGTTCCCATGGCCATTCCAGCATCCTATTTGATGTTAATATGCTTCCGTAGTCGAGTTGGCGTTGTTCATATCTTACCATCGCAGACTGTGGCACTGCTGTTGCCGTAGTTCCCAGCCTGACATCTTCAGCGCGACCACCAAACCAAATGCGGCCTGCGGTTCCCTTCATAACCTCATCTACGACGGCGGCGGCGTATTCTCCGGTGTCCATCCTCTGTGTCCCATCCTTGCCCTGTGCCCTTCCGGCGACGATGCTCTCGATACCCTTGTAAAGCCTAAACATAGTTTGTCAATATGCTACGTGTAGTTTAGATCATTTCCCTTTCATGAAATCAACAATTAACTTACTAAACTCTAGTTAGTATGGGACCAATGAACCGCGGTATAGTAATAACTCCAAGTTTGGGGGTGGCATGGCACTCACCGATTGCTCTGGGAGCTTGAAATCGTCGAAGTATGTTTGACCTTGGGATTTGACAGCACCCGTAACGACTTCGATAACATTGACATCGAAAGGAGCCAATTCCAGCCGCAAGGTATCGGCCACGATTTCCAGAGACCTCTTAGATGCCGCATATGTCCCTTTTGTGACAGCTTAATTCTGTAGTTCTCAAGCTCGGTATTGAAGTGATAGTTAGTTTACTTACCCATATATGGGATGTTCACGTATCCGGAAGTCGAGGTAATATACACAGCCGTGCCCTTGGCTTTCATAAGGAAGGGAGCAAAGGCCTGCGTAAGGGCAATGGGACCAAGGAAGTTAATTTCAAAGAGCCTTCTAGTCCCTTCCAAGTCCTCATCCAAAATAGGCATGAAATGGTTTCGTCCTGCGTTGCTGACAAGGCAATCAAGAGTACCACCTGTATGCTTGGTGACTGCCTCAACAGCAGCTTGGATGTCGCTTGGCTTCACAACATCAAGGGTCAGAAGCGTTACGCGTGATAGACCCTCAAGACTGCGCATCTTGGAAGGGTCACGGGCTGTAGCGAAGACATGGTATCCACGCTCCTGGAAAGTGATGGCGAGGGCGGAACCTATTCCACCATTGCTGCAACCCGTGATCAGGACAGTCTTGGGTGAGCTCATGATGAAAGATCTTGGAGATAGAATAAGCAGAGTGAAAAAGGCCTTAAGACGAAATAATATGGAGAGGAAGAATCGATTCATTAATATGAAGTGGGACCCAGTAACTTACATGCTGCCTAACATCTCTCTATAAAACCCTCCCACCTCTAGCGGTGGTGAGGTAGATACTCACATATGTAGTAATGGTGATACAACGGCGGTGAACACACAGATACCTAGGCACCTAACCTACACGTTAGCTATCTACGCAGTAGGTAGTACCTAAGGTACATATCACACTTCAAAAACGTCGCCGTTAGCTGTACAGTAGTGTAGGTAAAACACCAACATGCATAGGTACAGAGCGGTAATAACTGGGGGCGAGCTGACAAGTGAACATGTGGTTGGCTGGATGAGGCGGCAGATGGTAGAAAGACAGGCTATCATGTATACAGAACCGGTAACAATGACTTAACTAGGTACTACGTGTAGGTAGAGGTAGGCTGATATGTAGGCAGGTAGGTGTTACGTGGGTTTGAGTAGACACCTACACTTCAAGATAACTATCACATTGCACATCATAATTAACTTCATAATAACGAATATAATCTATCCATCCATATATGAAACGCGAGAATAGACTCATCCCGAATTAACCCCGCATAATAGGTAATTACCCAGACCATCTTCAGTGAACACACACACACACCGGACAGGGATCTAAGTAAATCATGCTTCTTCAAATTCTCAGTTGCGATAACATGGGAATGAGTGAGTAAGGCTCAGTAATTTCTATGCCTAAACAATTTACTGGTCTGGTCGATGTATATACAATTTATACGCCTGCCTCATCCCATCTTGAGATATACCACCACAATAATCCCTTCTATCGCGACTCATGCATTCGTGAACATCAGCTACCTATATCGATGAGCAGCTGATTCTCTATAAAATACCAAAAGTCATCGCATGAAAGAAAATATGGAACCTCCACCAATTGATCCCATCTCAAATGGGAGGGTCCTACCCAGTTGATCTAATGTTTGTTCATTGTTCATAGCCTAATAGCCCTTCTTACGCGCTTATTCTTAAACGCCATTGGTGCAATACGCACGAAACAGGATGCTTTTAAATTTTGAAAAATTCGTGGTCTTATGCAAATTCATGATACGGCAAATTTACCGCTGATAAGGTGGGTTTTGCGGTTGAGACGAACCGACTCCACCTGGCCTACTGCTTGGTTCGCTGACAGTTTGTAAAGGGTTGGTCCTGTTTGACGATGGCGGAGCAGCATAGGGGGCCTGCTGCAGATTCTGCTGGGCCGTAGTGAAAGGATTCGGTCCACCCATCTGTGCCTCCTCATCAAAAGGCCCCATATGCTGAGTGACCTGTAAGCTTGGTGTCCGTTCTGGGACTTGCTCCACTGGCACCGATTCACCGGCTCTGCGAAGGCCGCCACGTTGGCTCGGTGTTTTGCGCGGTCCAGATTGCAAAGAATGGCCGTCATTTGACCGCATTCGATCGATAGCTTGACCATGAGCATCGCTCAAAGTCTCATCATCGCGGTTGTAACCCCACTCGTCTTGCGCAGCCACCAGAGGATTGAGAGTATTAATGCCCTGAACTGCGGTGTCCTCACTAATTGCACTCGAATCATTCAGAGGCACGAGGCGAGCAGCATCCTTGTCCTGTGCGGCTTTGTCACGAGCCGCAGCAGCCTCAACATCTGAAACGCTAACTGAGTAAGTAGGGTTCGTAGGACCACCTAGAACTTCGCCACCACCTCCAGGACCATTGATGGGAACCTTCTTCAACGCCTGTGCAAGAGCACAGATAAATTTGGATCTCCTGGTAGCTCGTACGGCCTCATTATGCCAGTTAGACTTGTGTTTAATAGCAACCTTGAGGTTGAGCTTATCGAGATCGCCGACGCCACCCACTCCTATGCCGAAATCTGATTGGAAGTCCCTGGAGTTTTCGGGAGACTGGACAAACTTCTCTATCTCTAGTCGAAGTAGTTCGATATCTTCGAAGGTTGTATCAAATGATACATTAACATCGATGACTTCCTTCATTGCCTTGCTTCGAGTAACGTTTTCGATCCACACGTTATTGAGCTGAATGTTAGGGACCTGCACTACTTGCATCTTATCAATTCTGGTGAAAACAGTGTAGAGTAGGGAGATCTTTTCCACAACAAGTGCCTCCTTTTCCGGACCTGTGATATCGACCCGATCTCCGACATCGTATGGGTGCTTGACGAACAGGAAAATGCAAGAACCGAGAATCTCTTGAGTTGTAACAGCAAAGATGAACGACAACGATAGCAGCGCGGTTCCCGCGGTTGCCAGTGTCGTAACGAAGGAGCTTTGGAAGAAACTCACTGACATGCCACATTAGCTAGATCTCAAACAAAGGTAGCGTGTCAAACTTACAGAAAACAAAAATGACCACTAGCAGTACGATGAAGAGTAAGATCTTGTCAAATGCACCCAAGGCTTGACTAATGTCTTGCATGCTGAGAGTAATGGCCCTTCGTTCTTTGCCAACTGAGACTACCTTTCGAATCATCTCATCAAGGCTGATGTCACCATTGCCATCAGCGTCCATAGCATCGAAACATTCCTCCGCCTCATCCTGATGTTGAGGCCCGAGGACTTCCGCGATATCTTCAGCATAGAGAGAGTCTTTTCCCTCCACGACAAACGACATCCAAATACGTTTAGCTAATGCCTCGGAGGTCTTAGCTTTTTCCAGGGCTTCAATGACGATAGAATGTGCGGAATTAGGATTGAAAACTTGCTTGCCGGTGATCTCTGAAGCAATATTACCGAAAGCAGATGTAACCTTGTTGCCGAAACGACCAACGTTGCCAATCAACTTGCCCGGCACGGCGGCCACAGCTCCCTTATTCCGTCTCCACTTCTTTTTACTTCCTGCGAGGAGTAACTCGATGCTATCATTAATGATCTGGTCTTCCTCAAGAAATTCCTCGCAATACATGGGGAATAGCTTCCGAGACGCGTCATACATCATGCCGAGAAGATGAACGTCCCGCTTCGAATCCTGAATCCGATTCGCGAATGAACGCTGGTGGTACGAAACGCTAATGAGCTGAATGAAAGCCTTTTCACCGAGGAAAATGGCCGATGACACAAACAAAGCTCCCAAGATCGTGGAAATGGTATTAACCCAGGATACTTTCTCATGCCCGCGTCGAAGAACGTTGATGAACACGAGCCAATCTGCAAGAGCCCAGAAGAATAGCGATAAGGGTATTTGAAGATTTCGTAGAAGAGCGGCATATTTGCGTGTTCCCGGGCTGATGACTCCAGTAAAGAACATGAACGCAGGGGCAGATAGCCAGGCAACGAGTTTTCCAACCCAGAGCGCTAGCCAGCCGACCTCAATCCAGATGAAGAAAAGGAAAAGAGAGGGCCCCGGGTTTTCTTCTGAGCCACCGACAGGAATGTCGTTACGCTTATCCAGGGCAGCGAGGACGATGATAGGTACGGCGAGCAAGGCCCCAACGGGGACAATATACAATAGATAACGTTGGGGGCCAGAGGCGTTGACGATCCGATCATAAAGTCTGCCCATAGCGTTGAGTGAAAGCTCATTGCTAGCGAGCTCATCCGACTTTGTCGGCTCGGCTTTCCTGGCAGACCTGCGGCCGCGGTGAAAGAAGTGATGTTTCTCCTGGTTTCCATTGTCGCCTGAATCTTCAGATTGTTCGAAACCTGACCCGATACCTTGATTGGCCTTCCGGGCGCCGGTGCTCATGTTGCTTCGGATTTGAGTGAGAGGAATATCGCCATCGCCAGGGCTCGAGTTAGAGCCACCAAGAGGTACAAAGCCCCTAGAGGACCTAGTTGGGGACCTGAGAGACATGGCGGCACTGGTAATCGTGAGGGTAGGAAAGCACCGCGCTCAATGCGTATCGTATCTTGTGCGGTGGCGTGGATTATGGGGAAAGCGGTCGCATCAGAGATGCCACTCCAAGACGCGCCAGGCGATCGATTGGACGTCGGTTCCCAAGTTGTATTGCAGGTGAGCCGGCCTTCTGTACTGAACAATATGTGGGGAGTGATGATGATGATGGACGGCACGGGCAACTTGGATTGTTGCTAAGTAGGTACAGGAACTCGATGTCTGCCCAGATAAACGAGAGACTGGGCGCGACGACAAAAGAGAGTGAAACAGGAAGAGGTAAAATCAAGATGAAGAGTGGTTGGGAGCGGGTATGATTACATGGGAGGTCGAGGACAAAGATAGAAAAGAAGGGAGTCAGTCTAGCCAGCAGACATGAACATTAACAAACGGTTGGTGTGGGATGTGTGGACCGTCACGCTTGACAAGGGAGGCAGGCGGTTGCTGCTGCTGCTGCTGCTGTGCCTGCTCTGGCCTGCTCTTCCTTCGAGGCCTCGTATCGAAGCAGTGGGCTGTTACTTGAGCTACCTACGTCAAGTAATTGATTGGCCTTCTCCAGCAGCCATTTACGCACGAATCTGAAGTTGCAAGTGCCCACTGACCGGGGTATTTGCCTGTTGGTACCGTCCCCCATCATGTAAGTAGTAAGTACTGTAGGTCCCGCCGCGACTCATGGCGTGCTGTACATGTAAAAGCACAGTAGTCTTAATAGGTACCTACTGTACAGACTGTATTATGAGATTGTAGGTAGATGGTGGAGATTCCGATTGCCCACCAGAATCCATCCAGAGACAAAGCTGGTCTTCCGATCTACATGTAACCTTACCCTCGCCCGTACTACATACATACTTACCAGTTTACTGCCAGTTCTCCAGCATCTTGTCCAGCACACCCCAGCGCTCTACTTACGGGCAGTTTCTTTAGTACATATTATGTATACATACCATGACATAATCTTATAAATTCGATCGTATATTTCAAGACGGGAGGCTTAGTTGATACCACATGTGACATGTACAACTTACTTACTTACTCATTCAAGACATGCAAACAATGTGCAACGCAGTCCCTGTGTTTGAGATTCCTTGTATGGATCCAATCAGCGCGCGTGCCTGAGCAAATGTTTCAAGTTGAAGTCTCCACTCAGCTCTCGCTAAGGCAAGGCAGAGGCAAGGGTCGCCCCCATATTAGGGGCTGAAATTGCGCCAAATGAATTTTTCTCGCAGCGCTATCCGGACCCGGTATTGGTCGTCAGACTCGCCACCACTGGGCCACAGAAGCTTCCCAAGCATTCGGGGTCCGCCTTGAACACGGGCGAGACGGCTAAGGTACCCGTGGGGAGGTACCTACCCGTGCCGCTCACAGTACATACCGGTACACTACCTACCACCTACCTAGCTACATACTCGATAGCCTGTAGCCTGTACTTAGGCAGTCAGGCAGGTACGCTGCCAGTCGATAGGTACAGTAGCGTGCAGTTTGTGGCTGAATTTAATCCCCGGAGTTCCCCATTACCGAATACCTACCCCTTTTTATTAGTATTCCAACTGCTGCTTCAAGCACTTCTTTCTGTACGGCGCATGGTATTCAGGCATGCGAGAAGATGCAAACGTCCAACAAATATGTTAAAAATAAAAGGAAAAGCCTCGTTCGTAAATACCAGTTAGATACAGCCTCAAATTCCCCTACTCACTCTGCCCTACCATCTGTCAAAGCGAGGGGACACAGAGCACCCACTACACCCACAATAGAAGCGATTTGGTGTTGCACTTCTATGTAGATCCGTACTGTAGATCTGCAAGTGATGGTACGCGATACGAAAGTATGGAAACACAGATCAGACAGATTTTGCGTTCATCGATCTACACGATACTACTCCAATCGATTGAGACCCATCTTCAATTCCTGGCATCGATAGTGTACGACCTTAGTGCCTTGTTCTTCGCCAGACCAGGTGGAGCGACTACGTGTACAACACCTACCTACCATCCATCTACACACACATCTCTACACATACCTACCAACCCAGAGCAACAGCCCTTATGTTCGTTGGTGGCACGCGAGCACCGGGAAACCGGCTCACACAGGCCTTCACAGCATGCAATACCAACTGCAGATATACATACCAATAATAGTGCTCGCGAACCGGGGAGGTAGGTAAGTAGGCATTGACCGTTGCATCTCTCCGTCCCTTGAACCAGGGCAGAGCCAGGGGTCCCTCGAAAATGAGGAGTTCCGCGCGGATCAGACAGCGGAAACTCAGCAGCCAATTTAGCGCGTGTACACTAAATAATAAAAAGCGGCACATCTAACCCGATCGCAAGCGTTTCGGCCCATAACTTCGCACGAGGTGGTTGGCTTTGCTTCGTCATCGCACACTTGCATGCCTTCTTTAGTGCGCAACATACAGTACTTACAGTACCTACTTCCACTGTTTTCGTGACGCGAATTGTTTATTCAGTAGGTAGCTGCTGATATTCAGGACCCCCCGAGAAGATCAAAATTGTTCTCACGGTAAGGTGTGAAAATTCTATTTGCTAAGGATTAGGTAGTAGGGGAGGTAGGGGATCGCTATTTTTTCCCTGAACAGGGCCCTGATCGACCATATCCCAGCGCACATCACTTGATTCGGACTCTTGCAGCCTTCACAGGGTGTGTACACACGCGAACCAGTTGGTGTGTGGATGCAACACCAAGTCGACACCAAGTGCCTATCATGGTGGCAGCCACTTGTTCTTCTTTTTTATTCTTTTTTATTTTCTGGCATTGACTTGCGGCCTCGCAAGGAGGATGAGGGACGTAGTTGGTGTAAGACGTGAAGAAGATGAGATTGGTGTAGATACCCTGATGACTGGTTAGCCCAATGGTAGTGCTGCGCAGCCTCGGCCATTCTCACCTGCTTACCAATTGCATATCTTTATGTGTATGTCTCATAAGTATGCGTATTTAAAACACCAACTTGATGTAGATAAATGTTCTACAACTTCTTCCCGAAAAAAAATAAAATAATAACGACCGAAACAAAATCAAGCAATCCCATTCCACATCAATGTCTCACCTATATTTAGGCTTCAGGGCTCTAATTCGGAGTGACTTCCATCGTACGAGTTAAGCCTTGTGACGGGATCAGGGACTTCATAACGGGCAGGTAGGTATATTCCTTCCTTCCCCTCTCTGGCTCCGCAATCACACAATGTCTAGAACATCGGTACGCATCTCAATTCGACCCAAACTCTAATTGTAGAGGTTTAAAATGTTTTATTCAAGACCTACTGTTACATACGTATGATTGCTCCTGTGGTTGTGGGGTTTACCTGCCTGCCGGTTTTCTAAGGCAAGATTGATGATGGTTTGTGTGTGACCGTCATCTACCCAACCCTAGTATTTCTTATACAGCTATGAGTGACACAAGACATATGAGGAGTACTTTTGATAATTTCGCATCAGAGTCTGATGTAACGATTTGTCTTAAGGGTTCTACACATAGCTTAGCCATTGACCGGAGTTCTGACCGGAGTGGGCCGTTGGCTGAAATATCGGAGGGCTAGAGTCAACCAGACATGACATCATCGTCTACTCTCAACACGTAAACCCGTTACACAGAGTTAATACGTCGTCAACTTTCACAGAACCCCGAAATGGCCGAATCAACGGCTTAAAATGTGGGTAATTACGAAATAGATTGATATGTTCTCAACGGCCGGCAAGAGAGGTATGTGAAGTCATAGAACGATGCTCGTTGAGCCTAGTTTCATCATCGTGGATAAGATGGGATTAGGATTTGGCCATTGCATACATTTCCATTGCCAGCACGAATTCATTCCCCGGCCCTCCGGCTCCTATTGGTGGTGACTTCAGCACCCCCTTATTGTGGATATCTCGTGTGAATCTACGAGGTAGAGGTCGTGAGGCTGAATCGTTTACCTATACTGTTCTGAGGTAGACAGAGCAACGCAACTGTTAATCTTTGCAAGTCGGGTTCGGGTTCTTAAATGTAGTCTATTAGGTTTTCAAAATATAGTATTAAATGATTAATTTAATTATCAACTTTAACATATATGCAAGAAATACTGTTCGCTTTCTGACGTAATATTTGGCAAGGGCGACTTTATGACACGGAACGAGTGACTTGTTCTACAAGTTGCTTCATTTCTCTGATTGCACTTGACGATCATGTTAGCTCTCCGACTTATCGTCCTGATGACGAGCATAGTGGGGAAACTCACATTTGTCGATATTCGGGATCTTGATGATGCGCTATTGATAGTACTATGTGATACTTCATCGCGTATATAGCATTGCGCGTATCAAAATCCTCTACCGGTTCTGAAATCGGCATGTGCTTCAGGTACTCTTCTATATACGTTTTACCAAGACGATATCGTGGGTTCCGGCAAACAGCCAGCTCAGCTACGTCCAAGATGCCTTAGTTGGAAATGGTTCATCAAAGTTGCCCTACCTATGTAGGCTTTCAAGGAAATATCTTACCTTCATGATGTCCCCAGCAAGCACACGAATCGAACATGCAAACTGTGTTGGAGTCTGCCCGCGGCTTGATATTACCGGGCCACAGGTTTGAATGAACTAGACATGGTGTTATTGACCGACCGTTTGATTCCAACGGCCTTAGGTATGTAGGGATCACAACGTCGAAAAAAGTGGCCTGTAGCTCAGAGTATTTTTCATCTACACCATGTATTGCTTCGTCCTGACGCAGTAATGATCTCATTTGATGAGTCCAGACAGATTCCCAGGATGAATCCCAAATATTATCGATTAACACGTTGGCCACGTGGCCAGGGCAGTGAAAACCGAACTGTCCGGTAGGCCACCTGCTGCGCTTGTGCAATGTTGCAGCTGCTTCAGCCCATACGGCAGGACTGGGGACTTCATCGACCAAATCGACGAAGTCACATATATAGAAATGCAGATCAGGATGGGTCATGTAGGTCCCATAGCTGACCGGGCGAGGGACGTACTCGGGTATGACGTCGTAGAGGGCATTTTCAGCCTCGAAGGCTCCCTTCATCATGCCGTAACCGGTGTCTCCGGGAGCGCTCTAAAACAACGTCAGCAATGCCAGTCAACTGGTCTTGCGAGTGCCCAGCAATATCAACTGGGGTGTACCTTCTTGAAGAACGCGCCAGTCTCGTTTTCCCCATCCCTGGCCTCGATCTTCACCGTCTGTACCCAAAGACTCTCGCCCGATGGGGTGACGAAGTGGGTTGCGCTGCTAGTCGGCAATGCTGATGTATATTAGTAAATGTCAAAAACCTGTGCCTCATGAGGGCATCCAATATTACCTGCGACGATGTTGGCATCTAATTCACCGTCGTCCCCGAGGTCATCAGGTGGCATCATAGTAGACATGGCCATTTCGAGGATGCTCAGGTTCAGAAGTCGGCATGGTTCGAAATATTTGGGTCACCCTGCTCAACTTACTCTGCATGGAGGTAACGTTAAGTTAAAAACAAACCTTCACTACATAATATACTTCGTAAGCACCTTTGATCTGGTGTTACCACACAACAAGTGCGGGGTTCCTCCTTCTGGTCTGCAATCCGCGTCACCGTGCCCAATCAGCAATGCTGATGTTGCTGCAGTGCCATCATCATGACAGTCCATAGACGGGTAACTGGGAAGCACGACGTATGCCGGCTCCCATAGTTCCGGAGATAACTGCCTACAAGAAGTAGGTATGTCGTCATAGTGCTGCTCAAGATGGTTGGTAGGGTCCCTAGGCTGGTAATTCTAGCGAGATAAGGGTCCTCTGGGCAGGTCCCACTCGGGACTATTGGTGTCACGTGAGACCGCATCAAACTGGAGACTTGCATCTCAATCCCGCCGCGTCTTGCATGGCGCTGCTCTGATGAATGGTGAAAAGCCACCATGAGACGCTCCTTGCGACAAGTCCAGAGACAAAGCCATGAGGCTTCAGTCACGTCTTCCAACGGGCTTTCAAAAACGAGTGAAGACAATAGATCTACGCTCACACACAATTCCAATTCCACCAGAAAAAGGACAGTACCACCGCGGCAAACGCGGGACGACGCGTCGCACAGTGAAGATGATGACTATCAATCACCAGAACAAGCCACCGAATTGCCGCAGAAGAAGAAGAAGCGTAAGCTAGCTTCGCGTAGTAAAAGCAGCAAGAACAGTGAACACCAGCAAGCCTTAGCACAACTACTCAGCGTCGACCGGGTGGTGGCTGATATACCGCCATGTGTATTATTACCTGCGCGAGTTCATAATGTCGACTACCATCGCCCACTACTGCTGGGTAGTCGAAAAGGGCGGAAGGATCTCCTTGACTGGTTTGATGGCATAAGCACTAAACGATCAATGCCATGGCGAAAGCCTTGGATTGACCCAAGCACATATACCGATGATCCTTCACTTCTTCGCCAAAAACTAGAGAAGCGTGCCTACGAAGTCTGGATTAGTGAGATTATGTTGCAACAGACGCGAGTTGCGGTTGTCATAGACTACTGGAACCGTTGGATGGCAAAATGGCCTACAATCCACGAACTGGCCGCAGCTACAAGCGACGAAGTGTTAGCGGCATGGCGTGGGCTGGGTTACTATAGCCGTGCAACTAGGATACATGAAGCTGCAAAATTAGTATGCAAAGACCCGGAAACAAAAGGACTTTTGCCTTCATCTGTAGACACGCTCGTCGCGAATGTTCCTGGAGTCGGGCGGTATACTGCCGGCGCCATCTCAGCTATCGTTTTTGGCAAGGCAGCTCCCATGGTGGATGGCAATGTACTCCGTGTTCTCAGTCGCCAGTTAGGCCTCCTTGGAGATGTCAAAACTGACAAGTCTGTCATCGATCTCCTCTGGGCGGCGGCCGACAGCTTGGTCAAGGCCATTGCACAAGACTTTCCGGATGAGGAATCAAGAAGTGCTGAGGAAGAAGAAATCAGCGATAGACCAGGACGGTGGGGTCAAGCATTAATGGAATTGGGTAGTACAATCTGTACCCCTAAACCAGACTGTGAGGTCTGTCCTATCAGTGAAACCTGCCGCGCATATGGTGAGGGCCTTCAGTATGCATCCACCAAAGGATTGGCCCCAAAAGACATACGTACACACTCTAAGCGTGGCTCACTACCTGATATTGAGGACTCATGCAATTTCTGCAAACCTTTTGAGGAGGTGATACAAGATAACGGTGATGATGAGGCTGAGATTGTGCCGATTGCGAAGAAGGGAAAACCACGACTGTTGAGACAGCCTACCCTATCAAATTTTTTCACACGGCCTAAGGAATCGGTTGAGGCGAGCAAATCTGTACCAACAGAACTTACTCGTGCGGGGTTAAACACTATCGTGGAACATGCGAGAAAGTTTCCCGTCAAGGTCATCAAAAAGGCCGTGAAAGAACAGGAAACGCTTGTGTGCGCCATACACCGCGGTGATGGTCGATACATCATTCACCGGCGACCTGACAAAGGCCTACTAGCTGGGTTATGGGAGTTCCCTAGCTGGATTGTCCCGGAAGACTACGAGAACACGGCGACAGCTTATAAACGGGCTGCCGAGCTCCACGCATCAAAAGTTCTAGACCCGGCCCTCAAGCGCAACTCTTCAACGCATCTGAAGTTGAAGTTTGTCAGCGAGCTTGGAAGCGTCCCGTGGCTTTTCTCGCACCTTAAGTTGACAATGCACGTCTTTTTATTTGAGCTTAAATGCTCAAAGAGCGAATTCAATACGTTACCCGATACTAATGATCGATGGAGCGATGAGGTAGAGAATGAATCCATGGGAACGGGCATGCGGAAATGCTGGGAACTCGTTCGTGAGGCGAATAGCGAATAGATTGTCTACCCACATTCGCAGTAAAGCAACGGGCAAGATCTCCAGACTGGAATGCGCACGACACCAGCCTAACATTGATGTCTGATTTCAAGATACTTCTAGACCATTTTTAAACTTAACAGACACCACCGAACACTCAGAGCTGGCTGAACACATTCTGCCGCCATTATATAACCTTACATAGAAGGGTCTATGATTTCTATGCTTGAAAGGGCTATACATGTGGTTCTCCCTCAACAACAGGCAATGGCTCGGTGGGCGGCACCGGGATCGTATCCCATCCTTCTTGGTCGACTTCTAAGGCATCATCCTTTTCCTTCGCATACCGGTGGTACTTCCGTACACCTTGTCTAATTCCAGGAGAGCTAGAAGAAGAAAACCACGTCTCACCGTTCATGGTATCTAGGCCTGCGGTACCCTCCACTATAGTCGAGTTCCAATGATAGCTGGAAGTGACGTTTTGCCTCGTGCTTAGAGTTTCGAGCCCGGTTGATGTGCCGGCGAGAAACGATAATAATGAAAGGCCATTAGTGAGTTTGCTTCTGTCGACAAGGCAAAGAACGGAGCCTGGATTGGTAGTTGCGCCCTCCGATTGGACTTTATACGCACTAAACAGATTCATTGGATATGTGTAACTCGATACAATATTCGAAGCCGAGCTAGAATGGTTACCAGAAGAGACCATTGCGAGAGATTGGTTGAAAGCAAAGTCTGTCATGTTTTGGATGTTGGAATAAGATACATCTTGGCTCCAAGAGACTGGGCGACTCTCCCCTCCGCTCGTGATTATCGAGGACACTTTGAGACTTCGACTAGCTATCAAGGAGTAATAGAAAGACGTGTTAGTTAAAGTACTATCCTCAGCAACACGAGTGCCGAGGGTCGGTTGAAACTCGAATAGGGGCGATGAAATCTCGCTTTTGAAGCTCTTCGCTGTCGTCTGCTCACTCCCCTCGTCAATCCAGATGAAAACGGACCCTGACACCCACCAATTCTCTCCAACCGGCCCGATGCCATCTTCGGTCGAAGTGTCATAACCGACGACACGGAGTGCGAATCTATGAGAGTCTCCGTCTGTCAACAACCCAAGCCACGGCGTCACGTCGATCTCGAACGACGGTAGCTCGTATGCGTCGATGCCGACGATCGGTCTCCAAGCCCCGGGATCAACACCACCTGTGAAGAGGATAGGGAATGGCCACGATACGCCTGCAAGCTCTTCATCGATAAGTAGCTGCACCTCTCGGAACGGGCTATAGCCGTATAACCATCCCTCGTTCTCCGGGAACGTGTTGATGTACTCGGTTGGCACATTGGTAAACCAAAACTCTTCGGCCGCATTTCCAGAGGCAATGATGGACACTACAGCGGTCTTGGCGTTTCGCGGGAAGGTCAAGTTGACGGCACCACTATCTTCCGGGAGAGAGAATAACGAGGTCATGTTACTAGATGATGAACGCGTCGAAATAGCGTATATGTGCTCTGCTGGGTGCAGTCCTTGACCGTCGTAAACATCATCAAAGTACAGCGCCTCGAGCGTAGCATTGAACAACCCCGTGTAGCGGTCGCCGTCAATAATGTTATTTAATTCAAAGATGATTTTTATGGGATCTTGGCTGCGCAGCAGAGTGTTCCATATCGTCATGTCTTTCTGGAATGACCAGTGAATCCCTGTCTGCGTCGGCATTGCCGTTGATGTCCGCCACACCTCGACATCGCCGAGCCAGAGCGTCGCGAGCCGGTCGTATTGTCGCCCCCTGGATACCACGCTTAGGTTGAAGATAGTTGTCGTGTAGACGCAGCCAGGCGGTGGCGTGTAATATCCAACATATGGCGAACCATAGCTATTCCCAAAATCATGCTTGAAGACTTCTTGTCTGCATGCTGGGGCGCTGAGATCTAAGCGGGGAGGAGTGGCAGCTTGGATTACTTCAAGGACGCACCAGGCTTGGCCGATGAATAATGAAGCCAGAGGTAAAACTCTCATCTTGCCAATGAGCAGGTACAATGATCACGGCGAATAACCCGAAACGAATGTCTTGTTGGATATCCTATTATTATGTCTACTTCTCAATTGCTTCAAGATTGACTATCTATCGGATGATAACCTGATAATGGAATGTGACATTGGAGGTGGGGGGGTGACAGCGTCGGAGCTGCACCACACCGAGAGACATTAAGAGCGTTGGAGCCGGATCCTGCAGCAATCTGATGAGAAGCAGTCGTTATCTTGAGTGAAGTAAGATTCACTCAGTTGTACGATTAATCTAGTGCTCGTGATGTCCCATGATGAAATTTTCACAGGTCTATCAATCAGAAGTACAGGAGCTCAAAAACTGTGCAACTTGCGCGCCCCAAGCCTCCTCACGCTCAATTCCCGTATTTAGTCCCAGCGGAGGACTGATATGGTTATGTCCCTCGAGCACTTTGATCTCGATATCCGCATCCTTCCACGCCGCCTTGAATTCCTCGGCTGATGTGAACATCAACTGCGGATCCAGCTCGCTCACCAGTATCAGGATTTTCACCGTCGGCAGTTTCGCGCCCCGTTGAATTGCAGCTTGCAACTTGCTCAATGACGCGTTCTCTTCTATCGTATTCTCCCCTAGATACGTCCGAATAGCATCGTCCTGGAATCCGCCCCAATGAAACGGCGCGCCTAGAGTAATCACCCCGCGAAGCCGTACAGCAGCGTCTTCCGCGAGAACAGCCTCCCTCTCCGCCTCGAACGCGCCGTCCAACAGAAACGTCAACACATGCACCCCACCTGCTGAGTTCCCTAGTAACACGACGTCGACACTCTCGTGCCCTTCGCGCTGCGCTAGCGAAGCCTTTATCCAGTCTACCACAAGCGCGACGTCCTCACCGCCGGAGGGGTACTTCGCGCCGTGTGAGATGAGCCGGTAATCAGGCACGATGACCGTCACGCCGTACTTAGCCGTGAAGAACCGCCCAATGTTGCCGAATATCAGGCCTCCCGCGTACCCCTCGTTGATGCGCGCGCCGGTGTAGAAGCCGCCGCCGTGCAAGAATACAAGGACAGTAGCTTTCCCTCCTTTTATCTTTGACGCATCATCGGGGAAGTACACGTCGAGCACATGGCGCGGGTTCGGCCCGTAGCTGTGCGTCTCGCGCCGCGCGGACCGGATGTCGGCCTCGTTGGCTTTCAACAGGTCTTCGTAGGCGGCAAATGTAGGGAGTAAGACCTGTTCTATCCCGCGGCCGAGAGGGGGTAGCTTGTCCATGCTTCCTTGCTTGATGCGATAATTAGATAGTCTCTTCTGCCTCCCCACTTCCTATTTTCAAATTCCGTAGGTCGCTTGGACTTGGCAACTCTTGCCCCGCAAAACAGAACGCACTATGTAGGTATTTGGCGTATTTTGATTATACTGAATGCTTGGGAAGACGTAGATATATATCTACGAGATTCACATGCGCGATGTAATGATGTATGCTCCAAGAAGCCTGAACAATAGACAGTGCGGGGAATCGGTTGTGGTTTACCCGGTGCCCTTGATGCTCGGGCTCGGCACTTGTGGATTTCCCTGATGTGGGAACAAGGATTATGAGTTAATGGCGTGTATTTGTAAACCGCATGAGTGAATAAACTGGCTCCAGTCCACGTTATTTGGAAAAGGGACCTTGGATCGGAGTTAATTGTCAAGGTTGGTCTTGGCACAGATAATACCATGATGGACCTGCCGAATCCAGGCTCGATTTCTGGCTGACGGACGTCCGCGGCATTCTTCCACGCCACCCATACCCGATTGTAAGTTTAATAGCGCTTTCTCGCAGGGAGTGAGTTCTGCCGGTGTGCAGCGCGCACTACGGGCGCTGAGTGCATGAGCGCAGCCGAATTAACGGAATTGCTTGGCGATTAGGGGTTTAGCTCTGGATGGTGGGAGACGCAGGGAGAGGAAGCCGACGGGATATGGGCCAGAAGGTTTGGCATTGATTTTGGGGCCGCCGTGCAAAGAGGATTCGCCACGGAGAAATCGGAGGGTGAAATTGAACAATGAAGTTTCCTGTTCGGGGTGTAAGATGTAGTTGTTGGAATTGGGGAGGCTGACACATCATCCACATGGCTGTATGTTGAGGGTGAGATGATGGAGAAGAAGTAGGGACAGGGGCGTCGCTAGTGCATTCTGAAGACGATATGTATGTACTATTATGAGGACTTGCAATTATTTTCTTTCTTTTCCATAATTAGTAAATCACTGGTTCTTTTCCTCAACCACTCACCGTATAGACTGTGCGATCCGAGATTCCCCGTACATTAAGCAAAAACCCTGCCTCACGACCACCCCCTATCACGACCACCCCCCCTGCCTACTAATTACCCAACTTTTAAAGCGATTTTCTTAACGAATACGTTATTCGCGATGCTTTTTTTAATATTTTCAATTAAATCTATTATTTTTAACCTTAATAACCTTTTCTATATTAATATCCTTATATTTTAAAATATATTAATTAACAACTTCGTTAATATATATTAAATAATTATATAATTTACGTTTTACCTTTTATATATATATTATATAAATAAAGTTATTGTTAAGACTTATTTTAACTACTTTTTACTTAACTTTAATATTTTTTTAAAGTTTAACTTTTAATGCTTTAATCTTTATTTATAAAAATGTAAAATTTTTAACCTTTTTATTAAAGGCCTTATTAACCTTTATAAAAAATAGCTTTTATAATAAATTATTAAATAAAAGGAAGGTTTAAATTAGTTTTTATATATTAACCTATAATTATTAACTTTTAAAAGGTATTTTAATTATAATTTTTAAAGCTATTTTTAATAAATTAAATATAATAAATTATTCTTTAATTATAAATATTAATACTATTACCTTTATAATACCTTTTTTTTTAAATATTATATATTTTAAAAATAATAATACTTATTAGTTTTTTAAATATATTTTAATTATTTTTTATACTTTTTTTAATATATTTAACTTTATTATATCTTTATATATAGCTTTATATACTATTAATATATTTCTTTTTAAAAGCTTTATTTTTAAATAGCTTATAAATATTTCCTATAGCTTATTTTTTAACTTTTTTTTTAATAAATTAAAGATTTTAATATTTAATAATTATAATATATAATTATAATAATGCATCTCCCACTTAACCTGGCCACATTTTTAACCTTTATACGCATATAAAAAAAATCCCTTATTTCTCTACTAATAATTATAGAAACCCTTTATAAAGAAAGCAACCTATAGCTTATATTCCAAGCTATTGAACGAAATTTGAAATTATTTATTTAATACGCTGTTACTATTTATAATATTCCTCGTATAACATTTACCCTTCGAACGAAAGGTTTTAAACCAACAAGCAAAATACCACCTTTAAAAGCCCAATTAACTCCGGACGAAAAATAATTAATCGTACAATATATCTTTAATCTTATAGCAAAATTATTTCCGCCTTTATATAGTTATATAAAAGATATAGCTAATTAATTAATAGCATTATAGGGTTAAAAGCTAGTTGGAAAAAATTAAATGTTAAACTTTATATAATAAACTTTAAATATTTAAATATATTTTAATTAAAGAATTAATTATTAATAAGTATTAAATAAAAATCCAATTAAATATTATATTTAATTTATCCTTATATAAAAAATAATAAATAAAAATAATATTTAAAAAAAAATATTTATAACTTTAATAAAATTAGGTTTATAATAAATAAAATTATATTTAAAATAGTTATAACTTTAACTAAATATAAATAAAAACTATAAGCTATTTAACCAAGCAATTTAAAATAGTTTATAATTATTTAAGCAATTTTATCGTATGGTTAAATTATCCTACTATATATTATCTTAATAGGAAAAAACTACTTTATACCTTAATATAAAAATAACAATATATTAAATAATTAAAAGATTATAATTATAAAAAATAGTTAAATAATAAATAAATAAGTTATAAATTAAATTAAACATTTTAATAAATATATAAAGCTTTATATAAAAGGATATTATTACTTTTTTTTTTTAATAGTTATAAAAGCTACTATTTATATAAATTTAAATTATATTATAAAGAAAATAATATTATTACCCTTTATATACCTTCCTATTCCTTTTATTACCTTTAACTACTTAATGTTAAAGTATTTAGCCCTTTAAAACAATTATATAGAAAATAAATTAAAGGCTTTATATAGGTATATATTACCTATATTTAAAAGGAAGATTTTATAACCGTATTTTTCTATACGTTTAATAAAGCAATTATTCTAAATAATATATAAAAGGGATTTAAAGGAATAGGTTTAATGCTATACAATTTAAATTATATTATTAACTAGTTAAATTATTCAATTATACCTTAAATTAACCCTTTATTCCCGGTACTATTTAATCCTTATATAATTATAACTTTAAATAACCTAACTAAAGCTAATTCCTTTTTTAAATATATTAAATAAAAAATTATATAATATTAAAATAGCTTTCCTATATTTATTATTAAAGGGTTAAGTTAAATTATATATAATATAACTAATATTATATATTATTTTATATTATTAAAAGGGAAGGTTAAAAGCTTTTATAAAATAAATTATAAGTTTAATAAACGTTACTATATAAAAAGAATTAAATTATAAAATAGAAGATCTTTTATTGTTAAAGATATTAAGGATTAAATAAAGGTATAGGGTATTCTTAAGGTAGAAAATTGCATTATATATTAAGGTAGTTGTTATATAAGGAGGAAGGAAACTTATACCTAGCTATAATATACAAATTTGCAAAAATATTATAAAAATGTTTAGCGATTTAGATTTAGATTAGTTTAAATCAATCGTATAAATAATTATTAAGATATTTTCAAATACGTATATAAAGGTTAAAAATGTAGCTAGGTTAATTAGGTGGCCAGGTCAAGTGGGAGATGCGTTAAGGTTTATAAAATAAAAGCTAAATTTTATTTAAAAAGTAGGTTTAAAAAAACTTATTATTAATATATAATTTATAACTATTATATATTAATATATATTATATATTATTATAATAGCTTTAAATATAAAGTATAAAAAGGTTTTATAATTACTTTAATATTATAAAATTATTAATCCACCTATTAGGTAAATATTTAAAGTGTTAATTTTTAAATAAGCTTTAATTTTAATTTAAAAACTATTAACTTTATATTTATATACCCTTTTAAATTATTAATAATAGTAAAGTATTATTAATAATATTAATAGTTTTAAAAATAATAATCCATTTATCTTTTTTAATAGCTTTTTAAAAAGTTTAATATAAAATAAAATTAATAATTATTTAATAATTATTATTAATATTTTAACTTATACCTATTTTATTAATATTATAAAAGTAATTAAAAGGAATATTTATAATTTTTAAAGCTTTAAAGCAATTAAAAAAAAGGTTAATATTAACTATTATTATATTATTAACGCATCTCCCACTTGACCTGGCCACCCAATTGACCTGGCCACCCCAATAACCTATATAAAATCCTATTATTTCAATCTTCAATAACTTTACGAATGCGGATCGTACGGTTTAATGATTAGTACCGTTAAATCCGTTAGTTCAAGGGGAATCTAAAGGTATTTTTTACTATTTTTTACAAAATTTATTAAGCGAGATATTAAGCAATACGCTAAAAGGGCGCTAGGCAAGGATTATTTTAGCGCTTACTTTAGCGTATTGCGTAATAACTCCACGAATATAAGTTGTATAAACTAATGAAGGGTATCGTTAAATAGCTCTTTTTATTACGAATCTAATGGTATATTTTATTATTTTATACGACCAGTGCTTGTAAAGTTATTGAATTATCACGTGATTAGCGCACCGACGTTTTTTGTATGGGCTGGGGGGGTGGCCAGCTCAATTGGGTGGCCAGGTCAAGTGGGAGATGCGTTAATATATATATAATTAATAAATTATAATTTAATTAATTTAACTTTATTGTTTTAAATTAAAAAATATATATATTACTTTTTTTAAAGCTTTTATTATTGCTTAAAATGGTTAATATATATTTAATTATAAATTTAAATTTAAAAAATAAAGGTATAAAGCTTAACTTAACCTACCTTATTATCCAATTTATTAATTAATATTTATAATAGGTTAATAAGGCTTAAAGGTTAACGTAGGTTTATTTTTTAATAAAAATACTTTAAAGCTAATAATATAGGTACAATCTATTAATGCTTTAAATATATATTGCTGCTTAAATTAGGATTTTAAGTTAAACTGTATAAATAGTAACTATAGTATAATAATTTTTAAAATTAAAAAATATAGCAATAAAGAAAAGTTAATTTTAAATAAAATAAAGGTAAAAAGTTATTATAAGACTTAAACGCAATTATATTATTAAGTAATATTTAATTAAATAGTTGGGAGTTAAAGCGCGTTTTAGGGTGCTTAGGGCCCTGGTCGTGACGGGGGTGGTCGTGAGGCAGGGTTTTTGCTTAACTACTAATCACGGCTTCTGGAAGTATTGACTGGGCTACCCCCTAGAACTAACAACGGTTCTCATATGTATCAAACACTCTTGCACGCCCATATATGCGAGTCATCTACGGACTTTGGCCGTAAAACCAATGGAAAGAAGACAGATCGTATTGGAGGTGAAAATATCCAGTCCTCATCTTATATGAAATGCGTTGACAAACCTTAGAAACTAGGAAGCGTTCCAAAAGGGAGCAGCCACGGTACCTTCTAAAGAAATCAGTAGCAGCAAGTGAAGGAAAAACCTGGGATATATAACCTTAAATGTGTGACTAGAAATTATGATTGGGCTTCTTGAGTTTAAGTAGTCATCTACGTAGGGATGGCATAAAGCCGTCTACTTCTTGGGACGAGTTGCGCAGAAGCTACCTACTTCCCTAAGTATGTATACTACTACTCAATCTTTTGCATATCTAGGCTAGGCAAGCAAAGTAGATGAAATAGATGACTTGATTGCCCCTTGGTAATTTCTGATTGTATTCGGTTTAAAAGCCTCTACTAAATCAGCACCAGTTCATTGGCAAAAGTGGGCAAAACATGCTTTAAAATATTTTTAATCAAATTGCTTAGGATCATAATAATTTAGACAATAAACTGGACCCTCTTATTCGCATTGGGTTATTTTGTATTAAAAAATAAGACTTGAAATATATTCGTGTAAGCCTCCCTGAGAGAGGAAGAGAGGACAAGAGAGAACAAGAACCAAAAGTTTCTATGCGGTACTAAGCTAATATTGAAGACCCTCGAGTCAAGTTTGTAAGTGATGGGATGGGCAAAGCGATTGGATTGATGTTGTAGAGTAGAAGGATCTGGGTAATGAATAGAAATCCACTGCGAGGGGCATATGACAACGCCCAGCGTACCTGCTACCTGCTGAAATAATACAATGGTGCCAAAGTGCAGTAGCCAGCAGCTGCTTTCCCTTCCAAGGTTGTTGCGAGTGCCACCACAAAGGGGGTTGTTGTCACTAATGTTATAAAGTGCAATGACTAGATAACTAAGCAATAACAAAGACATAATCGAATTCTAGCTTGAGTATTAATCATAGTTTAAGGCAAATGTAATTGTTATATAACAGGTAGATATAATAAAATATGGGAAGTCCTGAACTAACATTCGGAGGCTTTCGGATTTTACCAAATACGGTTGGGATATATGGCGGAAATGAAGCTCCAGGCCTGAACTGAATGTTGCCATAATCTGCTTATCAAAACTTGCCAAGAAATATATTCCCTTCTCTAATGTGAATATAAATCAGTGTTCTCAAGTAGTAAAAAATGACGCGAATAGAGACAAGTTAGTCTCATCTACCTAGTTCAATACGGAGGTGAACGCTGAATCTGCAGTGACATCTTCTGTCTATAACAGGGAGGTGCAGCGCTACGTCAAGCAGGCACTTGAAAACCGAGCCCACCTGGGCTGGCGACTTGGTATCGCTCATCTACATGGGTAATTTACAAGTGCCTCAAGTGTTTCGGATGTTGTTGATCAGAGAACCACCAAGCCAAGTCCACCCATCCCAATTGCTACCGTTCCATGACTGATGAAAAAAGCCATTGTCGATGCCAACCGCAAACAAGTCGAGGTGGTTTGCTCCCGCCGCACTAGCCGCGACGGCGCTGAAAAACCTAGTATCTCCCAACCTCACCCATTCTTCCCAGCTGTTTCCATTCCATCGTCGTTGAAAAGCAGTATTCTCAGTACCCAGAGCAAAGACATCCAGCCGATTTGGCGCCCGCGATACGCAGCTGATGTCACTTATGATCGTGCCACCTAGAGACTCCCATCCGCTCCAGCTCACTCCATCCCACCAATTATGTAACAGCTCATTAGAGGGCCCTTTTGAGAACAGATCAAGTCGATCCAAGCCCCAACTAACGGCACATATAGGCCCTGTCAAGCTGCCGCCAAGACTGGTCCATGGACTCCAGGTACTACCATCCCATGACCTGTGGAGGCAGGTGTTGTCGATGCCGAGGGCGAAGAAATCGAGCAGATTCGCACCCCGACTGACCGCTTCAATGCCGCTATTCAGCCACCCGCCCAGATGAGGGTCGCCACCAAGGCTTGACCATTGATACCACCCGCTTGCGTCCCGCGTATTGTGCCAGCCGGCCATGTCCGGTCCTCGACCGAACAGATCGATGCGACCAGGACCCCAAGACACGGCCTTGATCGAGCTCGTAAACTGCCCGCCTAAGTTCTCCCAGCTACTCCAGCTGCTGCCGTCCCATGTAGTATGGTAGCAGGAGTTTTCACGGTCAAGAGCGAACAGGTCGATGTGGTTTGGACCCCAGCTCACTGCTTCGGGGGCACTAGCCCATCCGCTGCCTGGGAGTATCTGGTAGTCGAAGCCGGTTCCGTTCCACCAGATGTGGTAGAATTGACTGTTGGCGTGTAGGCTGAATGAGTGGACTTGAGTAGGACTCCATGAGAACGTCGATAGTTGTTTGGATATGGAGCCGGCTAGTGTGGCTGTTAGATCGTGACATGCCGTTAGTGTGAGGTTATCTGCGAGGTATACGGGATCAAGGCTAACTTACAACCCAAGAAAGTCCCCCATAGGAGAACCAAAGATAAACCTTTAATATGCATGTCGGGGCCTGTGGATTTTTGTTCGGGAGGAGGTAAGCTAGATTCGATAGGGCAGAAGAGGTCGGATGAGCAACATCGTCAAGGCAAGTCGTTCGGTCGTGGAGAATGGGTCTTATATACACCATTTAGGATGCAGAGAAAAGAAGTTCAAAATTCCTATTAGCGCAATTCAGATCATCTATCAACTAAGGTGACGACATCCCCAGCGTCTGATGCTGTCCAATTTTTGCCCCGTGCAGCCTGGGAGGACTAGAGCAGAGCCGCACGAAGTCCTAGATTGCATGCAGTCTTGCGACGAGGTATGACTCAAGCACGCATCAACCACATCCCATTCTGGAACCTCAGCTTGGACAGATTGCGCCTCTTTCTGCTCATTGAAGCAATTCGGATGGCACTCTCGAAGTCGTCGATAAATCTGATGAATGACATAAGACTATCTCCACAAGCCACTGTAACCCTCATCTGACAGTCTGGCCTATGTGAAGCGGTGCTGAGCTGCTGCTTTCAACTGTGAACTAACTCTCGAATATTGAATTTGGTATAATCGACTCCTGGTATTATTTGGTTTTCTTCAAATAACTTCTCTTGAAAGAAGCACCCCTCTGGCGTCTTCGTGTGGCGTGTGCTATTGACACATGGATTTAAGAGGAGACCGACAGAGTCTCATATGTCAATAGGAGCTAACCCTCCATTCTGTTGAGCCGCTCAAACGCAACGGCCGTGAAGGGGTAAGGGGATGTAACTACTAGTCTGACATGCAGCAATATATTGCTGCCCTGATGCAGTGGTGCCTCGGTTCTGCGGAGCAGTTCCCTGTAGTCATGCTTGCAGATGCTCCCTAGGTGCCTAATCAATGGATTGTTCACGTTAATGTCAGCCGCTTCACAGTTTGCACGTATATATGTCATGATCGAATTGGAATTGAAGCAAGCCGGGGTATCACGCTACTTTCTTTCTACTCTTTGTATGTTTGATTATCAAGTACTCGATCCGCGCATCTCACAGCTTCTGGCCCATAGCCGAGAACAGTATGGCGGAGAATGCGAGATTTCCCACGCAATAAAATACGTAATAGATACTCTATGATAGCTTCTGAATGCACGAAATATTTTCTACTGACAAAATAAGGGCGCGACACCTTTGGGTGTCTATACCTCCTCTGGGGTCTTCAGTCTTAGCTTAGGATCTCTCATTTTTTATTCGGACTACTCACAGGTAATTGATTTGTTAGTTAGGTCATGTTTATTTGTTAACTATAATGTCATTATCCCCTTATTACCCACACCGGTACGTAGTTCGGGTCGTCCCAGTCCGCACTTTTAATCGTACTGGTGCGTAACTCCATTCTATACTCGTCTACGGAATATACTTTATTTAATCCTACTGTTATACATATGCCAGTCGGAGGGTGTAATCAGTCTTTTCATCTAGCTTCTTCTCGGTCTTCCGAGCATTATTTAATGCACGAGCACATGACGGGATCTAAGTCGCCTCAAGCAAGAAGTTTAGACCTCTCGCATCTTCCTACAGCCGTCATCTAGCACCCTCGTCCTCTAACTAAGAGAAATAGAATATTAATGCAAATCATCTAACATGGTTATGAAATTGGCTAGAGCGAATGTTTTGATCACACATCTCGTTGAGCAGCTTTCCAATTTGCTATGCTTCTAGGGGGGGGGGGGGGGGGGGGGGGGGGGGGGGGGGGGGGGGGGGGGGGGGGGGGGGGGGGGCGGGGGCGGG